>NC_143256.1:111387155-111706700 GCF_984573655.1 Nuphar pumila
ATAATGTCTCTAACCAAGTTAGTCTAGTTCGTGAGCCTATACCTCCTATCAATATTGCTCTCATTAGAACACATTACATGGTTACTAGGTTTCAAGATGGTACCTTAAAACCTAAGGTCATTGAGTCTACCAAATATCTATTGCCCCATGGCTCTTTTCACTATTCCTTTTCAAGATCATGAACATGTATCTTTTAATAAAGTCTGTTAGGATACAAATTGGCATAATGGATCTAAATCCAATTCAATAGATGAAAACAACTTGCCTAACATGCTTGGAGAAGATAAAGCTAATGAGGCTAAGAGTCCAACCTTACCTAAGGCCGCTCATGCGATTAAGGCAGAAAAAAAAAATCTCAAGGAAACAAGAATAGCAATTATCAAAGAGGGTCAAAATAGAAGGATTCTATGTAACAAGAAAGTGATGTGCTTTATAATTGTGATTCTTCCTTGTACTCTAAGAAATTGTCCCTCTTGAGGACTTGTACCATGATTCATATATAAGGGATTCTATGGCTGAATCATTGTTTTTGTGTGGTTTTAAAGTTTAATGTCCTAGATTTGATCATTTATATTGCAACGTATAGTTTGGTCTTGAACTGTAAGTATTCTAAAGGTAGATTTGTTTCCTCTAAAATAATAGTGATTTATATTTTGATTCAACCCTAAGCCAAACCCATAGCCGCGCGACCCCCAAATCTTTGGAGGATCGAATAATGAAGATTTAGATTTTGAAAAAGAGAGGATGGATCAGTAGGAGAAGATTGAAGAGTGTTAGAGGATGCAAAAAAAACATAACATGAAGCACACAGTTATTTGTCCCATAAGCACCAAACAGTTAAAGGAGCGCATTCACAAAGTATCAAGCTGCTCCTTCATCCACCCCATTATCAGTCCCTTGGATAATACCCCTTAATTTGTGCATTAAGCACATGATTGAGCCCCACAACTGACAGGCCCTATCCCCAAGATGGAAGGTGATAGGGTCGGGTGATTAATGCACAAATATTTGTGCAATCATATTGCAGCTGATCTTTTTGCTTACAAATGATGTTGGTTGCTCTAGTCCAATAAAAGGGAAACACATGAATTAATGTGCCTTGTGTTTGGTACCGCTCAAGGTTGACATAAGATGCCTCTCATGCTGCTCATCTTGGCACCAGAGAATGAGATGTGGTGTATGTTCGCCCCGGATGATTCACTGAATCCCACGTCTGTGTTCGGGGGTCTGAATGAGCACCACGTATACAAGGACATGGGGCTCGTATTCCCGTGTATGTTGACATCACTTAGCATTGGAGTCTGGTGTGGTTGCAAAGACTTAAGTACCCTTTCTTGCTATTCTTCTCATAAAGCGATGGTTTGAAAAAATGACAAAAATGCCCTTCATTCAAAAAAGAAAAAATAAACAGTTCAAAAAAAGGACAAACATGTCCTCCATCCAGAAAGTCAAGGATGATGTTGACTCTTCAAAGTCTACCCAGCGAAACGATGGTGAGTCGACGATTCGATGGTGAGTTGGCGATCTGATGGTCATCCGACGAAACAAACCTGAGCCATCAAAAATGTTCATTTGAACTTTTCATCGTCATCTTCTTCTTCTTCCTTCTCCGTAAAACACTGTAAAACCCTCTCTCTTTTTAGAGAAGAAATCAAGGGAGGTAAAGAGTTCCCCCTGGAAAAGGCCACGAACATCAACCCTCTCACTCTCTCTCCCTTCTCTCTCTACTTCTGTGCACATCCAACAGACGATCCTACATTGCTTCATCAAACATCGACTGACCTGCACACTGACTGTAGCATCGTTCAACTTGATGAGTTGTGGAGCCTGATTCATAGTTTTTGCCCTTACAGGAGGGGGTTTGGGACTCCTTCCAGCGTGGGTAACATCATTCAACTTGATGTATTGTGGAGACTGATTTGGAGTTTTTGCTCTTACAGGAGGGGGGTCTGGGGGCTCCCCCCCCCCCCCCCGGCGCGGATCTCTGACCAAATTTTTTTTGGGCCTTCCAACAGCGATTTATAGTATTATCGGGCTTTCCTACAGCGATTTGTAGTATTTTCGGGTCTTCCGCAAATCGCTATAGCGATTTGAAGTGTCTTCTGCAAATCGCTATAGCGATTTGTAGTGTTATTCAGTAAACAAATCATTGTAAATCGCTACCCGAATTAGGACCAACTTGTCAGGGCTATATCTCCCTAACCGGAGGTCATATTTCAAATCTGTAAAAAGTGGTGTCTTTGTTATTAAGTCTAGTTTATTTCTATAAATTTTCAGCGATTTCTATTATCATTTCATTCCAAATTTTAACTAAAAACCAGACCCCTATTATTTCGTGTTATTTGAGTTGCACAACACCATTCTCGCTTGACATCCACATCTTGATTCTGGCATGCTCCTTGTTGGATTTTTCATTGATTTCTTTCAACCTTGCTTGGAAAAAAATATATCTTTCTCACCACGATACCCTGTGTATTTTTTTACCACGACACCCGAAACCCGTGTCGGGGGGAGCCCCCGGACACCCTCCTGTAACGGCAAAAACTCTAAATCAGGCTCCACAACGAATCAAGTTGAACGGTGCTACCCACGCTGGGAGGAGCCTTCAAACCCTCCTCCTATAAGGGCAAAAACTCTAAATCAAGCTCCACAACGAATCAAGTTGAACGATGCTATCCACGCTGGGAGGAGCCCCCAAACCCTCCTCCTATAAGGGCAAAAACTCTGAATCAGACTCCACAACTCATCAAGTTAAATGATGCTACCCACGCTGGGAGGAGCCCTCGGACCCCCCTTCTGTAAGGGTAAAAACTCTGAATCAGACTCCACAACTCTTCAAGTTGAATGATGCTACCCACGCTCGGAGGAGCCCTCAGACCCCCCTTTTTGTAAGGGTAAAAACTTTGAATTAGACTCCACAACTCTTCAAGTTGAATGATGCTACCTACGTTGGGAGGAGCCCCCAGACCCCTCTCTTGTAAGGGTAAAAACTCTGAATCAGGATCTACAACTCATTTAGTTGAATGATGTTACTCACGCTGGGAGGAGCCCCCAAACCCTCATCCTGTAAGGGTAAAAACTCTGAATCAGGCTCCACAACAGTCAATGTGCAGGTCAGTCGGTGCTTGATGGAGCAATGTAGGATCTTCTGCTGGATGTGCACAGAAGCAGAAAGAGAAGGGAGAGAGAGTGAGAGAGTTGATGTTCATGGCCTTCTCCAGAGGAGATTTCTTTCTCGGATAATCCTGCAGTGCAGAGACTGGGTCTTAAATAATCATCTTCGGGGCACTTAAGTCTTTAGAACCACTCATTTTCAAGAATCATTATTTTTTATTGCACCAATGAAGGAGAGGGTACTTAAGTCTTTGCAATCCCATCAAACTCCAATGCTAATTAATGCTGACAAACATGGGGATACGAGATGCACAGGCTTACATACGTGGTGCTCTTTGGGACCCCGAACATGAGATGTAGCGAACTCCCCTGTTCGGGGGGAACATATAACCTGCTTCGCCAGATAATAAGGTACAGCTCTCAAAAGAAAGAAAAATGAAGCACACATTTAATGGCGTGATAATAAGACCCTGGGGTTTTCAATTAACCCTAAAAAAAAAACTAATAATTTAGGAGTGATTTTAATAAAGCTTTACTAAAAGTTAGGTGCTTTACTTTAAACATTTTTTTAGGGTAAAAGAATACTTTTAGTACACATTTGACAGCAAGATTGAGGAAAGTTATCCTCTTTTTTGTAAATTTAGGGGACCTTTTGATTGTTTCTGAAAAAAATGAGTATTTTTTCTGACATTCACTCTCCCGAGTGAGAAAGAAAAGTGCAAATTTCCAGCTGGTTTGTGAGACGGGTCCAGCTAAACACAAGCACTAGCCGATTCATCAGCTTCATTCAATGGAAGTCCGGATCTGGTGCAATATGATTGCACAAATATTTATGCATTAAGCACATGATTGCCCTCCATCATGCCTTGGGCCCCACAACTGACAGGCCAGTTCCAAAGATAAAGAGTGATCAGGGGTACTTAATGCACAAGTATTTGAGCAATCATATTGTACCTGATTTTTTCGCGTTAAACATGTCCCGTTTGGTTGGTCCATCACCAAGTACAGAACATTTTCTTATTTCTTTATTATTATTTTTATTAGCTTTGACTAACCCAACCGACGTGCCAACGGTCAAGTGGGTGCCTCATACCCATTTTCTTTCATCCCATATCCACGTGTGGTGTGGGGCCCACACATTAACCGTGTTTATAAGATCCAGCATCGGGTCCATTTCAAATTCCAAATGCACTTTTTACGATTTTTTTTTTTTAAATAAGCAATTTTTGCAATGTTGTTGCACCTGATTCAAATTCATAATCTTCCGAAGATTTGTCCAAGGATAAGTGATTTTTCAGGTGCATGTGAAAAGAAAAACAGTAAATGATTTGAGAAACAAATCCAAAAAACGCATGCATGAGAAAAACCTTTAAGAAAAAATATTATAATAAATTAATGAAAAAATAAAAAAAAATATGTATCCCACAAAAAGAAAACGTTTGTAAAACACACGGAAAACATTTTAGCTTGAGAATTTTTTCATGATTTTTTTTGGCATTTCCTAAATATTTCGAAAACTAAACAATTTCTCGGAAAACACGTTTTCATTCTCTTATAGTCTATAGTGTTTCCGGTAACCCTAAACTGTCCCGAGGCACAAAGCAGTTGAGGCGGCGGGCATATCAGGTGCAATATGATTGCATAATTTAGGTGTGCTGCTTAGGGGTGTCAATGTTTTGGGTTTGCCCCGGACCCGACTTGTACCAAGCCCTATAGGGTAAGGGTTTGATAATAAATAAGAAGGTCCGAGGTCCAACCCAAAGGGTTCGATTAACATATGGAGCCAGGTATACTTTGTGAAATTTCATACCAAACCCAGGCTCGACCCGAGTTCCACTAAGATCCGCAATTTTACCAGGTCTGGTCCATGTAATCCTTGTAGAATTCGGGTATGTTTTCTCTCATGGTGGGTCTGATTGGACCTAAGTCCAGACCCAGTACCATTATCTAAAATCAGGTCCTACATGGGTCTGAACCATTGACACCCCTAGTTCTGCTACATCTGATCATCCATCATCTGCCGTTCGGCCCCACAGCTGATAGCATGTATCCCTGCTGTTGGACCCTACAGCTGATAGCCTGTATCCCAAAGATGATGCATGATCAAGTGCAGCAGCACACTAAAAGTGCACAATCACATAGCACATCCTCATTCGCAGTTGCGTGTTGGAGTAGAGAACAAAAGGCTTGGGTTACCAACCCCAGGCATGCTGGAGTGGAGGACATCCATCATCCAAGAATCCATATCCATCATCCAAGTTCTTTAGCTATAGCCGTTTATACAGGTTTAGTGTAGGGGTTCTTGCATGCAATCCAATAGAACCAGCACCAGCCATTCTGATCCCATTTGTATGGGGAGCTTTTCTTTTCTTTCACCCTTTCCCTCCTTATTATCGGCCTAACTGGACACTAGGATTGTGAACAGGTCAGACCCCTACTAAAAATGGGTTGGTCCAGACCTTGATCCTATTAAGAGGTACTGGTACTGGATCCACCTCGGGTCCAAGAAGATCTGTTATAGGAAAAACCATACGAAAATCTGATTGGGATTATTAGATAAACCAGACCTGACCCCATATTTGGTAAAACTTCTTTTTTAATTTTTTGCATTAAAAATTTGTGAATGTTACTTGGAACTCGGGTGGGACCCGACCCTGATCCTATTAAGAGGTATTGGTACTGGATCCACCTTGGGTTCAAGCAGATCTGTTATAGGAAAAACCATATGAAAATCTGATTGGGATTAGATAAACCAGACCTGAGCCCATATTTGGTAAAAGTTATTTTTTAATTTTTTGCATTAAAAATTTGTGAAGGTTACTCGGAACTTGGGTGGGACCCGACCCTGATCCTATTAAGAGGTATTGGTACTGGATCCACCTTGGGTTCAAGCAAATCTGTTATAGGAAAAAACATCAGAAAATCTGATTGGGATTTAGATAAACCAGACCTGACCCCTATATTTGGTAAAACTTTTTTTTTAACTTTTTGCATTAAAAACTTGTGAATGTTATTAGGAACTCGGGTGGGACCCGATCCTGGCATGAAATTTCATATACCATACCTGGTCCGTATATCAATCTGACCCAATAAGTCCAACCCAGATTCTTAATTGGACCTCCTCCTTTCATACCAAACCCAGGTCTTATCTGAGTTGGGATCAGGTCATACCCGACTAGTTGACACCCCTAAACTGGACTACCACTTTGGATGAACCGAATCTGTTCATCTTGGATAGACATGGACAGGATTGTAACGAACTGTCTTTAAACTATTCACGGTAGGAAGACTTCAACATCAATAATGTGGCAATCAATTATATAAGGTCATTTTTTATGCAGCGGTGCTGCATGCTTAGCATGAGGCTCCATTACTGTTGACCATCCATCTCAACATTTCTCGAGATGGACACAAGTCACACAACGGCCATCTCGAAAAATGCTAAGATGGATGGCTGTCTGGCAGGTCGCTGGATGCCCACCATGCAGCGAAACTGCATATAATGTGAAATCTTATATAATTAGTGTGAAAGAGGAAGAGGCGCACAAGAAAATGATTTCAATAACAGACAAAACATTCATGGCTGGACATCTCATTGATAGATAAGAATTGTCAGAACATACAAACAAGAAGAAGAAGAACAACAGCGATAGGTCTAAAGAAAAAAAGCAAAGCAGTCCACAAGCACACGAAAGCTGGCATATTCCATACTAAATATTCAGTTCCATTGACATTTTTCAGTTACATACGCAGGCAATGAACTGACTTGTCCCCACAAACCTGTCCACAGTTCTACCTTTTAGAGATTAGATTTCATTTATATTTGAAGTAACTTAGATCAAATGGAACAAGAATTGAATTTTGAATTACAAATAGCTGGAAAATCACAAGACAGACACATATAAATGGAGAAGTCCTGTGATGATTATAACCAGGATGGCTCCATTTTCAATAGCACGTCGCTCCCTTCCTCCGGTGAACATGGTGTTAGGTCGGACGCATCGATGATGAAATCATTTTCAATCAGTTCACTTTAATTGACTTGGCAAGACAGAATGTTGCTCCTCCATGGGTTAAATCGAGATGGAGATGTGCATTGTGTTGTTGATAAGTTCGCTTTGCTAGGAACTGCTATTTAAGAGAATCATGTGCCCGGCATTGTTCCCACTGAACTGGAGAGGATTATGAAGGCACAAACCACAGAAAGTGAAAAGACAGACACCCAAGTGTTCTCAGTATACATCTCCATGGCATCGGCAAAAGAAAAGCGTGCACGGCTCTCAGCCCAGTTTCTGAGGCGATCTGCCTCTGCTGCGTATAATGCTCTTCCCTGGAAGAAACACTCTCCAACATCAACCAATGCAATAATAAAATTCTTAAACCAATTCCTAAATTTGGTAGAAGATCCAAAAGTACCGCATGCATTAAACACATGAAATCAGCTAGCAATGAACAAAGATTCATACAGTTAAAAAACTGGGATATGTATAGTCAAATGTCAAATTAACTGCAAGGGCAAACAAAATGATCAAGGAGAATAAGAAAACCAAAAGAGGTATTTCAACTTTGATAGGACAAATCATTCAGAACAATATGTTTAAATGTCAACTTGTATTGGAGAGGGCTATAATTTACCTCATCATCAAACCAGCGACCTTGCCGAAGCCATGCAGTCACTAAAGCAAATAAAATTCGTGGTGGAGTCAAATAATTAACTGCTTTTCCAGTTCCTTTTACAACCCGCATCCTTGGAACCAATGTTCTTGCCACAGTTTCTGGCAGCTCACAGATAATGTTGAACATCTGTTTATTTTTAAGGCTTGATCCACTGTAAATAGCAAATACAGTATAAACTAAGGACTAACTAGTAAACTGATCCATACACTTTAAATAGATGAATAGCTCAATGGGACTAATGAAACACGCAACAGTATCATCTACACAAAGTCTGAAAACAGGACACTACTAATTCGGACTTGGAAAAGAAAGGGATTCAAGATTGTTACCTCAAAAGCAAATCTGTCAGAACCATGCCAGGGGATGCTGTATGCACTCCTACCTTTGACCTCTTGCACTCCTTCAACAGAGATGCCTGGAGCTGCCTTAAGCCACACTTGGTTGACCCATAGCTGCGGACAGCAGATAATTTTAAAATGTGATATAGTAAACATAAAGACATTTCAAATTCAAAAAAGGCAAGGACCACCCAGTTGCCAAACTACAATTTGAAGAAGCATCAAGAGTGAAACTCACACAGCTGTTAAAGGGGTGCTTGATCCTCCTGACCCTGCGCCATCCATGTTAAATATGTGGCCTCCTTTTTCCTGGGATGCCATGACACGCATGGCTTCACGAGTGCATATTAAAGAGCCAACCAGATTTGTTGAGACAATCTAGTAAAAGAAGTCCAACAATACACATATTAGTATTCATTAAGGTCCTTTCAAGAAAAAAAAATATTCAAGGAATATGACAGTATCCCTAAAATTTGTAAAGCACACCACGACCAAATAGGTAGATTTTTCACATAACACTATTTTCCACAAATCTGAAAAATGGGAATTGATGAAATCTTTGTGAGTGTTCTTCCTTGGTAAACTTGCCTACAGATAATTGAGGAATAAATTGAGAGCCAGGACGGCTGTACAACTAGAAAACCACCAGATAAAAGGAAATGACTGGAAAAATTCAATTGCTCACCTGATTAATGTCTTCATCCGTAAATTGAAGCAGTGGTCTAAAACCTTTATTTATTCCTGCATTATTTATCTGCCAAGTTGGATGCTGTTTAGATTTAATGTGACAAACATGAACTGGTGGACTAATCATAATATAAAAAGTAGAATGAAACAAGCTCCACATTAGGGATAAATGAATTGATTAAGCATTTATAAACTAGAATAGATATTTCAACTGAATCCGCATGCAAGGATGAGAACAATAAAATGCAGTTTCAGGCAACAATCAGAAATACCAATATGATTCACAATAATTGCTATCAAACAAAGCCGGAACAATCTCAGGTAGCTTGTTTGTCACTCCACTTTGATACATAGCATTTGAATGAAGGAACAATAAAATGAGATTGATTTGTTCATTCTTTACAGAAAGACATGCTGGAATCTGCACAGAATTAATAGATAGAAACCAAGGCAAAAAACGAGGAAGATTCCGTTCTCTCCCAAGAATACAAAGAGCAAGAAGAAAATCTCATTAGGACAGCCAGCCCAATCCGGTGCTTTCCAGATGTCAGCAGAAAGCATTCTCCAGAACCAAATCTTCTTCAGTAAAGACTAGCTGCAACCAATAGCAGCATGTTCCCCAGGTGACAGAATCACTCAACTTTGTACTGTTTCAACTAGGTATAGAAATTCTTAGCAACAACACGAATCAAGAGATGTCACTTATGCTTTCAAGAAATCAGTACATCATGACATTTTGTTGTATCATCAGCATGTACAAACAGGTTCTGTTGTATAGGTGAGTCAGATCTCCTGACAGTCAACAGGGCAAAAAATCAATAGGGATTTGTCAGGCAATATTTCAAGAAGTGCTGCAACACAATGGAGACGGAATTCATGAAACTGGCAGACTAAGCAATACCACACACAATATTTGCCATAAGAAAACAGAGAATACTACCAGCAGCAGCAGCAGCAGAAATTACAAGAATCTGGAATGAAGGATGCATACATCAAGTCAATAGGGATATTTTCATAGTTAATATCAGCAGCAAGGATAGATATTGTTTACAGCACATCATTAAGAAGGCAATGTCTGCTGCAGCACAATAGTATGAAAATGAACAACTAGAGTTGAATGATCATACGAAGTTGAGTAATATGGCTATATGTAAACGAGTAAATATCTGACACCCAACAACATGAAACATACCCATATATCAATAGGGCCAAATTCACTGGTAGCAAAATAGGCCAGCCTTTTTACATCCCCAACATTGCAAACATCACATGCAATCCCGGTCACTTTTGCTTTACTCAGATTCTTCTGACGGGAAACTCTTTGTACCACATTTATCCCATCTTCCAAATTTCCTTGAAGTTCTTCTACAGTTGACTTAACTGACTTTGGGCTGCCTTAAGAAATCCAGATTGTGATAGGTATGCACAAGCAAAAAGGTGATAAAAACACATCAGAAGTTGTCCCAAGGAAACAAGTATCATTTGCAATGAGTCAAGATAACAGCAGTTGACGGCAAGAATATGTTTGAAAGGAACGAACAGCACCTGCGAGAGGCAATAACAACACGATCTCCAGAAAGAAGAAATTCCCGAGCAAGTGCTTTCCCAAGTCCCCTTGTGCTGTCATGGAAAAATATACTTAAGAAATAATAAATAAATAACACATCCAGTGCAGACTTATCATTATCGGGATGGAATGTCTATCAATGAGGTGAGAAAGTGTCATGCTTCATTTTGTTTCAATGGTGATTGGATCGTGTACAGGTTGGATTTGAATATCTGCTGCTTCCAGCAAGTCCCTACACCCATTTTCTAATTTTTGGACAAAGGAACTGCTAGAAAGCTGGTGAATACATGATAATGATACACTTTACTTGCACATATTTAGGTGACTTCTACTATCATGCCCAGAAAACTTCTAAAAAGGACCTCATTAAGCAAAATTTACCCATAGTAGGATTTCTAAACACTTGATTTGCAATCTTAGCTACTAATTGATTTTTAGACATGGCACACTCACATGGACTAGATATTTGAACCTTGAAAGCGTAGATGATCAAAGGACAAATAGTAGATAGCAGTCGTTTAGTGATATCAACATATCATGGAAGCAACAGGCCAGTTCGTAGAGACCTTGGATGAGGGACACAAGCGGCTGTTGTCCACAATGACTACTATGGTGCATAACTCATGGATACATTCGCATACAAGACAAGAACATAGAGATTCCACAACTCCAATAGTTAGTCCTCATTTATAAGCGTGGCTGAGCAAGGAGAGTCTAATTATATACCTTCCTGTTATGACAACAGTCCTTGGACCAGCTTTGCTGTGTTCTTCTAAAACCATATTTGCACCTACCATCGTCCCAATGATGATTCCACCGAGCCAGCTATACCAAATTAAGGTGTTCATCTGACTGTTTCCACCTTTTATAATTCAGAAAAATGGATGAAACATCATACGCTGCCAAATAGCACATTAAAGTAAAGAAGCACTCATGGCAGAGTAATAAAGCTCTTGCCAACCTGAAAGCTGGAATCCAATAGCAAGAATTACTCCTGTACTCATCATGGTCACAAGATACCTGCCAAGATGACCTACAAACTGCCAAAACATTGAACAAAAGCAGAAAACCCCCCATATCAGGTTTGTAACTGAAGCAGAAATACCACTTCACAAGATAATCCAAAGTTCCAAACCATTAATTGAAAAGTTGGTGAAGATATTTAATTGGTAAGGCGGCCTGCATTATGAGGTAGATAATTCTTTACTTTGACGGCACTTCAATGCGGAAGGGATGGCAATGTCTATAAAAAGAAGAGGTAAAAAGATAAAGCCAAGAAACTTGGAACTATGTTCTGTTTTTCATTCACATAGAAGTAGGCTGATTGCTAGTGATCCCTCTTGTTCATGCGGTCGATTAGGATAGCCAGAGGAATGAAAGTAGCACTATCTAAACTGAGGGTTGTTAGGATCGAATTCTACAGGTGACTATCCACCAGATTCCATGTAATTAAAAAAAAAAAAAAAAAACTGATAAAATTCCCGATGTTCATCTTGGTACTCTGTTGTGAAAAACGGGGTTGCTGCATTAACAAGAATTATAGAGTTCCACCAACTTCTTATTTATGGCATCTGAACACTTATCTATCTGGAAAAGGCAAAATTCTAACACTCTACTACTCAATACCAAAACAAAACAATAACCTACAGGATGCCCAAGAAAAAGCTTGCTCACCGAAAAGAAATTGGCTTCCGCTTTCATCAGCGCCTTCCTGAACTTGCGCTGTTCCACTGACGTCGATGCTGATACATAGCGCAGAGACAACGGCGACAAGCCGCCTCGAAGAAAAGACTTGAGAACATAAAGAAATCTATTCCCTCTTTTCCTGGACATGGCTTTGTTTTCTACTCCACCACCCTCACCGTTTTCCTCCTCTTCAGTACCACTACCATCATCACCGCAACTAGCCGTCTCTCCACTTTCAGAGGGAGATCGAATACACAGGACTCTAATCCGACGCAGGAAGCCACTCTTGTGCTTGCCATCAAAAAAATAGCAGTGATGGAAAGGAGAGGAGTAGATTGGGTCGAGCCTCGGGGACAACTTGGGAAGCAAGATCCTCCCCTTCCTTTTGGGAGAAGCAGAGGAGAGGTAGTCATGGCAGCACCAACAGCTCTTCCAGGAGAGTTGGAGTTGGGTGATGGCGGCCATGCCCACGCTCCTCAGCCTCAGCCTCACAGATGGTGGCGGAAAGGAGGAAGAAGGAGGGGGAGAGAGTAGTTTAGACTTTAGCATGTGTTTTAAAATCTTGCTTGGAAGAAACGTGAAGGCCACAAGTATGGGAGAGCCCAATCGTCACGCCACGTGTTTACCCCTCCACCTCTTTAGATTTTTTTTTTTTCCTTTTACCAATGTCCTCCAGATTTTTTTATTTTTTTATTTTTTAAAGGCCAGCTGGGATCAGGCGGACCCCTACAAGAACAACAGCCGCCCAATGCGACGGAGTGATTCGATCCTGGGCCTTCTGCTTGACACAGGACCCCGCTTACCACAATAGTGACGAGATTTATGAAAATCTCGTGACAATATCGCGAGAAATTGCCTGAAAGTTTAAAATTTCTTGTGAGATTTTCAAAATATCTCGAAATTTATGAAAAAACATAATTATCGTGATTTAAATGCGATATTTACATTTTAAACGGCTATTTATCGTAAAAAAACCATGTGTTTTTATTTGAAAATAATTTTTATTAATATTTTCTTATAAAAATTATTTTGTATATTTTTAAATTTATTTTTTTATTGCCAAAAAATGAGAGATTTTATAAAAAAAATTCAAATTCTCATGAGTTTTTTTTTTTCAAGATTTGCAAAAGATAGCCTACAAGACTCAGCCCATCTACCATGAATAACTTGTGAATGCCACTAAGTTGAGTAGACGTCACAAGTTCAAAATCTCCGGGTGGCGGCCCTTGCTGTAAGTTCTAAGCTGAGCGTACTTCTCGGTGGACAAGAGGGTACCTCAAGGGCTTTACCAACTGGAGGTCAGCCAATGTACGGTAGGTGATGGAGGGGTTTCCTCTTGGATTATCTAAAAAAATAATAATAATATATTTGTAAAAAACTGATGAAGTAAAAAAGAATTCCTCGTAATGTTGTCACTGCCGATGTGGCCGATATGTATCATATCGTTAAAAATTTGATACGATATTGACCTGAATCGGTTATTTTTTAATAAATACAGAAATTATTTAAAATTATTTTTTTAATATTATTTTTAATAATTTTAACATGTACACGTTATGATTGACACATAATATTTTTAATTATTTTTTTACCGATTATACACAATCATTGGCCAAACGATACAGGTCCGATTCCGATACTGACAACATTGCTTATACTTGTTATTTGGTTATTGATGCGTGCGAGCAACACACACAGGAGCTGAAAACAAACTGGGAGTGATCTAAAGCTCCAATAATATACTTGTTGTTATTGGACGTGGACCCCACTCAAGGTTTAGGGAGCAAGTTCATCATCTGAAAAGGATTAAGCTTTGAGTTTAAAGGACAATATCACTAAAGTTCCTTTAGAAGTATAGAAAGGTTTTCATCATTAGTTTGTTTATATATATATATATATATATATATATATATATATATAGAGAGAGAGAGAAAGAGAGAGAGAGAGCCGAATCAAAGATATCAACATTACGACAGGTTCAACAACCGTTGAAACCAACAAACAAGACAAAGAACACATAAGCCAAAAATAGACACAAAATACAGATAAAATCCGAGGCGATCAGTCCGGATCCGGGGGAGGCCTTAGCGGCAAGTGGCGTTGAAGATCCGGAAGGCATATGCGTAACGATGCGTATACATCCGCCAAAATATAATTTACTAACTTGTTGAAATTAACCGAGGTCTGCCTGAAAAATAGCATTATTGCGCGACATCCAAACGGCCCACCAGGAAGAGAGCAACCAAGTTCTCCAAATGATCCGCCAACTTTTACATCTACGAACTGGCTGGGGTCCCCACAAGAGGTCTACAGCGAAAAACTCCTGGCGCACGGACACGACCGGTTTATTCCAGGTACCCTTAAAGATATCTTGAAAGACCTGACATTTCCAGAATAGGTGCAACGCAGATTCCTCGGCCCTCTCGCAGAGAACACATTTACTCACAATACAGAAACCTATAGACTTGAGGAAGCTATCTGTCTGCACCCGATCATGCAAAATAAGCCAAGCAAGGAAGCGCGCTCTCGGAAGAGGACCTTTGCCCCAGATAATTCTCATCTGGAACCGATTCACACCTGCCGGAAGGAGAGAAAGGTAGGTGTCTTTAGTGCGAACGAAGCCATTCGGGGTGATCGCTCTACAAAGGAACTGGCTCTGAGCGACGTCGTCGCCCTCACCACCCCACACAGCAGACCAAGCTTGAATCCACGATCTCCGCAGATGCGAAATGGGCGACCTAATTGTGTGCCGACCCCCAAACAAAGACTCCACTGATCCATATTTAGCCTGAAGGAAATTCGCACAAGGGGACCCCGATTGATGCGCAAGCCAACTTTGCTTAACAACCAGGACAATACTTCTTAACCTAGAGTCCGAAATCCCCAAACCCCCTCTATTCTGCGGTAGCCTTATCGTTTCCCAACCCACAAGGTGACGTTTTTTATTGTTACCTTGCCCAGACCACAGAAACCTGGTCAATACTCTAGAGAGCTTCTTATTGATCCCCACAGGCATAAGGAACATAGACATAATAAATTCTGGCATCGCATTTAAAACATGCTTGATGAGAGTAAGTATGCCGGCAATCGAAAGGTAGGAGGCCTGCCAAGTCGCAATTTTAGTCTGAACCTTTTGGAGAGTGGCGTTCCAAGCAACTGATGGAATCCGTGAGAGCTGGAGCGGCAGACCAAGGTAGGAGAAAAACTTATCCGAAGTGGCACACTGAAAGATCTTCTGCCCAATGGCCTGCATATGCGGGGGAACATTGATCATGGAAATGCAACACTTATCATTGTTTAGCGAGAGACCCGACATCGATAGGAAGAAGAGGATGATTAGCCTGACTCTTAACATCTGTTCGATGGATCCAACGCCGAAAACAATCATATCATCGGTGTAAGTAAGAATATTGCTCTGGAACTCCTGAACTCCTAGTGGCTTAATAAAACCACACCCCACGGCCCTCTTGAGTAAGACTACAATGCCTTCAGAAACGACGTTAAAAAGCAGAGGGGACAAGGGGCATCCTTGCCGAATATCACGCCCAACCTTGAACTGCTTACCACAGGCCCCGTTAATCTGAATTTGGGATTGTGCATTAGTAACCAACTCACGCACCCAGCTAGAGAAGCGCCGACCAAATCCAAAGTTCTCCAACATGTGAAAGAGGAAAGGCCAGTGCACCGAGTCATACGCTTTGTGGAAGTCAAGCTTCAGAGTAAAGAACGGCCTCCCGCTGGACTTCATAGAGTGAACCACCTCTGTGGCCAAAATAAATGAATGTTGCAGCCGTCTATGGGGAATGAAGGCAAACTGAGCATCTGAAAAGATCTGATTAGCGACAGATCGCATCCTGGTAGCCAATACCTTGGCGATGATCCGATAGATTCCCCCTAAGACCGAGATAGGATGGTACCGCGCTATGTCCACCGACGTAGCGTCTTTCGAAATAAGAGATACAATGGCCAGGTGATAGATAGATGGTAACCGACTGTTGCGGTGGAACTCAGCGAACATACTCAGAATATCACCCTTAACACACTTCCAAAAGGTGCGATAGAAGTCCACAGGATAACCATCAAAACCAGAGGCTTTCCACCCGGACAAAGCTGTAACTGCCGCAAAGATTTCGTCTTCCGAAAAGGGCACCTGCAAAGACTTGGATAACGCATGGTCGATGCAACGAATGAAGTCCATACCCATCGACCCACCGGCCGAGGGGTTTCTGGCATAAAGCTTGATGAAGAAATCAGTCACCGCTGGTAGAACCTGATCCCCAGAGTGGTAAACACCTTCAATGCATATGGAAGGAATGGCATGCCTACGATGCCTATGAGAGGCAACAGAGTGAAAAAAGCGAGTATTTTCGTCACCCGCTTTATGCCAAATAGCATGAGACCGCTGCCTCCACCGAATCTCCTCTTTCATGCGCCACGACCGTAAAAGCAGAGTCAGCTCTGCGGATCTAGAGTTCAGGCAGGCAATACCTGAGTTCGACATGGAGGCCGAGTCTGAGAGAGACTGGTGGATCGACGACAGCTCACGCTCCCAATCCTCTATATGCTGAAATTTACTAATATGCCTCGAGATAAGCCATAATTTAATTGCTCGAGACAAGCGGCGACACTTAACCACACAACGAGTAGCCGCCCTAGCTGTGGTGCACGAGCCACACCAAGATAGATGGACTACAGATGGTTGATATTTTGGAATGCTCTTTTTTAAAACAATTATTTTCAATAAAACTTTGGAAAATCGTCAACCAAAAATATAAAAACCGACTTTCCACAAAGTGGTAAGTACGGGTCGATCCTCAGGGAACGGGAATTAAACACAATATTTCTATAAAATTCAATTTATTAATGCCAAATGTCAACCTACAATTACAAAGTTAATACAACTGCAATTAAACACTAAAAGAAAAGTAAACAAGCAATCAGTCTTCTGCTCCACACCAAGGGTATTTCCGTCGTTTCGCCACTTAAAGAATCTTCTCACTTGGACAATATCCCTGGACACTAAATATGTTTTTCAACCTAAAAATGCAGAAAAATACAAAGTTAGTTTTCTATTCGAATAACGAAAACAATAACTAAGACTAGTTCTAATTTTACGAAAATTGTAAAGCAAATACTATTTATCAAGCAAAAATTAACTAAAATACTAAATTAATGCTAAAATTACTCAATTTAACTCTACTAATGCTGTATGATGATGATGCAACTCCTAAAATGCAGAAAATACTAAAAACAAATCTAAAAGACCGAAATTAAGAAAATTACGAAACTGCCCCTAACTAGTGTAAAATAGCATTCTGACATGTTATCGGAAAACCACTGTTTGACAGGGCAAACGAGGTCCGATTTTCCCGAAATTTGTTCTGTTCTGCAACTGACAGATTGAACAAAACGACAGTTTTTACAGAATTGAAAAACAGTGTCGGGAACTCCAGATATAAGCGTTTCAAATCTGAGAAAAATCAGGATATTGCCAGTCCTGTAATTTAAAATCCAGAAAAAGCGGTTTTCGCAAAACGCTTAAAAATTAGACCAACTCAACTCCGAATGAGCTGAAATTTGGTCTGCAGTTAAATAACACGTCAATAAAGTGAATAGACGAAAAGTTTTTGGAAAACACAGAGTTTATGCACAGAAAATAATGCTAGTGCGATAGGGCAAAAATCTGGTTTTTATTTCAATGCACTATTCACTATATGAATCTATTTTAAACACTATGAACGTAATATAACTATAATGCAGACTTAAATACTTCTATATGACATAATATATGCTGATATTGACTATGATAAAACTAAATGAGATCTAAATGACAAATGATATGCATTTCATGACTTTACCTTGAATGAGCTAATGATGTAAATGTCCCTAAAATACTAATGCAAGAAAGTAACTATATGCATAAGACATGCAATACACATAAACTAGATACGACTATGCTAACTAAACTATTAATAGTAAAAAGACATTAACAACCACACATTCAATCAACCAATGATAAAATCTAACTAAAATGATTACATAAATAACTAAACTAACTATTCTAAAGACAAGATGACTGAAATATAAAGGAGAAGAGACCACTAACGAACCATGGGTTGCAGCCTTTGGAATGTGACTATGGTTGACTCAACTAGGCTCTATCTTAACTTAACTAGGTTCGGGTTTGGCTAAGGTTGACTCGACCTTGGGTTGGACTAGGACTCGACTAGGGTTAGGTTTTGACTTGGTTAGGTTACTAAGACTAGGTTGGACTCGGTTGAGGGTTGATTTAGTCAACGAAGGTTGGTTTAGTCTAGATGGGTTCGGTTTTGAGTTTCCTTAGTCAACTAGGTTCGGTTGACTCCAATGGACTCGGTTTAGGTTTAGCTAAGGGGGTGAACTTGGATAGGCTCGAGTTAGGTTTGACTCGACTCGGACTAGGGCTAGGTCTAGGTTTTGTTTTGACTTTGACTTAGTCAACTAGGCTTGAATGGGCTAAGGTAAGCTCGGTTGACTCACTAGGTTTAGACTAAGTTTTGACCCGAGTTAGGTCTTTGACTAGGTTTGACCAAGGTTGGGTCTTGGATTTAGGTTTAGCAAGACTAGGATGAACTCGGTTTAGGTAGGCTTGAACTAAGTGGAATCAACTAGGTTTGACTTAGATAGGTTAGGTAGACTAGGTTGACCTAACTTAGGTTAGGGTTGACTCCACTAAGCTTGACTAAGGTTGGGCTTTGGTCTTAGACTCGACCTAAATGCGGTTTAGGCTTTGACTTGGGCTAGGCTAGGTTTTGACTAGGCTCAAAGGGGGTGTAGACTAGGGGTTGACTCGACCTAGGCTCGGTTTGACTAGGTTAGGTCTAGACTAAAGTAGTAACCTCCTAATTAAGCTACAATTAATCCAAAGTTCACGATTTTAATGGAGGAGGTTGAAAAAGGAATGTAATAATTACCAATGTTCAAACTTTGAAATGCTTTGGATTCTCAAAAATCGCCCCATTTAAAGAGGGAGTTACACTCCTTAATTGCCTTTAATGCCTTTTTGGAAATCTGAAAAGGCCAATCTAGAAATCCACAATTTTTGCTTTTCAAGATGGAATTAAAATGCTTTTAATGCTCTATGGAAATCGTGTAACCTAGATTGGAATTTTGGTTTAATTGCAAAACACTTTCCAAAGTTAAGGAGTAACTCCTTCTTTAATACACATTCAAAATTCAAATTTTCCTTAAATGCCTCACACGATTTTTGAAGAATATCCTTTTTCCAAAAGCTTTCCAATTTTCAATTACTTTAATTACCTCCCTTCTCCAAAAATCGCCAACTTCAATGGATGCTACTTTCTAAACTAAAAGACTTAATTATACCTAGGGAACAAAAGAACTTAAATGGAAAATCGATTTCCTAGGAGTTAATGCTAACCTAATTCCAAAACTTACCTAAATGCAACCCTAAAAACGGCCAAAACAATAAACCCTAATACATTGAACCTAGACACCTTCCTAACTCAACTAATGACCATTAAGACTTTCTAAAAATCGACCAAGAGCTCAAGGAGAGCTCTAATGGCTGCCGCCCACCTCGGGGAAGAAGAAGAACTACACGAAAATAAAAAAAAAATAAGAAAAATATATAAAATTATAAACTAACGAAAAGCAATAAAACCAAGTAACTACTATTTTGATAAAACTAAGTTAGAAAATATTAAAAATGACTCCTAATTACACAAAGGCTAACAATAACATCACTATGCTGGACTTAAAATCATAAAAAAATTAAAGAAAACTTGATTTTTATAATTTTCAATAATACACTCAAACACCAAAACGAAAAATGATTAAAACAATTAAGTAAATCAATCCTAAAACAATGGAACGACTAACACCAATTTATGCTACTGTTAACACACTAAACACACAGCAAGCAACACAACTTACCACTATAAACCCCCTTTTAACAAAAATATAAAGATCGGCTAGAATATCCCTAGCCGATTTTTTTTTTCTTTTTATCAAAAATAAAATTAAAACGAACCACACGCACAACCCACGACTTAGAATAAACTAAAATGAAATTTCCGAATGAGATTTTCAGCAACACAATACAAGACACAAGCTGGACAAAACAAAAATAGCAAAACAGAAAAATATTTTTGTAGAAATCAAGAATCGGCTAGAAAAAGTCTAGCCGATTTTTCTTCTTTTCAAGCAAAAACAACACACAAACAAACCTAACGACTAAGATGAATCAAAATGAAATTTGTGTCTGAGATTTTCTAAAAAGAAAACACCTATAACACGCTGGAAACAAAAACCCAAATCGACTAGAAAAGCCTCTTGCCGATTTGCACGTTTTAGATAAAAACGATGGAAAAACACAAATCGAATACACAACCAATGAAAGAAAACCTAATCTAACGTGCTGGTCTGTGCACGCATGCTATTCTAAGGTTGAAATAAAAAGAAAAACAAGAAACATACAGAAAATAACAAAACAAAAACCACACACACAAATCGGTTTTATCTAGAAGAGAAGGAAGAAGAAGACCTACCTTTTGGAAGATCCGACGACCGGGGGGGTGAAGAAGAGTGGACCGTGGCTGGATGTAGACGTCTTCTACAGTTCAAGGATGCTGTACTTCACCAAAAACGGCACCTATTGCAGCTGCTACACGTTGGAGATCCACCGATGATGGCATGTGAGCCGATTCGCGATCGGAGGGTGTAGAAAGCCGGATGGAGGTAGGGCCGGCTCACCTTGGTGGTGTGTTGCGCACTCCCGCCCAAGGTTAATGGTCTCCACCTCTGCTACACCTGCAAAAGTACAGAAAAATGGTGAAAAGACAGCAAGGAATAAGAAAGAAAGGAAAAGAAACCAAAGAAAGCTTGAAAATATGCTTGAAAATCAAGCATAGGTCGATCTTCAATGGCCAACACTTGGGGAAGATGGAGAGGAAGGAGCTGCTGCTGTAGAGTCACTGTAGGGGGCGTCCAAACACAGCCAAAGACGCCTAGGGTTCTTGAAAAAAAACTATTTATAGCTTTGACATTTTTCAGAAAGAGTGTTAAAAAATAAAATATTGCTAGGCGCCACTTTCTGGGGGATTTTTTAGAAAAACTTTTTGAAATGAGTATGGATAGGTGTGTGGGTTGGGTTTTGGGCTTTCTAAGAGTTGATCCAAGGTCCAATTGACCTAATTGGGTCGGATATGGATCCGATCCACCTCGAAATCCGTGCCCAAACACTGAAATAGCCATAACTCTCTCATTTTAACTCCGATTTTTCTGAAATTCGAACCATAGCCTCTTACTATCAAAACACATCTAAACATGGGTTTAAAACCTTAAACTTGATACAAAACGCATGAAAAACTTGTTTACATGATGTGCATTTCATGCATCATCAAATACCCCCATGCTTGAATGTTTGTTAGTCCCTTAACAAACCCTAATCATGATATGCACTGAAGACAAGAAATGCTAAGCATGAATGCATAATACTACCTCACTTTCGTAGGAATCACGGTTGCATTTAGCGTATGCAACAAGCCCTTTAAACCCCTAGCTTACACTAGTGGACGAGTAAGGTCTCGTGAGGGTTTGCAGCGATGCTACCCACAAACATCAATAAAATGCAAGGATGATCTTTCAAAAATATTAGGCTCTTAAGAATGCAGTTGTAACAAATATTTCATGTAATTGACATTCTCAAAACAAGTTTAAAAATCTCATGCCTCCACAGTAAAAATTCTTTTCCTTCACTTTTCTAATATTGTAGCTAGTTCATGATTTTTCTCCGAAAGTCAAGTATTCTCATGTTTTACTCATTTATTCTCACTTGTATATTTTCTGCACAGTAATGCACATATATACTTAAGCAATGAAAATTTTCTCATTCAGCACATTCTTTTTCTTTCATTTTCAACTTTTGATCTCTTGCGCATTCTTCTCATATGAGCACTATTTCGAATAGTCAGTTTTCGTGACCCGTGTAGCGAGCTTTGGGTCAGTGACTCCCAAGTCGGCCGACCTTAGGGCACTAGATACAGAGTATCCCTCAGACTTAATTGCTCGAGTCACTAGACCTTCTATTCTAATAGTTTACGTATAGTCTTCCTCTTGTCATGTGCAATGTCTCTATCTCTTAGGCTTTCTATGCAGTCCATGTAACAAGCTTTCGAACCGGTGGCTCCCAAACCCGCTGGCTTTGGGGCACCAGATGTAAAACACCCTTCAGATTCTACTTACTCGAACTACAAAGGCCACAGATATCGACTTAGACAAGAGATGATCTCCTTCGTTATCCTTTTCGTTAAGATACTCAAACACTTCATCTCGTGTCTGAGTTCTACTACTAGGATTCACAAAGACATCAACAACTAAACGTAACTCTATTCTTTTAAACTCATTTTTCAAACCCATCTTTCCATTGCTTATTTCTTTCACAAAACATACTGTGCATACTTATACAAAAGTGATTCAAAATTTTCTAACAATCAAATACTATCTTTTCTTTGAATTATCTCATAAACAACTACTATATTTGATTCAGTTCAGAAAAAAAAAATTTATGGGGCTTAAAAATTTTTAAACTGTTAGATTATGCCAAAAACAATCATATATGCTACACTTTGTTCTTAAATGCCTACTTTGATTACCAGTCATACAAAAAAAAAAATTGTGTATTTTTGTGTGCATGCATCTAAACCACCCCCCCATGCTTGAATGACACTGTCTCTAGTGGCATACAAAATGAATAAAAATGTAATGCAAATGCACATTAAAAGACACTAACAAAAATATGGGAGAAAGGATAGATACAACCTGATTTGCTCTGAGCTTTTGAAGTTGATTTTCCTCTGATTCTTGAATTCTTTGAAAACTCTTCTCTGTACCTGGTAATTGATACACTAATTGTTAAGTTCATCCTGCATACATCAAAACACAAATTAGCACATGTGAAATGAAATACTAAATAAATAAAAACTCTGAAATGAAAAATAAATAATGTACATATGATACATCCCTCTGGTCGAATCTTCATGCCTTCGTGAGATACACTATCTCACACTCACCATCCTGTAAGGCATCTGAAATGAATGGCTTCAGTCTTTGCCCATTTACTTTGAATGTACCTTGGGTCATAGGATCGAATAATGTCACTGCTCCATGGGGAAATACTTCTTTTACAATGTATGGACATGTCCATCTCGATCTTAACTTCCCTGGGAATAAATGTAAACGAGAATTGTATAGCCACACTTTCTGATCTGGCTCAAACACTTTTCTGACAATATGCTTATCATGAAATGCTTTTGTGCGAGCCTTGTATAATTTGGCATTCTCATATGCATCATTCCTGAGTTCCTCTAATTTTGAGAGCTGCAGTGCTCTCTCTTTGCCAGCCTGGGTGAGGTCAAAATTTAATTTCTTGATAGCCCAGTACGCTCTATGTTCTAACTCGACAGGAAGATGACATGCTTTCCCGAATACAAGGCGATACGGGGACATGCCAATGGGAGTCTTAAATGCAGTTCTATATGCCCAAAGTGCATCATCTAAGCGCTGGGACCAATCCTTGCGGTCCGGACGAACTGTCTTTTCTAAAATTCGCTTAATCTCCCTATTGGACACTTCAACCTGTCCACTAGTCTGCGGATGATATGGAGTGGTGAATCTATGATTGACAGAATATCTTCTCAGCAGAGAAGCTATCTGAACATTCCTAAAATGCTTGCCACCATCGCTAATCATCGCACGTGGCACTCCAAAACGACTGAAAATGTTGTGCTTAATGAACTTAAGCACTACTCTGTGATCATTGGTCTTGGTGGCCACAGCCTCGACCCACTTGGACACATAATCAACCGCCACCAGAATATATAAATTTCCGAATGAGGGCGGAAATGGTCCCATGAAATCAATGCCCCAAACATCAAAAATTTCGACTATCAAAATCGGTAGCAAGGGCATCATGTCCCTCTTAGACATGTTTCCAATCTGCTGACATCGCAGGCATCGCCTACAGAACTCATGAGCGTCCCTGTGGAGTGTGGGCCAATAAAATCCTGACTGCAAAACCTTTGCAGCCGTCTTCCTACTACTAAAATGCCCTCCACAGGCTAACGAATGGGAAAAATTCAAAATGGATTGGTATTCCTCCTCCGGAACGCATCTCCTAATGATTTGATCTGCACAGTATTTGAACAACTCCGGTTCATCCCAATAATAGTGCCTCACCTGAGATAGGAACCTCTCACGCTCATTCTTGTTCCAATGCTCAGGTATCTGCCTCGAAACCAAATAGTTCACAATATCTGCAAACCAGGGTAACTGCGATGTACTGACTGACATGATCTGCTCATCGGGGAAAGAATCACTGATCGGTCTCTGATCCTGCGTAGTCTCCACGATCAGTCTGGAAAGATGGTCTGCTACTACATTCTCGCTTCCCTTCTTATCTCGAATCTCGAGATCAAACTCCTGTAGTAGTAGGACCCAATGAATTAATCTCGGTTTGGTGTCTTTCTTATTCAACAAATATTTCAATGCAGAATGATCAGAATAGACAACCACCTTCGAACCGAGTAAATAGGACCTAAATTTATCCAATGCGAAAACTACCGCAAGTAGTTCCTTCTCTGTCGTAATATAATTCATCTGTGCATCAGACAGAGTTCTACTCGCATAGTAGATCACATAGGGCTTCCTATCAATGCGTTGTCCTAGAATGGCCCCCATAGCATAATCAGAAGCATCGCACATAATCTCAAATGGGAGAGTCCAATCTGGAGGTCTCAAAATAGGTGCAGTAATCAAGGCCTCTTTGAGAATCTCAAAGGCCTTCATACAATCCTCACCGAAAACAAAGGGCTGGTCTTTCTCCAATAACGTGCAAAGCGGTCGAGAGATTTTGCTAAAATCTTTTATGAACCGCCTGTAAAATCCCGCATGCCCTAAAAATGATCGAATCTGCCTCACAGAGGTGGGTGGAGTCAAACGAGAAATGGATTCCACCTTCGCTCTGTCAACCTCAATACCTCGCTTGGACACAATGTGTTCAAGTACAATCCCCTCCTGGACCATAAAATGGCTCTTTTCCCAACTCAGGACGAGATTGGTCTCCACACACCTACTCAGTACTCGAGCAAGTTTGTGGAGGCAATCTTCAAAAGAAGAGCCATACACAGAAAAGTCATCCATAAAAACTTCCATCACATCATCAATCATGTCCGAGAAGATAGCAAGCATGCACCTCTGAAAAGTAGCCGGGGCATTACAAAGCCCAAAAGGCATACGTCTAAATGCGAAGGTGCCATAAGGACATGTAAACGTGGTCTTCTCTTGGTCGTCAGGATGGACAGCTACCTGATTGTATCCTGAATATCCGTCTAGAAAGCAGTAGTAGCTCTGTCCTGCGAGTCGCTCTAAGATCTGATCAATGAATGGCAATGGGAAATGATCTTTCCTAGTTGCCACATTCAACTTCCTATAATCGATGCAGACTCGCCATCCTGTAGTGGTCCTCATCGAAATTCTCTCACCCTTCTCATTCTCAACCACAGTGAGTCCTGACTTCTTCGGCACAACTTGAATCGGACTGACCCACTGACTATCAGAAATAGGGTAAATGATTCCGGCATCCAACCACTTCACCACTTCCTTCATGTTGGGATTTAGCCTTCTCTGCATATCCCTAAATGGCTTGATTTCCTCATTACAATGGATCCTATGCATGCAGAATGAAGGATCAATCCCCTTTAGATCCGCTACTCCCCATCCAATCGCTGCCTTGTGCTCTCGAAGAATAGTCAGCAATCTCTGTTCCTGTTCCTCAGTGAGCAAGGACGAGATGATCACAGGCAGAGTCTCATCATCTCCGAGGTATGCATACTTGAGTGAATCCGGTAAGGGTTTCAACTTAAGTTTCGGAGGCGACTCGATCGACGATTTGGCGGGGGTCTCCGCAAGTGGTGGAAGAGGTTCCCTGACTGCTCCCCAAGGTGGTCTCTCCGACGACACTCTAGACACATCTACACTATCTAAACCGCTATTCTTCTCTATATGGTACAAATCTAAAGAATCCTCAGTAATGTACAACTCGGGCTGCTCCTCCACTAACTCCTGTGCAATGTCTACATGAAAGCAGTCCATGTCTCCTGCTGGTCCCATCGCGGCATTGAAAATATTCAGCTTTACCTTCCTATTGCCAAATGAGAGATCCATGGCTCCAGTTCTACAATTGATGCACGCATTGGCAGTCGCCAAGAATGGTCTGCCTAAAATAATCGGAGTCTGGTGCTGGCTGTCTACTCCTTCCATATCAAGGATAATGAAATCGACTGGAAAATAAAAGTCATCCACTTTAACTAGCACGTCCTCCAAGACACCTCTCGGTACCTTGACGGAACGATCTGCCAGTTGAAGTGTAATCGGAGTCGATCTCATCTCCCCTAACCCGAAAGAATCAAAGAAATATCCGGGCAGAATGTTCACGCTTGCTCCAAGATCGAGCAATGCGCGTTCTATCCGGATATTCCCTATAGTACAAGCAATGATAGGTGCTCCAGGGTCTTTGAGCTTGGGTGGTGTCTGATGCTGAAGTACTGAACTCACCTGCTCAGTCAGATGGACCCTGTTAGGAACTCGCTCTCTGGATTTCCTCTTTTGCGTACATAGCTCCTTCAGGAATTTGGCATAAGCCGGCACCTGCTGAATAGCATCGAGCAAAGGTAGGTTGATCTGCACATGCTTGAAGATATCAAGCATGTCCTGGATCTTCGCACCTTTCTTCCATCTATAACCAGGAGACTCTAATGCTTTGGGATAGGGTGGTGGGGGAATATACTCTGCTGGCTCCTCCTCTTTGTGAGAAGGCTCACTCCTATCCTTCTTCTTCTCTGAGGATAAAGATGATGAAGGTGATGATGGGGATGATGATTGAGCCGACGTAGGTGAAACAATGGTCTCTGGCTCCTCTATCTTCTCTCTACTCTCAACGTGATACTCACGTCCACTCCTCAAGGCCATAACTGATTTAGCCTGCTGCTGTGTCTCAGTATGAAATAGGCCTCCAGTCATCTGGTCCTTACCCTTCGGGTTCATGACAGCCTGACTCGGCAATGTACCCTCGGGTCTCCTACTAATAGCCTCAGCTAACTGTCCCATTTGCGACTCTAACTTCGCAATGGACTGCGTATGTGAGCTCAAAATCTGGCTACACTTCTCGAAGGCGTTCTGATTAGAGGTTTTCACCTCTTGGAATGCCTGGAGAAGTCTCTCCTCAAAAGATGTCTGCGGGGCAGACTCCTGCTGAATCGGGGAAGGAACTGAAGAAGAAGAAGACTGAGCATAGTTCGGTCTTTGAAATGGCTGAGTAAAAGATGGTTGCCGAACTGGCTGAGAAGAAGAAGGCATCTGTATAGAAGACTGTGGATTCTTCCATGAAAAATTGGGATGGTTACGCCAACCCGGATTATATGTCGATGAAAATGGGTTATTTGGCGGTCTGACGTAACCCTGAGCTACCTGAACTTGTTCTTGAACAAATTCAGGGTACTGAGCTGCTGAAGGGCACTCAGTGATCTCGTGTGCCGGACTGGCACAAAGAGTACACACCTGCTGTGTAGTGGATGGTCCTGAGAGAAGCTGGTCCAGCTTCTGAGCAATCATGTCTACTTTACACTATAGTGCAGTAGATGGACCAATCTCAAGAACGCCAGCTTTCTTCTGAATGCTGGGTGTGGCTCTATCAGAATGAGAGCTCGAAGCATGGTGGAGTGAATTCTCGGCCAATGTATCAAATAGCCTCCATGCTTCGTCCTCGCTCTTCAGCATGAATGTCCCACCGCATGAAGAGTCGATCATCTGACGATTCTTGTCAGACAATCCATCATAGAAACTCTGCACCAGTTGCCATTTCGGCACCTGATGATGGGGGCATTTCCTGAGGAGATCCTTCATTCTCTCCCAGGTTTCATGAAAGCGCTCACCATCTAGCTCTGAAAAGCTAGTGATGGCTCTACGATATTGGTTCGTGCGTCCAATGGGAAAGTATTTCCGAAGAAACTCCTGTTGCAACTGATCCCAGGACTCTATTTCTACAGAATCTAAGGACTTTAGCCAATACTTGGCTTTGTCCTTCAATGAAAAAGGGAATAGAGTCAACCTCAACGCATCATCATCGAAATTCTGTATCTTAACAGTAGAACAGATTTCGAGGAATTCATCTAAGTGTCGGTAGGGATCCTCATGACTAAGGCCATAAAAGGATGGAAGCATTTGAATAATGCTGGCCTTAATCTCATAATGTGGCGCTCCTACATCGGGTCTCCGAATGCAGGATGCCTGAACATAGTCTGTGGGAATGAAGTATTCCCGCAGAGGGCGTGAAAGAACTGGGGGTGGAGGTGGAGGATCCATGTCAGCCATTGTTGCCGAACTTCGATGAGAATGTAAAATTCTCTCTGGGTTGTCAACAAATGGGTGTAATGGGGTTCCTAGACCTCGTCGACCCTGCATACACTGGTACTAAGACCAGATGTAAGCAAACGACCTAACTAAAAAAAATTAAACTAGCACAGATACTAAAATGTAAATAAGCAAATAACAGTAACTAAAAACAAACAAATATGCTATATAGCTATGTCAGAATTCTATACTAAATAATTAAATAACAAAGTAAACTATTCTAAAATGCTAAAACAAATAAATACAGGAAATCACAAACTATGTTTTTCTAAAACCCACCTGTCTAATCGCTCCTTGCAGAATGATAATTAAGTGAATCCTAAAAAGAACAATATGTGAATCCTATATTTACTAACTATGTTAATCCTATATTCACTTACTAATCCTACTAACTAAAAAGAAAACAACTAATTAACTAACTAAAACAAAATAATAATAAATTAAACTCTAAGAAATAAAGTAATTAATTCGCCGTTCCCCGGCAACGGCGCCAAAATTTGGTTGATATTTTGGAATGCTCTTTTTTAAAACAATTATTTTCAATAAAACTTTGGAAAATCGTCAACCAAAAATATAAAAATCGACTTTCCACAAAGTGGTAAGTACGGGTCGATCCTCAGGGAACGGGAATTAAACACAATATTTCTATAAAATTCAATTTATTAATGCCAAATGTCAACCTACAATTACAAAGTTAATACAACTGCAATTAAACACTAAAAGAAAAGTAAACAAGCAATCAGTCTTCTGCTCCACACCAAGGGTATTTCCGTCGTTTCGCCACTTAAAGAATCTTCTCACTTGGACAATATCCCTGGACACTAAATATGTTTTTCAACCTAAAAATGCAGAAAAATACAAAGTTAGTTTTCTATTCGAATAACGAAAACAATAACTAAGACTAGTTCTAATTTTACGAAAATTGTAAAGCAAATACTATTTATCAAGCAAAAATTAACTAAAATACTAAATTAATGCTAAAATTACTCAATTTAACTCTACTAATGCTGTATGATGATGATGCAACTCCTAAAATGCAGAAAATACTAAAAACAAATCTAAAAGACCGAAATTAAGAAAATTACGAAACTGCCCCTAACTAGTGTAAAATAGCATTCTGACATGTTATCGGAAAACCACTGTTTGACAGGGCAAACGAGGTCCGATTTTCCCGAAATTTGTTCTGTTCTGCAACTGACAGATTGAACAAAACGACAGTTTTTACAGAATTGAAAAACAGTGTCGGGAACTCCAGATATAAGCGTTTCAAATCTGAGAAAAATCAGGATATTGCCAGTCCTGTAATTTAAAATCCAGAAAAAGCGGTTTTCGCAAAACGCTTAAAAATCAGACCAACTCAACTCCGAATGAGCTGAAATTTGGTCTGCAGTTAAATAACACGTCAATAAAGTGAATAGACGAAAAGTTTTTGGAAAACACAGAGTTTATGCACAGAAAATAATGCTAGTGCGATAGGGCAAAAATCTGGTTTTTATTTCAATGCACTATTCACTATATGAATCTATTTTAAACACTATGAACGTAATATAACTATAATGCAGACTTAAATACTTCTATATGACATAATATATGCTGATATTGACTATGATAAAACTAAATGAGATCTAAATGACAAATGATATGCATTTCATGACTTTACCTTGAATGAGCTAATGATGTAAATGTCCCTAAAATACTAATGCAAGAAAGTAACTATATGCATAAGACATGCAATACACATAAACTAGATACGACTATGCTAACTAAACTATTAATAGTAAAAAGACATTAACAACCACACATTCAATCAACCAATGATAAAATCTAACTAAAATGATTACATAAATAACTAAACTAACTATTCTAAAGACAAGATGACTGAAATATAAAGGAGAAGAGACCACTAACGAACCATGGGTTGCAGCCTTTGGAATGTGACTATGGTTGACTCAACTAGGCTCTATCTTAACTTAACTAGGTTCGGGTTTGGCTAAGGTTGACTCGACCTTGGGTTGGACTAGGACTCGACTAGGGTTAGGTTTTGACTTGGTTAGGTTACTAAGACTAGGTTGGACTCGGTTGAGGGTTGATTTAGTCAACGAAGGTTGGTTTAGTCTAGATGGGTTCGGTTTTGAGTTTCCTTAGTCAACTAGGTTCGGTTGACTCCAATGGACTCGGTTTAGGTTTAGCTAAGGGGGTGAACTTGGATAGGCTCGAGTTAGGTTTGACTCGACTCGGACTAGGGCTAGGTCTAGGTTTTGTTTTGACTTTGACTTAGTCAACTAGGCTTGAATGGGCTAAGGTAAGCTCGGTTGACTCACTAGGTTTAGACTAAGTTTTGACCCGAGTTAGGTCTTTGACTAGGTTTGACCAAGGTTGGGTCTTGGATTTAGGTTTAGCAAGACTAGGATGAACTCGGTTTAGGTAGGCTTGAACTAAGTGGAATCAACTAGGTTTGACTTAGATAGGTTAGGTAGACTAGGTTGACCTAACTTAGGTTAGGGTTGACTCCACTAAGCTTGACTAAGGTTGGGCTTTGGTCTTAGACTCGACCTAAATGCGGTTTAGGCTTTGACTTGGGCTAGGCTAGGTTTTGACTAGGCTCAAAGGGGGTGTAGACTAGGGGTTGACTCGACCTAGGCTCGGTTTGACTAGGTTAGGTCTAGACTAAAGTAGTAACCTCCTAATTAAGCTACAATTAATCCAAAGTTCACGATTTTAATGGAGGAGGTTGAAAAAGGAATGTAATAATTACCAATGTTCAAACTTTGAAATGCTTTGGATTCTCAAAAATCGCCCCATTTAAAGAGGGAGTTACACTCCTTAATTGCCTTTAATGCCTTTTTGGAAATCTGAAAAGGCCAATCTAGAAATCCACGATTTTTGCTTTTCAAGATGGAATTAAAATGCTTTTAATGCTCTATGGAAATCGTGTAACCTAGATTGGAATTTTGGTTTAATTGCAAAACACTTTCCAAAGTTAAGGAGTAACTCCTTCTTTAATACACATTCAAAATTCAAATTTTCCTTAAATGCCTCACACGATTTTTGAAGAATATCCTTTTTCCAAAAGCTTTCCAATTTTCAATTACTTTAATTACCTCCCTTCTCCAAAAATTGCCAACTTCAATGGATGCTACTTTCTAAACTAAAAGACTTAATTATACCTAGGGAACAAAAGAACTTAAATGGAAAATCGATTTCCTAGGAGTTAATGCTAACCTAATTCCAAAACTTACCTAAATGCAACCCTAAAAACGGCCAAAACAATAAACCCTAATACATTGAACCTAGACACCTTCCTAACTCAACTAATGACCATTAAGACTTTCTAAAAATCGACCAAGAGCTCAAGGAGAGCTCTAATGGCTGCCGCCCACCTCGGGGAAGAAGAAGAACTACACGAAAATAAAAAAAATAAGAAAAATATATAAAATTATAAACTAACGAAAAGCAATAAAACCAAGTAACTACTATTTTGATAAAACTAAGTTAGAAAATATTAAAAATGACTCCTAATTACACAAAGGCTAACAATAACATCACTATGCTGGACTTAAAATCATAAAAAAATTAAAGAAAACTTGATTTTTATAATTTTCAATAATACACTCAAACACCAAAACGAAAAATGATTAAAACAATTAAGTAAATCAATCCTAAAACAATGGAACGACTAACACCAATTTATGCTACTGTTAACACACTAAACACACAGCAAGCAACACAACTTACCACTCTAAACCCCCTTTTAACAAAAATATAAAGATCGGCTAGAATATCCCTAGCCGATTTTTTTTTTCTTTTTATCAAAAATAAAATTAAAACGAACCACACGCACAACCCACGACTTAGAATAAACTAAAATGAAATTTCCGAATGAGATTTTCAGCAACACAATACAAGACACAAGCTGGACAAAACAAAAATAGCAAAACAGAAAAATATTTTTGTAGAAATCAAGAATCGGCTAGAAAAAGTCTAGCCGATTTTTCTTCTTTTCAAGCAAAAACAACACACAAACAAACCTAACGACTAAGATGAATCAAAATGAAATTTGTGTCTGAGATTTTCTAAAAAGAAAACACCTATAACACGCTGGAAACAAAAACCCAAATCGACTAGAAAAGCCTCTTGCCGATTTGCACGTTTTAGATAAAAACGATGGAAAAACACAAATCGAATACATAACCAATGAAAGAAAACCTAATCTAACGTGCTGGTCTGTGCACGCATGCTATTCTAAGGTTGAAATAAAAAGAAAAACAAGAAACATACAGAAAATAACAAAACAAAAACCACACACACAAATCGGTTTTATCTAGAAGAGAAGGAAGAAGAAGACCTACCTTTTGGAAGATCCGACGACCGGGGGGGTGAAGAAGAGTGGACCGTGGCTGGATGTAGACGTCTTCTACAGTTCAAGGATGCTGTACTTCACCAAAAATGGCACCTATTGCAGCTGCTACACGTTGGAGATCCACCGATGATGGCATGTGAGCCGATTCACGATCGGAGGGTGTAGAAAGCCGGATGGAGGTAGGGCCGGCTCACCTTGGTGGTGTGTTGCGCACTCCCGCCCAAGGTTAATGGTCTCCACCTCTGCTACACCTGCAAAAGTACAGAAAAATGGTGAAAAGACAGCAAGGAATAAGAAAGAAAGGAAAAGAAACCAAAGAAAGCTTGAAAATATGCTTGAAAATCAAGCATAGGTCGATCTTCAATGGCCAACACTTGGGGAAGATGGAGAGGAAGGAGCTGCTGATGTAGAGTCACTGTAGGGGGCGTCCAAACACAGCCAAAGACGCCTAGGGTTCTTGAAAAAAAACTATTTATAGCTTTGACATTTTTCAGAAAGAGTGTTAAAAAATAAAATATTGCTAGGCGCCACTTTCTGGGGGGTTTTTAGAAAAACTTTTTGAAATGAGTATGGATAGGTGTGTGGGTTGGGTTTTGGGCTTTCTAAGAGTTGATCCAAGGTCCAATTGACCTAATTGGGTCGGATATGGATCCGATCCACCTCGAAATCCGTGCCCAAACACTGAAATAGCCATAACTCTCTCATTTTAACTCCGATTTTTCTGAAATTCGAACCATAGCCTCTTACTATCAAAACACATCTAAACATGGGTTTAAAACCTTAAACTTGATACAAAACGCATGAAAAACTTGTTTACATGATGTGCATTTCATGCATCATCAACAGACTCAAAATCTGGCTCTGTGATCCACCATTGCTCAAATTTGAATTTGATGTGGCGGAAAAAACCATGCCCCCATCGGATGACCAACTGACTATGGTCAGAGACAGATGGAGGGAGAAGACAACATGAGAGGTCATTTAGCGAGGTCAGCAGAACAGGAGAGACGAGAACACGGTCAAGCAAGCGGTAGCATGGGCGAGCGCGACGATTGGACCAAGAGAAAGCTTCACCATGATGCGGAACAGAATACAGTTGGTTTGATTGAATGAAATTTTGGAACCCAAGCATAGAAGCCGAGCAGGAGATAGGATTACTCGAGTCGGAGGAGGACAACAGGCAATTGAAATCGCCCATGATGAGGTGCTGGTCCCCGAAAGACAGAAGGATCCTATTCAGGTCCTCCCAAAACTCCTCTTGATGGCTCGGCCGGTGCGGACCGTACACCATGGTGACCACTGCTGGCATCGGCTTAGCTGGAAGGGGAATGGCAACGGATAGAGAAAATGTGCCTTCATCAAGCTGGTAGACTCCAAGGGACGGCCTCCCAAGGACAAGGATACCGCCTGCAAATAGCAACGATGGCTTGAAGAAAGACACTGCGTCACGCCAGATCTCAGATACTACTGAGCGACAAACCTCTGCCATCTTGGTTTCACAGATAGCGACAAGGTCAGGGTTTTCCTGCCGGATCCAACTAGCAAGGAACATGCGCTTTTGAGGGCAATTCAAGCCCCTGATATTTCAGCATAGAATCTTCATGTCAAGAAATCAGGAAATCCCCGCGGAGAGCGGATCCGCGCAGAACGCCTTGGAGATACCCCAACCTGAGATGCAGAGACCTTCGAAGATCGTTGCCTACCCCTAAGTGAGGCACCCTCTCGCCCCGACCGAGAGCTCTCTCCGATCGCCGACGAGGACAGCGCAGAGACTGGAGGAGGATCGGAGGCACCAACGTCCACCAACGGCAAATCCTCGATGATAGCACCGAACGACTCCTCCATCATGATAGAGATGTTGTGCAACTGCGACTGAGAGAGCGATAGATGAAGACGCCGAGCTGCTACGTCCACTGAACAACCCAAAAAAGAATATAGGTGGTTGCATTGAGAATACTGATCGACCAGTGAAGACGCTTGCTGAACTGGAGGAACATCTTGCCCACTGAAACCTGACTCCCTGAGTGGATGTAGCACGATAGGAGATGAGTGTGGTCCGACAGCTGCGAAGGAAGGGGGTGTAGGGATGAAACTGCATGAAATTCGACATAACGGATAGGGGCAGCAACGATCACCGATAGCCGACACCACGAACGAGGACCCCTCTACGAGCAAGCAGCGTATACTAGGCGGGGCTAGATCACCATTCAGACGCCGATAGGAAATCCCCACAGATACTACACACGTCGAGACCTGAGTCGATGACCGAAGCAAGCACACCCGACCAGAGCAAACCTCGATAGAAGGAGAGACGCCAAAGCCCCTAGCCCTAGAAGCCACCGAGATGCCAAAGCCCAGAGCCCTGGTTGCCACTAAAAGAAAGGATGCATCGCACCACTCAACCAGTCTCCGAGCCCTCAAAAACCAGTTGGGGGGCGATCGAAGCCTAACAGACCTGATAACACCGCCAGACCCCCCACAAACGAGCTCACTGCCTCGAAAAAGCTCATCAATAGGGAATGAAACAAAATGATGATAGCCGCAAACACCACCCCCCAGACAAGCCCCAGCTGCCCAAGCACCTCGGGGTGCCCCCCAAAGGCACCAATCCATACCGGCTCTCGAGTCCCTCAAAAGATAGGCGACGAAAGATGACAGCAGCATGGAAACTGAACGGGGCAGATAAAAGCTGCATGCAGGCCCCAAGAAAGGCTGGATAGAAAGCTGCAACATATAAGCCGGCACACGAAACTGAGGACCATCATGGAAAAGACCCACGGGTGATATAGCCTTGAAAGACGAGCGGATAGCGTTCCGCGACCCCTCAGAGATCTCAGCTTTGCACGAGAGCCTAGCAACGACCGAAGACGGCGTCACCAAGGCCAAGGATAGCAACGATCCTTGAGCGACTCTAAACCCACGCACCCTCCCAATGCAAGAACACCTAGCATGAGGGCGAGAGAAAGCGAAGGGGCAACCCACCATTCTCCTGGCCTCAAAGATGCCTCGGGTAGCAGAGAAAGGGTTAGCAAAGGATAAAAAATGCCTGCTAGTAGAGCTTATAATACCCTCAAATCCCACTGAATACCTAGGCGACCTCCCATACTTGCAAGAAACACAGAAAGAAGACCCCGAACATCCGGCGGCGTCATACGAGGGCGCAGGGACATGCAAAGTATCGCATGATCCAGGGGGAGCGAATTGTGCTAGATGATCACCTTGTCGGACCCGACTCGAACCAAGCATAAATCGCCTACCCGTGAACGACATCGGACATGACAGCGGCAAACGCGTTGGCACCCAAAAAGACCCGATCTTGATGGCCAGGACGGAAGAGGAAGGGTCCTGCAGTTCGGCGACTCTCACCCAAGGCAAGAAGGAGGCCTTGCACCGCGAGCTCTTAACCTTGGACGAAACCCGATCGCAAGGAGGAGGATGGCTGATAGCACTAGAGCGCCTGCATTCTGGGTGGCACCTGGAGCGAAAGGGTGAGGCACAATGAAGGCATGTGTGACGCTTACAGAAATTGAGCGCCAAACAAGCGACACACCACCAATCACCCAGCTTAGCCTGTAGGAGACGCGAACCAGAAATGCTTCTTGAGAAGGACCGCTGCCATGAAGGCGAAACCTCCTGCCAACCGTGGGAGCTGCCTGAACACGGATAGCAGCGGTAGAAAAATGGAGCTCGAAGACGAGCACCAATGGAGCAAGCCCTTAGTGCTTCAACCCTGACGGCCCGCACGAAGCGACGAACGTCTCGAGGAAACAACGAACCGGAGGCCAGACAAGAATCGAGCACCTCTGAAAGCGAAATAAACAAACGGAACGATAGGCGGAATGGGAGGGCAACAAGGACGCCTCGACGACGCAAGGCAAAAGCGAGCCCCCATTCGTTCAAGGCCTCTAGGATTGAAGACAGGGCTAGCTGGTTGGACCGCAGAGAGAGTGAGGGGCATAAGCCCCAGAGGAAGGGGGAAGAGGGTGACATTGAGCCAGGCAGAAAATTCATGCGAACCTCATCCCAGAAGAGACGAGAGAGAGAGAGAGAGAGAGGACAGAGATAGAAAAGTAGCAAAGATTGAAAGAGAGAGGTCGAGAGGGAGAAAAAATATTACATAGAGGGTCTCTGTGGTTGTGGTTGGTGGGACACCTCGGCGAGACACAGGGCGATGGCACTGCACGAGTGGCTGTGGCCTTGTGGGCGACGACTTCGAAAATTCACACGAACCTCATCCCAGAAGAGAGAGAGAGAGAGAGTAATGGGTCGGTGATAGTTTTTTGTGGCTTTTTTATTTATTTTTAAATTCTGATTGTACAGATGTCTATGTACTTGATTTTATAGGGATCAGCTCTTGAAGTGTTTGATTCCAACACATGGGTGGGTTTTTATAGAGTTTGAAAAATCAACCAAAATCTTTCTAAATTTTTTAGGCTCCCAACATCATTTTTTCAGCCAAAACACATGATCCAGGTGTGGATTCTTAATAAATCGACCATGCCCAACACATTTATGGGTCTGGAATTGCATAAAACCCATGGGAGAAGATGAAAAACCCATTTAGCACGGACCCATTACTCTCTCTCTCTCTCTCTCTCTCTCTCTCTCTCTCTCTCTCTATATATATATATATATATATATATATATATATATATATATATATATATATATATATATATATATATATATATATATATATATATATCATAAAAACAATAGAAGCAACATAGCACAAGTAGTCTTTGTTATCTTGTTTTTTTTTTTGCTTCTTTGTTGCCTTGTTAAGTTGATATTTGGCTTTATAAATAAAGGTATGTTTTCTCCTTGTATATGTAGCAAAGCAATAAGAACAAAAGGCTATTTATCTTAGTAATCCTTGAAAAATTAATAAAGTTGCCTTCTTGTTGTTCTATCATAAATAGATTTAGGGAGAAAATCAATTTAAAGCAAGCAAACAACGATGCCCTTTTTCGGGAATCTTCGGTCGACATTAATCATCTTGCTTAAAAAATCTTAGTGGACGTTTATGCGATTTTGGGTATTCATTTTCCCGATCTAACGTTTCCTCTTATTGTCGCTCTGCCTCGTCCAGATTTTATTGGTTTTGTGGCTCCTACATGAGCCGTTTTTTTTCGTTTGTTTGGCTCCTGCTTGTTTCTGTTTTATTTTTGTTTTTCTGCTTTTGTTTTCTTTGGGTTCAACTCTATTGACCATTTCTATGACTATGTTGAAATCTTGTTTTGGCTCTCTCTCTCTCTCTCTCTCTCTCTCTCTCTCTCTCTCTCTATATATATATATATATATATATATATATATATATATATATATATATATATCATAAAAACAATAGAAGCAACATAGCACAAGTAGTCTTCCTTATCTTTGTTTTTTTTTTGCTTCTCTGTTGAGTTATTAAGTTGATATTTGGCTTTATAAATAAAGGTATGTTTTCTCCTTGTATATGTAGCAAAGCAATAAGAACTTCTATTTATCTTAGTAATCCTTGAAAATTTAATAAAGTTGCCTTCTTGTTGTTCTATCATAAATAAATTTAGTTAGAAAATCAATTTGAAGCACATATGATATCAAATTATAAATATCAAAGGCTATGTATGAAAACATACCTCCAAAGACAAGAATGAAAGATTATTAGTGGAGCTTAAACCAGCATATCAAATCACAAACAAGAGAATGATAAAGCAAGGAATAAACAAAAAAAAATCAGTATGGAAAAGCATTGTTTACCTTAAAAGCTTTTATTCCAAAAGATATTATCAATTATGTTCAATATTTGGAGGACCAAAAAGATGTATGACATGCTTATAAATGTCTCTTTTTAAATTAGAATGAAAAACAGCTTTAATTCTTAGAAAATAAATTAACAAACTTAAAGCAAGGGAATATGAGTATCAAATGGATTCAAGAAGGGGGAAATTGGCAATGGGTTTAAAGTCTTGTTATGGTATGACACTTGGGTTGAATTTGATCCTCTTCTCCAACATGTTGGCAATCGATGGGACAAAGAAACTCTCAAAAGGGTCAGTCATATATCCAGCACAGATGATAGACCAATCTAAGTCTGATTTTTGCTTTCAAATTGATGTCATTGTTGAGCAACTTTGGAACCTTGGCTCTTTTGATGTTGTACCTCTTATCAATGGTGCTATCACTAGAGGCTCAACTAATGATGTCTCGACTTGGCATGGGAAGAATGAACTCAATGCCCTAGCGCTTTAGGCGGCAAATCAGAAGAGAAGTGAGCCATTCCATCTTAATAAATTCATTTGAAGGACGAAAGCACACCGTGTGATGAATCGTCGAGATGGGATATAGTGGCCAGGGTTAACATATTTTTGGAAGGACGAAAGCATCGTGTCATGAGTGGTGATGATAATATGGGTGAGCATATTAGATGCCAAAGAAAAGAATTATATCCCTAGATGCTTAACTAAGCTGGAATTTACTATATCAGGAAACCAAGATTTGAAAAGATGAACCTCTTGAATGGTTCCCATTGTCAAGTCTACGTGAGACCCACATGCCACGTCATGTATAGAGTTCTCATGAGACTATTTCGTTTTTTGTTGACTTTCCTGTTACATAAAAAGTGTGAGAGAAGGAGACTCACTCAGGTGGTGTATGATGGTGGTATTGTGAGGGTGGTGTTGGTGTGTGAGAAAAAAAAGAGTTGTGAGAGGGAGGAAAGAAGAATTCTTAGTGAGAGTTGTTCTCCATTGAAGACCAATAACAAGGTGTTAATGGGTGTTTTATCTTGGTGGAAAAGAGAGAGGTTTGGTTGCATGCACCAGTTTACTTGGTGAAGATCGATCGATAAGTGTTATTCTTACTCTTTTATGCTTTTATATGTTTCTCTTGTATAGTGATTGTTTTCTCAATAATAAAATCATCTCGAACTCTCCCCGTAGATGTAGGCACATCGATGAACCATGCAAATCTTCTTGTCTTGCGTTTGGGTAATTTATATTTCCTCTTTGAGGCCCTATTGAATCCAAACCTCTTTTTTACTTTGTGTTTGGGCCCTAAAACCACAACAAGCTAGTATTAGAGCCATGGTTTTTTTTCTTTGATTAGGATTCGGTATGACCCCAAAGATATCAAGTGTCAAGTTCAAGATGGAGAAATTTGATGGCAAAAGAAACTTTGGTCTATGGTAAAAAAGGGTGAAGGATCTTTTGATCTAACAGGGTTTATATAAGGCCCTATTGGATAGATCGATGAAACTGGTGGTGGCAGCTGATAGGCAACAAACCATCACTTTAACACCCGCAATGAGTGAATGAAGATTAAGAGGGGTTCAATTTTAGTGTTGCAAGCACAATCAGACTATATTTTTCTGATGATATCACATATAATGTGCTCAAAATTGAATCGGCTAAGGAGTTATGAAAAAATTTTGAGAGTTTGTATATGACCAAGTTCCTACTTAATAAGTTGTATTGGAATCAACTTTATGAGTTTCAGATGAAAGAAGGCTTCTGGATTACTTGAATGCCTTTAATAAGATTATGAGTCATCTTATGAGTATTAATGTAAGGCTTGATCAGGATGACAAGTGTAAAATCAGTTTAAAAAAAAGTTCGGATTTAGGTTGGATCCGATCGGATTCAACCCAGATCCGGAACCAACTTACTTCCATGGGGGGTTTCACTTTTACGCAAAAAGGAAAACCCCCTGACTCTCCTCTCCTCTCCTCTCTCTCTTTCCCCCCGACTTCCCTCTCTCCCCGACTCTCCCCTTCTCGCCTGCGTACTCCCCTCTCCCCTGTATTCGTTGGCAGCCTCCAGCCACCCTCCATCGGAGCCCTGTGCCAACGACTCCCTGCAGGTATGCAGATCCCTTCTCTCAGCTCTCTCTTCCTCCCTCTGATAACAGCAAAGGGGAGGGCACCTCTGCCATCCCCCCCCCCTCTCTCTCTCTCTCTCTCTCTCTCTCTCTCTCTTTGTGTGTGTGTGTGTAGGGTTCGCAGGGGAGGGGTATCACCCTCATCTCTGCTCCCTCTCCCTCTCAGTCTCTTCGTCTCTCTCTTCTCTCTATTCTCCGATAGAGGGGGGGGGAGGGGAATGACTCTCCTACCTCACCCCCTCTCTCGGTCTTCTCATTTGTAGGGAGGGGTGCTACTTCCTCCCTGCACTCTTTCTCCCCCTCTCTCCTTGTCTTGTTAGTAGAGGAGAGGCTTCGCCCCTCCCTGCTCCCTCTTTTGGTAGGTGAGGGGTATCGCTTTCCTTGCTCCCTTTTTCTTAATTGGCCAGCGAGCAGGGGGCGATGCCCCCCTTGCCTCCTCCCTTTCTGACATGAGGGCAAGGGCGCAGCCCCTGCCTCCTCTCTTGTTTATGTCAGGCCTGCGCCCCTGCCCCCTTCCTCTGCTTCTGTTAGGTCAGCGGGCAAGGATTGCACCCCCCGCCCCATCCTCTCCTTATGACTAGCCAACGAGTAGGGGCGTTCCTCCTGCCCCTTCCTCTTTCTTTGTCAAGTCGGCGAGCAGGACCACAGCCCCTGCCCCCTCCCTCTTTCTGTCAAGTCGGCAGGGAAGGCACAATCTCTGACCCCCTCCCTCTCTCTGTCAGTTTGTCGAGCAGGGGTGCAGCCTTGCCCTCCCTTCTTTTCAGGTTTGGCCCCTCGCACTTGTCAACACGTGTTTATGATAAAGAAGCTTACTTGTGCCATTTACGCAGTACTTTGAGTCTTTCAGCGCACCCCATCGGTGCAACGGATTATGCACATGCCCTGAGGCATGGGCCTTTGATCACCTACGCCCAAAAATGTCAGCAACTCTGACAATCTTCGAGGTAGGAAAAAGTTGCACAATAGACAATAAAGGACAAATCTTAAAACTTGTGAATTAAACAATATATATTATGCATTTAATTCAAGGATGTAGTTTTGTAATCTTTGTCATATTTTTTTTATGTTATTTACTTCGACGTTGTGCTTTACTGCACAGGCTACTGCTTACGCATTTAATTCAAGGATGTAGTTTTGTTATCCTTGCCCTCTTTCTTTTATGTCATTTACTTTGTCACCGCACTTTATTAAACAGGCTATTGCTTGCGCATTTATTTAGCTGAGGTATGGTTTTGTACATCTTGCACTGCTCACACAAATATTTAGTTGATGTGTGGTTTCATACCTTATGCATTGCTTACGCACTTATTTAGCTTGATATGCGGTTTCGCACATCGAGTCTTGTTGTATACATTGTCGTCACGCTGCAATGTACACAAGCTTGCATTGTTATATATGTATTATTCTTACATAAATGCAACCTCGTGGGACTCGCAAGAGCATATCCAAACCTACCTGTTTTCTACTCGCTCTTTTTTAAAAGACACGAGTGTGCGCATGAGCGCTTGAGTTTTAAAGAAAAAAAGGATTCCTTTCGAGAATCCAGCTTTCCAAATATGTAGTTTTTGCAAAGCAAATTCTGCACACTTGAGGGTTGCCAAATTGCAACTACGTTTTTTCAAGCCGGCACATTACAGTGAAATGTTTTACAAGCTCAGTTTTATATCCGATATGACCCGAATATTCCCGATTGGGGCATGAAAATGTGTTTGAATGGGGTTTTTGCTGAGAAACCCATACCCCTTTTATCGTAAGCAATATCGTGAGACATGCGCAGCATGTTGATATTACGCTAATTGGATGAGAGATTCGTGGCAATTTTGTATCGTGCAAATTACATAATATTATAAAAATAGTTGGAGAAACCAAATCATGTCAAACTAAACTAAATAGTTGCATCGATTCTTTTACAAAACATTGAGTTGGGGTTTCTATTGAGAAATCAATACCCCTCTTATTATAGTCATACTTTTAGACAGGTATGACATGTTAGTACTACGATGATTGAATAAGAGATTTGTGGTAACCCCGAAGCGTGTGAATGACACATTATTGAAATTACATAATGGTGGTGATCGCCTTCACAGGTAAGATACTCGAACTAGTTTGAAAGTTCAGAGCATGTAGAATGGGTCGTCAGTTAAATAAAATTTGACGTGCCTATTTGTCTCTTTTTTCCGTCAAAGGAGACGATGGATTGGTACAAAAACTCTGATGGATAGGTTGTTAACAACCAACCCTCGGGCAAACAACTCGGTGTCCCTAGTCATTGGAGTTAAGGGATGTGACTACTAGAGATTATCCTAGGTGGTAGATCACATGGACTTCTGCAAAAGTTGAATGCATCTGTTGTCACATATGCCTTTGGGGAATCTTCTTTCGGTCACTGATTGTCCCCTTAGGAACGGACTCAGCTAGCTATCCGGGTTATCAAAAATACATTGCATAATAAACCCCTGAATTAGTTTCAGTTGTTTTTATATTTCATGCTTGTGCGTACCCACGTGACAGCTAATATCGAAACAAAGTTATCTTGCTTACATTACTTGTTGAATTGCGTATCATATGTGAATTAATTGCATATGCCATATGTTTTCATATTACTATTGAATTGTGTATCATGTATGGATTAAATGCATATACTAGAGTTGTTTTATATTGTCTTTCTTGCGCACCTACCAATTTTTTATGAAACTGACCCATCTTATGGGTATAGGTGATGATTATGTTTATGAGATGAGTGATGACACGACTGCAAAATGGCTTCGAGATTCCATTCTTTCTGCTAGCATCCCGCATCCTGGATACATCTTTTGGGTTTTGCATTTTTTATAAAGGTTTCCTCAGAAAATCCCATTTTGTATAAACTTGATATTTTCTTCTAATGCATATGGTTTTCTAAATACTTTGCGAAGATACAATCTATTATGAAATGAAGGTTTTTCGCTAATGTGCCCAAGGTTGTCGACTTGTCTTTTTTTTTAAAAAAAAAATCATTTTTGCTAATTTTACTAAAACAAAAACTTTGAAAAACAAAAGATTTTTCTAGTCTCTTTCAAGTCATTCTAAAAGTTTACAAGTTCAAAATTTTGGGGTGTTACAACAAGTCTCTAATTCTTTTGAAGTCTTTATTCGATAAATATGCAAGCTTGAAAATCACACTTTTATATGGAAAACAAAATATCGATTTTGATGATGTTACTGTTGCATTGCTTTAGAACGAGATGCTTGATAAAGCTTTTTTGAATGATAAAAAAAATGAAGGCTTATTTTGAAGACACTGAATAAAAGTAAGGGCCAACTTAAGAAGCATGCATAGTCACCATATCATAGCAAGTCCAAATCAAGGGACAAATCTAAATTGAGATGCCATTATTGCAAAAGGTTGAGATACTTTATAAAAGAGTGTCACAAGTTCCAAGAGAAGGCCAAGAAAGTAAAGACAATAGATTTTGATCAAACAAAAGTGTAGCGTCAGATGTCGAAGATTTGGGAATCCATCTCTCTGTTTCTTTAGGTATGAATTCTTTTCTCGATTCATGGATTTTAGACTCTGAATGTTCTATTATATGTGCATCCCATATAATGGTGGTATCATTCTCATGGGAAACAATGTTGCATGTAGGATTGTAGGAATTGGCAGTGTAAAGATAAAGATGTTTGATGAAGCTATTTGTATTTTTTCTGATATGAGGCATATGCCAGAGTTATGAAAGAATCTCATATCTTTGAGTGCATTGGATTCCAAAGGTTACACATTTAGTGCAACCAATGAGATTTTGAAAGTTACACAGGTGCTCTTGTATTGATGAAGGGATAAAAGTCAGGTAAGTTTATACTGACTTATTGGCAAAACCATAGTTGAGGTTGTTGCTATGTCGTCTTTTATGGAGGAAGATGATACTAATCTTTGGCATATAAGACTCGATCATATAACTAAGAAAGACGTGCTTGAATTACATAAAAAGAATTTATTGCATAGCATAAAATCATGTAAGTTAAATTTTTGCAAATATTGTGTTCTTGGCAAGCAATGCAGGGTCAGGTTTCATAAAAAGTGTGCATAAGAGTAGGTATCCTCTTGAGTACATACATTTAGATATATGGAGACCAACCTAGTAAAGTCCAAAGGTGGTGCAAAGTACTTTGTATCATTCATAGATACTACTCTCGTTAGGTCTGAGTGTACTTCCTGAAGTACAAATCAGAGGTATTTATGAAGTTTAAAGAATAAAAGACTCAGATAGAAAAGCAAATTGAAAAATACATCAAGTACGTGAGGACGGATAATGGGGGTGAGTTTACTTCTGATGAGTTCAAGAGCTTATGTAGGAAAGAAGGGATCATGTGTTACTTTACTACTCTTGGGACTCATCAGCAGAATGAAATAGCATAAATGATGAATAGGACACTGTCAGAGAATGCTAGATGCATGAGATTGTGTGTAGATCTTGGCAAAGAGTTCCGGGTTGAGCACACTTGATTAATAGATCACATACTATAGCTCATGAAGATTTGAAGACTCAAGAAGAGGTATGGAGTGGCAAGCCTATAGATTACTCGAATTTGAAGATTTTTTGGTGTTATGCATAAATTCATGTGCATGATGAACAATGCACCAAGTTAGATCCCAAGTCTCATTAGTGTATTTATATGGGTTATGAGAAAGGTGTTAAGAGCTACAAACTTTGGGATCTTATTTCTAAAAGAATTATTCTTAGTCGTGATGTTGTCTTTGATGAGAACTCTATGTTGAAGGCAAATAGAAGTGAATTCAAAAATGAGAAGAAATATGATAAAACGTCGGTGCAGGTGGAGCTAGAGAGACAAAACAAAAAGAATGAAGATATATCTAGAGCAGAGCCTTTACAAGTAGATTCACGGGATAATGTTTCACATCAAGAGGTGTCTCCATATTCGATTGCAAATGATAGACTGAGAAAAAATATTCAGCCACTTAGTCACTACAGAGAAAATGATGTAGTTGCTTATGCACTTTCAGTTGGATTTGGGGATCCATACACTTATCAAAAGGCCATTGAAACTAAAGACAATACAAAGTGGTTGGATGCTATAAAATATGAGATATATTCTTTGCATAAGAATCATACATGAGACTTGGTAGAACTTTCAAATGGTAAAAGAGTCATTGGGTGCAAATGGGTGTTACAAAAGAAGAAAGCACCTCATGAAGGAGAGCCTCCTAAATATAAAGTCAGGTTGGTTGCAAAGGGTTTTTTCATAAGAAAGATATTGATTATAATAAATTATTTTCTCCAACTGCAAAAGATACATTTATTCGTTTGTTGTTAGCTTTGGTGGTTATGTTTGATTTGGAATTAGAACAAATGGATGTCAAAATAGTTTTCCTCCATGGTGATTTAGAAGAGGACATTTAAATAAACCAACAAGAAGCATTTGAGAAGATGAGTTATGAGAACCATGTTTGCATGTTAAAGAAGTCACTTTGGGCAGAAGCAGTCTACTAGATAATGGCATAAAATATTTGATACTTGCATGATTAAGCATGGTTATGTTTCTAGTAATTATGATTTTTTTGTTTATTACCATAAGTTGGTTGATGGTTCTTTTATAGTATTGGCTTTATATATTGATTGTAGCAAAGAGTATTTGTAATATTAATGTTTTAAAGAATATGTTGAGTTTTGAATTTGGAATGAAGGATCTAGGTGTTGCAAAAAGGATCCTTGGTATGAAAATCAGAAGAGATATAAGGCTTGACAAGTTATGGTTCTTGCAAGGCAGATTTATTGAAAAGGTGTTGAAGAGGTTTAATATGAATGGTGTCAAACCTCGTAGCACACCTCTTGGGCAGCATGGGCAGCAGTTGAATTTAAGGACCAACGTCAGAAGGATGATGAAGAAAGAAAATATATTAAAAAGATTCCCTATGCTAGTGCAGTTTGGTGCTTGATATATGTTATGGTATATATTCGTCCAAATATTACACACATGGTAAGTGTTGTTAGTATTATATGATTGATCTAGGTAAAGCTCATTGTGATGCAATTAAATAGATTATGCATTATTTGAAAGGTACTACAAACATTGGGTTATTGTTTCAGAAGGATAAAGGTGAAAGTGCATTAGTTGGACATGTTCTCTGACTATGTAAGTGACCTTGACAGGAGACATTCATTGACAGGTTATGTGTTTACATTTAGTGGTGTACCTATTAATTGGACATTCATTTTGCAAGACATCGTTGCTTTATTTATGACTGAAATAGAGTATATGGCAATAGTTTTTTTTTTAAGAAAATAATAAATTTATTGAATTTGCAATAAACAGTATGTAGGTTGTATAGTTAGGTGTGATGAGAAATAGGAAGGCTCACAGAGCACTCCAAATTACAACAAATAGTAAAAACACAGCTAACTGAGAAAACAGAAAAAATAAAAATTACAGAGAAGACAGATATAAAGAAGGAGGATAAGGAGAGAGAACCAGTGATAGTCCGGGTTATACAACATTGATTGGCCTTGTTGAACCGTCAAAGATTTGCTCTCCTTCTTCCAATCCAATCAATGGAGCTCCTAGGCCATTTCCTACGAACTCTTTCAGAAATTTCCCACCTTAAGAGGTCTAAGAGTACTGCTGAATCTTTGTGGAGGCCCCTAAAGACACATTGATTTCTCTCTTTCCATATCAACTTCCATGCCATGAGTGACCAGACTCGCCATATGAACTTTCAACATTTTCCTTTCCAATTCATGTCTCTTGGAAAGATGATAATGCCCTAGTTAATATTTAAGTCCCTCCATGCCTGATCCAACACATTTCTCATGTATTCACATTCCCAAAACAAGTATAAAAGTGACTTTTCCTCATGCTGAAATAAACTGCAATGACTTGCAAGAGAGCACCCTCGCCTTTTTAGCCTAATTTCTGTGGTGAGTTTTCCATGTAAAATTTTCATCCCAAGAGTGATCCCAAAGCCTCTTTTTAGGGAGTCATTGTACAGATGGGGTGCCCAAAGTCTTATAGAGAGAGGAGGCTACAAAGGCACCATCATTTGTTAGTTTCCACCTTGGCTTGTGCAAGGGAGAAGTGTGAAAGTTAGTCTATGAGGGTCGACCATTGTTGGAAAGCCATATTCAATGGATTTCTATGCAACACACTATCCCAAGAGTCTTGTGCTTGTGACCACACCTCCCTTACCCACAAGAATTTACCTCTTGTTGCATCATAAAGGCTAGAAAATGTTTCTCTGAAGCTTTCATCACCCCACCAACAATCTTGCCAAAATAAAGTATTGTTGCCATCTCCTACAACTGCACACACACCTTGACAAAAATCAGCTAGAATTGTGACCCATCCCTTCCAAATCCCAGAGCCCCACTTTCACTTGTGATTTTCAGACCAGTTTGATGGCCAACCCATGAGATCATATTTTTTGATAAAGATGACAGCAATCCTGTCCTTTTTTTTTTAAATCACCCACAACCATTTCGCTAGCGACGCAGGAGACGGCACGCGAGGGTGCGGGCAGAATCGAAGGGTGCACGGGTGGAAGGCACGCTGGGGCGTGCAGTGCAAGAATTTGTTGAAGAGGCGCGCCCAAGCACGTACGGTGCCTGGGGGAGGGTTGGAGAGTAGGGATGGCAGTGGACCGGGGGAAAGCGGGGCCCCGCCCCGCCTCGCCCCGTTTGGACCGGGGATGAAGGGTATGAAATGGGGATGGAGGCGGGGGTGGAGGATAAAATTCATCCCCGCCGCGGAGGCGGGGCGGGGGTGGACGTGCACTTTTCCCCGCCCCGCCCCGTCCCCGCCACGATCCCCGCCTAATCCCCGTCCCAACCCCGCCCCGACCACTTTTCCCCACAATATCCCCGCCCTGCCCCGCCTCATCCCCGTTTGGACCGGGGATGAAGGGTATGAAACAGGGATGGAGGCGGGGGTGGAGGATAAAATCCATCTCCGCCGCGGAGGCGGGGCGGGGGTGGAGGATAAAATTTTGAGGCGGGGCGGGGGTGGAAACCTTGTCCCCCGCCCCGCCCCACTGCCATCCCTATTCGAGAGTGCGACAACATAGCAGTCTGCGTGACTAGGAGCGCGCGCGTGAACACGTGCAGCACAGTGCTGAAACAGGGATATCAGATGTGCGCGGCGGAAGGTGGGTGGGGGTGCGCACCGAGGTGCATGTGGCGCAGGCTCACGAGTGCGTGCTACGCATGGCACAGTCGTGCGGTGCGGATGCAGGCGCACGATGAGTGATGAACGAGCGAAGGTGGATGTAGGGGAGCGGGGAGTGGGCAATCAGAGGTGTTGCCTTGGTGCACAGAAGCACACACACTTCACCGCATGAGGCCGCCGATGAGAGGAGAGTGCAGCGACAAGGTAGCCCACGCAGCTGGAGACATGCTCGCGGGGGCGTGCGACGGGGCAATAGCAAGGGTGCGCGCGTGGTGAGGGGGGGGGGGGGGGGCAGACGCACGTGTAAGCGTGTGTTGTACTCCCAAAAAGACTCCAACAAAGTGCGAGTTTTCTCTGATACCAATTTGATAAGGCATGAGGTTTCAGGACCTTAAAACTCCATTGTTTGTTGTGGTGTTGCGAAAGACTACGGGGAGGCAAAGAGGGCAGAGGGGACAGATGGTGAGCGGAGGTAGGGGAAGGCCTCTATTGCACGGTGTCCTCAGTGTGGTGCGAAGATGGACGTGCGGCGTTAGGCCTACACGATGGCCTGCGGAGGGGCGAGGGTGTTGTAGGGGCTGGTAGGTGCACGTGGTCGTGGCTTGCCACACCTGTAACTGAAGATGAAGCGAACTCAGGGGGTCGAGAACCACGGGACCTCCTGTCGGCTTGGAGAGAACCATGCCTTAAGCAGTTCAGCCCTAGGTTGAACCTCTCCCAAGGTGTTGCACACCAAATGGGAAAGAAGAGAAGAGACAAAGGAAGAGAGAGAGGCAAGAAACTCACAAAGGGAGAGAAAGTCTATATTCTTTTTCATCTCTGACCCATTACAATTGGGGGGATTATATAGTTGCCCTTATATCGGTGGTCTTCAGATGGGTGCAAAACAGAACCAGGGCAGCCCTAATGACTCTCTGACAAAAGGACCCATGCAAGCCCTGTAGGGGTCGTACACTGGCACCATGATTGTGCGCCAGTTTACTAAAACAACCCCTGCAGCTTGCTGTGCCGCAGGGGTATGTTGGATAGAATAAAAAGATCCCTGCAGTGTGCCTGCCATAGGGAGGTGTTCTGACAAAAGGACGGATGTGGCCTTCTGCCACGCCTAGAAGCTTCTGGATTGCACGATGAGGCACGCGGTGTGAGTGCGGTCTGCCACGTGGGTCTTTAGTTGCAGGTCGTATCACCTACATGAGCCTTAAAGTTGCATCTCTATGCCTAACGGCATTGGCTTGGTTAGATCATTGGTTCATATAGTCTTTTCAATGGTGGTTTCATGTCTAGCCAAGAAAGAGAATATGCCTGTGCACACCGAATTAACATATGCAGCCATTGTTTCTTGAATTTTATTTGGTCCAGCTTAGAGAAATCTCTCATTAGATGCTTGATGGCCAAGCAATTGATATCTCGTGATTGACGTCAATGTAGATTCTTGATCTTTCGCTCAATGGCATTCATTGATTCATCCTTAAACAACCATAGCATGATATGTTGGCCTACTGATCGGTTCCACCAGATCAATCTTGCTCCTTCAGCTCTGGCAATAGCGTCCTCTGGTCAGTCTGTGTTTGGCATCACCAGCCTCGTCATTTCTTTCGTAGTTGCCTCTGCATAGGTCTGATTTGCGGTATGATATTGTTTATGTACCTTTGTTGTGAGGTGAATCGTGATCCTTCCATTCTCCATTAAGACTTGTTGACGGCAATGACATGTATACAACAACAATTGAGGCAGGAAAAGAAGCTATTTGGTTGAAGGGTTTGGTTAGTGAACTTGACTTTGTATATTGTTATAACAAGAGTGTGATCGGCTTAACTCATAATCCAATTGAATTAACTCATAATCCAAGGTTGAAGCATATTGAGATCAAGTATTATAAAATTCATGAATTCATTGAAGATGTGAAGATTCAGTTAAAAAGATTCTTACTAAAACGAGCATTGCATATATGATGACGAAGTCAGTGACTATCGAAAAGCTCATGCATTGCCTAAACTTGATAAACGTCTCGAGTTAGATATTATTGGTCCTAAAGAGAGGGGCATAGCTGAGAAAGAGAGATGATTGGTGAGTATGGATATTCAAGCTAAGGTGAAGATTATTGTTTTGTGACTTGACATCCACATGGGACTCATATGCCATATCATGTATAAATTTCTCATGAAACTATTTTGTTTTTTGTTGTTGTTTTTTTATTACATAAAAAAAAAGTGTGTGAGAGAGAGAGATACTCTCACTCAGTGTATAATAGTGGTATTATGAGGGTGGTGTTGGTGTGAGAAAAAGAGAGTTGTGAGAGAGAATAAAGAAAGGTTTCAGGTGAGAGTTGTTCTCCATTGAAAACCAATAAGAAGGTATTCTATCTTGGTAGTAGAGAGGAAGTTTTGGTTGCACGCACCGGTTTACTTGGTAGACCAATCGATAAGTGGTTACTATTCCTTATCGATTCAAAAGTATGGAGAAATTGATGATGTAAATCATAGGATAAAGGTTGGGTGGATGAAATGGAAAAGTGCAACTGGAGTGCTGTGCGATCGTAGAATGCCATTGCGGTTGAAGGAAAAGTTTTATAGGACGACTATTAGACCCGCTTTACTATATGGTACGGAATGTTGGGCTGCCAAGAGACATCATATTCAAAAAATGAGTGTAGCTGAGATGCGGATGCTTAGATGGATGTGTGGAAATACAATAAAAGATAAGATTCAGAACGAGGAGATACGTAAGAAGGTAGGTGTTGCACCCATTGAAAATAAGATGCGAGAGAATCGTTTACGGTGGTTTGGACATATTCGGCAAAGGCCTAATGATGCTCTAGTTAAAAGGTTGGAGAAATGGGAAAATATATTAGTTAAAAGAGGTCGGGGTAGGCCTAGGAAGACTTGGATGGAGATGATAGGAAAGGATATGAATGCTTTGAACCTCACCGAGGACATGGCATTGGATAGAAATGATTGGAGGAAAAGGATTCATGTGGAAGACCCAAAATGATTTTCTCTTTTGGTTCATATCGCTGACCCCAATTGTTTTGGGATGAAGGTGTAGTTGTTGTTGTTGTTGTATATTTTTCATATTTCTCTTGTGCGGTATTTTTTTATTAATAAGATCATTTCAAATCACATAAATCTTTTTATATGTAGATAATTTGTGTTCCCTCTTTGAGGCCCTATCGTTTGGGCCCTAAAATCAGAACACCCATTTCAATTTGATGTATAATTGTTTCATACCTAGTTGTAACTAGTAGGAGTCTGCCTAACCCAAGCTAGACAATCAAAAAAAAAAATCTATTAAACAAAACCCAAAGAAACACATGCAGCTTGCCTAAGTTCAAGGGCAAGTCTCCTCTGAACCGAGAGAATGACGCATATTATGAGATTCCCCTCAAACTATTTAAAGGTTCAAAGCTAAAATTAAATACATTAAACAAAAAGTAAATAAAATAAGAATGCAGGAAGAAAGTCCATGCGGCCAGCTCAGCTCATAGCTTCACTTGGCTCCAATTTTTTGTTTGGTTAAACTTCAAACTTTATTTGTTTTTCTTTGCTTTCTTATTTTAGGTTGCAGTTTTGATTAGAAATTTAGGCCATTCTTAGAGTAACATTTTAGAATTGATCATAGTTTAGTTTTTAATAACCGTCATTTGAATTAGACATTAATAAAATAAAAGGGAAAGATAATCAAATAATGTGTAGCACAAAAGGTTTTGTTAAATGACAAGAACCATGTGAATTTATCTGTCCTTGTCTGTTCTTCCAAATAGAACAGTCGAAATGAAGCACAGTAAAGTAAGTCTTCATGATTTCCTCTTTCTTTCTTCTGAACTTTGCTTTCTGCTTACAGTTGAAGTCTTGATTCTGTTTACAATTTGAATTGAGAATGACAAGAAAAGAGGACCTGAGGAAGAATCTGAACCATTTCCTTGAGTAGGAAGGAGTTCGACCATAGGGAAGACCTAGTGAAGTTGCATATCAGGGTGGTAAAAATTTGCTAATTTCTGAAAGATAGGTTCTGGTAAGTTACCATCAATCTTCACAGCGGTTTGATTTTTATGGTTGGGCTTTGCTTGAAATATCGCATTTTCCTTGGTTCGATAGCATGATGCTTCACACTTTCACATGTCCATCTACTGATAGGCATCATAGGCTGATTGGATATGGTTCCAAGATTATGGGATGGAAGCTACCTGCTTGTCACCGGATGTAAATGGCTCGGATTCAGGTCTGATGTGGTCAATGACTGATCCAATTAATGGGATGTTGGCTAAACGAATTTGGATTCAGATTCAGATTCGGATGGTGAAAGGCTCATATCAAATCCAATTTTTTTACATGTATTCGGATTTAGATATTCATCAAATCTGAATATCTACCAAATCTGCTAGGAAAAATTAAAACTATGTTTGCATCTAATTATAACCGGATATGGTTTTGGCGTGATATTGGATAAAGTGTGATCCTTTTGACATCTCCAGTCATATCTCTATTGTCATATGGAACCTCATTGTTGCAAGGTTTTGTTTTGGTTAAATCTGACAGCATAGATGGATTCAACATAGTTGATTTGATAGGAATCTACCTTTGAATGGTGCTTTTTTCTTTATGAAAACATAAAATTTTTAAATTGGTGTTTTTATTCTACTGGAAAAAAATCTTGCACACAGATTGGACTCCAGCAATTTAAATGATGTTTGTATCTTAGATGGGTCTCACAATTTTTAAGTCATTGATGCTCGAGATAAAAGGCATCTAGAACATACAAAATAGACGGCTGAAAATAAACTCAAACCCGTTGTGTACTTTGGGAGGCCGTTCATCTCATGGATGAATGGTACCAGAGGGACCTCCAACTGATTACCACCAAAGGTGCTTCTGACCCGATACTCTCTCATTTCTTCTTACTGTTGGATCAGCACTTGGATCTGTTTTGTTTGACAAGCTTTCAAGTATTAAATATCCAGACAGGCTTGGCATGTGAGACCTCTCCAATCTTTGAAATCATCCGTTTGTTGGTCAGGCACCCGACCCGAACCCACCACCACCTCCCCCAACAATTTTTTAGAAAGAGGATCACCTCAGAGGTGCACCGTCAGATCTGTCTTGGCTGTCGTTCATCTTAAAAAGGAAACAACACCCATCAAAACAGTGAACAAGCTCATTGTGAGCCGTTCGTTTTAAGCCCTTACAATGCCGTCCATCCAAAACACAAACGACATAAAAAAAAGGTGAGCCATTCAAGTGATTGGCATCTCATTGGTACAGGTTTTGGATGCCGTTCATCTCGAGATCAACAGCATCAAGAAGTGCTCTGACACTCTCTCCAATGTTAGTTATTTTTTAATAAATATAAAAAAAAATTTTACTTAAAATTAATATTTTAATATTATTTTAATGGTTTTAACAATACTTTTTAGTTAATTTTTAGCTGATTCAGATTTGAGTTGAATTCATAATTGTTGGAACAGTGTAATCTCTAATTACAGACTTTGGTAACCGACCCAAAGAAATTTGATTATAATTTAATTTGTAACGATCATTGGTTGAAAGTTCATATTCTTGGGTCATTGATAAACAGTTTGTCCATGCAAATACCACAAAATATACAGATTTCGAAATCAATACTTGTCGTTTCTTTCTAATATATGTTTCACTTGAGAATATAGGCCGATTCACCTGAATAGTTTGGCCAAATGATTCAGAGCGAGCCTGTACTGATACTGACAGCATTGCTTTGACCTGATCCCCGTCTCCAATTTCTTACCTGACTGTTTCCAGCAAACGTTTGCATGCAGCTGACTTGATTGAATGTGGTACAGCTACATGGCTTTTGGTTGCTTCCTGGAAACTTTTCCGCTCATCTGGCAAACGCTTGTTAACAGCCTGTCCGAACCTCAGTTGCTATCGGCAAAGGTTAGCGAGAAGCAACCGAAGCTACAAACAAAATTGTGAATACCGCCTGGTTTGCATGAGATTGGTATCTAGAAATCAGAATTGTGAATACCACGTGGTTTGCATGATTACAAAATTGTGAATACCGCCTGGTTTAAACAGAAATGTTTCCCACTTCTGTGTTCGGGGTCCCAAAAAGCATCACGTATAGAAGCACATGGGGCTCGTATTCTCGTGTATGTTGACATCACTCAGCATTGGAGTCTGATTTGGTTGCAAAGACTTAAGTACCCTTTCTTGCTATTATTACCATAAAACGATGGTTTGAGAAAATAACAAAAATGTCCTTCATTCGAAAAAGAAAAACAAACAGTTCAAAAAAATGATAAACATGTCTTTCATTCAGAAAGTCAAGGATGATGTTGACTCTTCAAAGTCTACACAGCGAAACGAACCTTAGCCGACGATCCGATAGTGATCCGGCGAAATGATGGTGAGTCGACGATCCGATGGTGAGCCGGCGATCCGATGGTAATCCAGCCAAATGAACCTGAGCCATCAAAAATGTCTGTTTGAATTTTTCATCGTCATTTTCTTCTTCTTTCTTCTCTGTAAAACACTGTAAAACTCTCTCTCTCTCTCTCTCTCTCTCTCTCTCTCTCTCTCTCTCTCTAGAGAAGAAATCAAGGGAGGCAAAGAGTTCCCCCTAGAGAAGGCCATGAACATCAACCCTCTCACTCTCTCTCCCTTTTCTTTCTACTTTTGTACACATCCAGCAGACGATCCTACATTGCTCCATCAAACATCGACTGACTTGCACACTGACTGTAGCATCGTTCAACTTGATTCGTTGTGGAGTCTGATTCAAAGTTTTTGCCCTTACAGGAGGGGGGTTTGGGGCTCCTCCCAGCGTGGGTTTGTTCAACTTGATTCGTTGTGGAGCCTGATTTAGAGTTTTTGCTCTTACTGGTTTTTAGTTAAAATGGGGAATGAAATGACAATAGAAATCGCTGAAAATTTACAAGAATAAACTAGACTCAATAACAAAGACACCACTTTTTATGGATTTGAAATATGACCTCCGGTTAGAGAGATATGACCCTGACAAGTTGGTCTTAATTCGGGTAGCGATTTACAGCGATTTGCTTACTAAATAACACTATGAATCGCTATAGTGATTTACGGAAGACACTACAAATCGCTAAAGTGAGATCCAAAAATACTACAAATCGTTGTGGGACTCGTTGGAGACCCCAAAACACTATAAATCGCTATAGTGATTTGCGAAAGACACTACAAATCGCAGTTGAAAGGCCGGATAACACTATAAATCGTTGTGGGGCTCGTTGAAGACCCAAAAATACTACAAATCGTTGTAGGAAAGCCCAACAATACTACAAATCATTGTTGAAAGGCCGGATAACACTATAAATCGTTGTGAGGCTCGTTGGAGACTCAAAAATACTATAAATCATTGTAGGAAGGCTCGACGATACTACAACTCGTTGTTGGAAGACCGGACAACACTATAAATCGATGTGGGGCTCGTTGGAGACCCGAAAACACTAAAAATCACTGTAGGGGAGTCATTAAAAAAATCGTGGGAAAAAACAGAAAAAGAAAAATAGAAAAATTGTGGGAAGGGATGTTACGAAAACCTCGAGCAAGAAACAATTGAAGGAAACATGAGCCCCACGATTAAACAAAACGCTTTATTGTTCTTTTTTCGATAGTTAAAAGAGGGAAAGAAAATAAAAAAATTATACAAGGCCCCCAAAAAAATTTGGTCTGGGGGCGCTGCCCCCCGAGCCCTCCGCCCGCTAACCGCGCAGCGAGACCCGCACCGAGGGGGGGAGCCCCTGGATCCCCCTCCTGTAAAGGCAAAAACTCTAAATCAGACTCCACAACGAATCAAGTTGAACGATGCTACCCACGCTGGGAGGAGCTCCCAAACCCCCCTCCTGTAAGGGCGAAAACTCTGAATCAGGCTCCACAACGAATCAAGTTGAACGATGCTATCCACGATGGGAGGAGCCCCCAAACCCTCCTCCTATAAATGCAAAAACTCTGAATCAAGCTCCACAACGAATCAAGTTGAATGATGCTACTCACGCTGGGAGAAGCCCTCAGACCCCCCTTCTGTAAGGGTAAAAACTCTGAATCAGGCTCCACAACTCTTCAAGTTGAATGATGCTACCCACGCTGGGAGGAGCCCCCAGACCCCTCTCCTGTAAGGGTAAAAACTTTGAATCAGGATTCACAACTAATTTAGTTGAATGATGCTACCCACGCTGGGAGGAACCCCCAAATCCTCCTCCTGTAAGGGTAAAAACTCTGAATCAGGCTTCACAACAGTCAATGTGTAGGTCAGTCGGTGCTTGATGGAGCAATATAGGATCTTCTGCTGGATGTGCACAGAAGCAGAAAGAGAAAGGAGAGAGAGAGTGAGAGGGTTGATGTTCATGGCCTCCTTCAGGAGAGATTTTTTTCTCGGATAATCCTGCAGTGCATAGACTGGGTCTTAAATAATCATCTTCGGGGCAATTAAGTCTTTACAATCACTCATTCTCTAGAATTGTTATTTTTTTTTTGCACCAAAAGAGGAGAGGGTACTTAAGTCTTTGCAATTGCATCAAACTCCAATGCTAATTATTGCTGACAAACATGGGGATACGAGATGCACAGGCTTAAATACGTGGTGCTTTTTGAGACCCTCAAGCATGAGATGCCCTGTTGGGGGGGGACATGTAACCTGCTTCGTTCTAGTGGGGTCCAGTAGCAGAAAATAACGATGCAACAAACTAAAAATTGTATTATGAATAACACCTGGTTGCATGAGATTGGTATCCAGAAATCAGAATCTCGTAATTGTTGGGTGACTTTTTGTTTGTTTGTTTGTTTTTCTTCTTGATGCACCTTCCTTTTTATTTCATTATTTTTATTAAAATAATTGGTGTTTTTTTTCCTTATTAGTGGGACCATGTTTGTCGGCGCCGTCATCGTCGAGGACCACAGGTTCACAGCAAAAGGTGGGCTTCTCACTGTATTTTGTAATCGTTTACAACGAGATACGGAAATGGGAACGTGGTCGTGAAAAGGGGAGAGAAGACAACACAGCTGCACAAACAAAACCGCACATGCTTGCCCGCGCTTGCGCCTTCGTCCATAATTTCCTTTTGATTAGCTAATTTAGTGCAGCAAACAACTAAATTAAGGCTAGCCGGTGGTGGTGGTGGAGACTCTCTCTCTCTCTCTCTCTCTCTCTCTCTCTCTCTCTCTCTCTCTCTCTCTCTCTCTCTCTCTCTCAGAGGCCACCTGAATCGGGGGCGCCTCAGTCTCTTTGGGAGGAAGGGGGTGTTGAGTCGGCTTCCTCTTCTTCTTCTTCTTCCTTCGCCTCACTGGCTCTGAAACTAAAGGCAATGGCGGAGAATGGGCACGCTTCTGGAGACTATCATCATCGATCGAAAGGAGGAAACAGAAGGTTGTCGCCGTCGTCGGTGGCTTCCGGTGCGTCGGCAGGAGGGACCGTTCACTCGTACGCTCAGGCCGGAGACCTACAAAACTTGCGCTCCCTGCTGCTGCAGGCCCCTAACCTTATCAACGCCCCAAACGTCGTTGTAATTCATCCTGTTTCCCTTTTTCGCATTTCCCATGATGAAATCCCGCGCATTGTTGTTCCTCTGCCCATCCTTTTCTCTGGATGTTGGTTTCTCGTGCTTTCTTTACTGCTTTGATTGAGGAAGTTTCTAATGCCTTCCTGCGATCGACCTACCCATCACCATCAATCTCATCGGTTGGTCGTATTCGATTGACGAATCTGGCGGATTCATCTTCCTCTTTTCTGCTTTCGTTTTGCGCTGTCTGGCACATTTTCATGTTCACATTCTTCGTCGCAGATCTCGCAGACACCGCTTCATGCTGCTGCCTCTTGCAACAGGCTGGAGGTTGTGAGGTATCTACTTGATGTCAAGGGACCTGAAAAGGCAGATCTGGAAGCTCAAAATATGGTACGTGTCGGCTTCGAACTAAATCCCTGATGTTAGAGGTTCATTGTTGTGCTTGGAAGGATCTAGAATTTTTCTCCTTACCTTTAAAGTCTGACAAAATCATCCATTTCTGCAATTACCGGGAAGCTCTGCTCTGTTAGATTTGGCCAAATAATTGTGAAAAACAAACTTTTTTTATTTTGCAGTATGGAGAAACCCCTTTACATGTCGCAGCGAAGAATGGCTGCGCTGACGTGGTTCGGTTGCTTCTTGATCATGGTGGTTGTCTGGAAGTCAAGGCAAAAGTAATCTCTCCTATAATAGTTCTTTGGATTTCTTGTGATTTTTACTAACTTCATGCATAGTGTTTTTCTCTGTTTAAGCTATCTATGTCTCTATCAAGCACCTTTTGATTCATGCTTCTGAAAGCGTGTGTTGTGACGAGTCTTGGGGTAGAACTCTTGGATCAGAATGCTCAGTATTACGCTAGAGCAATTCTGGAAGCATGTGTTGACCAGTTCCAGCTGAATCAAATATTTTAGATGTTTCAAAGGCATATCTTGTCAATGATTGATTGGTGTGCATAATTGTTATTGTGTTGTGTCCAGCCAGAAACTTTTATTGAGGCGGGGTGCAAACATAAACAAGAAATTTATAGTGTCAAGATAGGAGAGACAAAGCATGAATAAGAAATATACAAAATTGAATATTAAATTATTATATAAAAAATACAAACAATATTTGTTCCATGTCAACAAAATAGAAACAAAAGAAAAAGCAAAAAATAATTGTTTCTTAATATTTCATATTTCAACTCAATTAGCTAAGAAAAAGAACCCGACTTTCTTTAATATCCTGAAAATTTTCTATAATTGAATCTGTACTAAATTTAGCTGCAATTTCTCTTTCAATGTATAACATCGAAGCATCGGTGAGAAACTCATTTTCAATTTTGTTTTGTAGCCTAGTTTTGATAATATCCATAGCTGAAAATGCTCAAGAGTAAGAACTATAACTATCCGAAAAATAAGTTGATAGATTCTTGATTTGTTGGTGCTAACCAACCATTGGCACAAAATCAGAAATATTTGATAATTTCTGAAATTCTGAATCTTGAACTACATTACTCTGATAATGGTGAAGTTCTTATTTCAATTGTTCTTTTTCAAAATTCGTAAAATCTTGTGGATAAAACTCTTTTATCTGCTGACAGATATCATCAGTTTTAAAAGAGTCGTGTGCAGCTCAAGGATCAAGAGCCGAGCTGAGAAACAACAACTTCACTTAATGCTCACTGAACCGTAGATTTAATTCTTGCAATTGAAAAGCTATTGCGGCACAAAAAATATTCACTCAATAATGATGCTCGATTGTAAAATCGGCATGTTGACGGCGAGCACCTCGTCGATCAATATAATTAGCATTCATATCCGGGACATCTATGTTGTATTCCTTGCAAAATAACTTCAACGTGGTAATTAATTTATCATATTTATAATCTCGAAATTGCTGGATACCTGTTATAGTAGATGAAACAAGATGCATGACATTTAAAATGTCCTTAGATTTGGCTTGCAATTCTTGACATAAGTGATCAATAATTTTCTTTCATGAGATGCAAGATGAATAAAAATTCAAACGATGTCATGGTATGATAAATTAAGTATGCTTTAGCTCGTTGGGAAGAAGTGGTTCCATCATCAATGATTTCAAAAATAACTTCACAAATTGGACTGGACAATTTAATCAAGGCAGAAACTGATCTTAAGTGAGAACTCCAACGAGTATTTTCAGGCCGTTGTAAAGTACCAATTTGATTAAGCCCTCTCCCAGTTTCAATCTCATTACTTTCAATCAAAAAAGTACTTAAAGAAGCTTTAGCAACTCTCAACTATTCATAACGATTGGATGAAGTACAAACAAAATTGACAATAGACATCAATTTAATAAAAAATTGATGAACGAGAATAACCTCTTTCGGTGCTGCTACTAACGGCAATTGCAAACGATGTGCAAAACAATGAACATAGTAGGCATATGGACATTCTTTTGAAATCAATACTTGCAACTCATTCAATCTTCCTCATGTTACTTGCACCGTCATATCCTTACCCTCGAATGTTTTGTATATCTAGATTATGATGAGATAGTACAAAATATATCCCATTTTTTAAGGTTAATGTCGTAGTATCAGAAACATGAACAAGCCCAAAAAACTGCTCTCACACAAAGCCATCTTTGTCGACAAACCTTAAAACCATAGCCATTTGCTCCTTCATTGACTCATCTCGAGCTTCATTCAACTAGTATGCAAAACTTTGCATCACCAATTTATTCATGAATTGCCTTCTTCACTTTGGTTGAAAAGATATGCAAAATTTCTTTTTGTGTCTTTGGGGATGTGTAAGAAGCATTTTTTGGAGTGTTAGCGATCACTTCGGCAACCTTTTCATTTTATGAAGCGACCAAATCCAATATTTCAAGAAAATTTCCTCGATTTGTTGAGTCTCCACTTTCATCCGACCTCTAAAAGCAACACCTTGAAATGCAAGTAGTTGAACAACATCAATTGAGGCTTTCAACTGCAGTCGATTGTTTAAAATTTGTTCAGAAGTGAAATGGTCAAACACCTTCTGTAAGTGTTGAGAATCTTGAGATTGATTTATTAAATCCTGACAAGACTTCTCGACAATTCTGTGAAGTGAATTAGGGTCTTGCCCTATATGATGTTTTATTAATATCCTTGCTCATAAACCCCTGAGACTGAACAACCTTCAAAAAGGTCAACACACCACATGTCGTACTAAAGAACCAAGCTTGAACAGAGGCAAGCTGACCTCTTAACAATAGCTCTTGACAATCTATATGTAGTAACCTAGATATGCACAAGGAACACATTGCTATAAATCCTGTTGAAAGCATTTGATATATCCAACTATATCTAAGGTGACAATAGCAGCCATGTTCTCTAATCCATGCTACCATAGGAAATGGAGAAATGTCACCCTCCCTCCCTCCTCTCACATATGCATGTATGCACATACGTATGTGTTTTCAGGAAATAGGCACCTGACACACACACCATACCAAGATGGGTGCAATTCCCTTTTAGGAGCATCCATGTTACATACATTAAGGGGTAAACTGACAGTTCAAAATTTGATTAGAATAATTTTGTAAGTCTAATTTTTGAGCTTTTTAATGGACAGTGGCAACAAAAAGGAAAAAATGAAACAGTGTACCTAGAGTCCTAGACCTATTAACTAAAAGTTTAAACGCCAAAGAGTACAAGAAATTGATGGCTAAATGCAATAATTTTGCACACTTTCTTACTTCAACATTGTTACAATTGCTTAGAAGGAATAAATAAAGTTTCATAACTTCTAGCATCCATAGTCAGTCATTAGAGGCATCATAAATGCTTTCCAAAAAACCTCAAATGTGAATCTCATAAGCTAGATGTTTCAGCTTTCAAGCCCATTTGGCTAAAAGGCAATCAGGTAATGTATCTATCAATTTGCAGCTTCTATCTCACCAAAATGCTCATTAAGAAAGAAAAAAAGCAATTTTAGTCATCAAAGAAAATTTGTTCATAGCAATTCCATATAGATGAAGGAACAAAAAATTAAAAGGAAAGAGATTAACAAATAAATTACCCACAAATGTAGCTCACACACTCTAGCGCACATTCATAAAGGGAAACCCACAAACACAGGAACACCCAAAGAGTGAACCTGCTCTATCCAAGTGCATTCAAAGTGGAGCATTTCAAAGAATTACAACTATGATCAAATAGGTATTTTTGGCTTTACTCCAATATCAAGATCTTGCAACACTCAAAACTCAAAAGTTTATTTGCATTTTTCTGTCAGATTAAGTGAATAACCTTCTCCTTGATAGTGTGTTTAAATCCTATTCTCTAAAGGTATACAACACTCTTAAACCAATTAATTGGACCATACATTTTCATCAATGTTAAATGAACAGTGTAGATCAGAAAGTGTGTCTAATCTGGTTTTTGACATGCAACTTAACATGTAATGAACATGTACGCATAGCACCTTAATCGAAATTTAAATAATTCAGATAAGCAATGACTTTAATTCAAGAGAAAGGCTCTGAAAGTACCTGGCAACTGAGATAAATGTACTGAATATTTCCTTAATTAAATCATTGCATTTGAGATCCAACATGACAACACGACCTATATTTTGCAAGAGTCTCCAAAATAGCAACTCTTCTCCCAAAGGATGGAGGTTCTGGTGGACCATGCCATAATCCTCATTTTTTCACAAATGCAAACTACCACCAGAAGCTTGACATCTCCATCCTGTTGCTTTATAAATTCTGCATTTACCCATGATTGTAATTTGTATGGAACCCAACAATGATTTTGGGGGGGCAGTCCTAATGTAGGTCCGTCTGGCTGTGTCGCTGCTACTCCTGCTACTTTTTGTTGTTGTCATTAATAAGGATTGAAATGTTAGCATCCATAGACCTGTTTGCTTTGTAAATCCTTCAATACTATCAACTTTTCTGAGGTTGGACTTCCTAACTATGTGACTCTGACAGAACGGAATGACTCCCCTGCACCTGGCTGTTTGGCACTCTCTTCAAGCAAAAGATTCTGCAACCGTGGAAGCATTGCTTGAGTACAATGCAGATTGCTATGCTGTTGATCATGTATGATTGATTTCTATTGCCTTCAAGATAGAAATATTGTATACTCTTTTTATCTGAGCATTGTCAGAGATAATGATAGAAATAGTGGTTTGACAGGAAGGAAAGACTCCTTTAGATCACCTCTCACAATTCTCAGGTACAGAGAAGGTAAAACAATTTATTAGATCGCATATGGAAGAGCAGCATAAAAAAAAGGCTATTGAAGCATGTAAGGAAGCAAATGCCAAAATGGCAGAATTGGAAGCTGAATTATCAACTCTGGTTGGACTACATGACCTCAAGCTACAGTTGCGGAAATGGGCCAAAGGAATGCTTCTAGATGAGAAGAGGAGAGCTCTTGGGCTTAAAGTAGCTCCAAGGAGACTCCCTCATATGGCCTTTCTTGGCAACCCAGGAACAGGTACCGCTTCTTGTCAGCATCCTGGTTACCTTTTTGTATTCTGCAAATGGTGTGTTTCTTCCATTTCTTTGTCCTGACTTCACAGCATTTTAGTTGATAGGAATTCAGATAATGAGAGGTGTGATTTTTTAATCACTCTATTCAGTTTTTGTTTTGTTTTTTTCATTATTTTATCATAAGAAATCAATGGGAAGTTTATTTTTTCTGGATGCATCAATGAATATTTACTTTATGACTTCTATCTTGTATGATTTCCAACTTGTTCGGATGATTCTCTTTCCCATATTAGAGTAAACGGAGTTTCTGGTTTTCTTATGGGAAAAGGTTGTGCTCTCTTTTCTTGGTAGTGAACAGATCTGCTACGGTGCATACTTTTTTAGTGTGCCATTATATAGGTCCATAAGCCCTTCACATTTTTTGATGTGTTCCAGACAATTGTATGTGGATAATGCCATGCTATGCATTGTCATTTGCTATATTTTTCTTGTATTTTTGTACTTTGTAAGGATATTTTTGTGAATAAAAAAAATATAAAGAATGTGTGGCTACTGAAACAGACACTCAAATCACACAGTAGTGGTTTTAGAGCCACAGTATGCCAACATGTTACTATCATACTTCATTTTCAGAGAATCTCACATGCATCAAGGCATTGATGTAGATTGGTTGTCATCCATTTATTTTTGTCTACTTTCATCATTTGTTTCTTCCAATACGATTTCTCATGTTTCTCTCGTTAATTTCTTTCTTAAGTAATCTTATTTATTTGAACCTTTCAAATGCTTTCACTTGATCTTTTCAAGTTGCTACAATTTCATTATTATTTTTTTGAGAAAAGAGAATGTAATTGAATCATGTTCCATATTTTTTCTTCCTAACCACTTTACCATCAACCCTCAAAGCCTATATTTCCTCCATATTTTCATATATTTAGTTATGCTTTATTTCAGCTTTTTTTTTTTAACGTCAATGTCAACACACAGCCGCTCTCCTCTTTTGCTTCAGAATTCTTTCAACCTACCTATTTAGTACCTTATAGCTCAGAATCTCTCTCTCTCTCTCTCTCTCTCTCTCTCTCTCTCTCTCTCTCTCTCTCTCTCTCTCTCTCTCTCTCTCTCTCACACACACACACACACATATGTATGCATGTATATCAAGGTTCTTTAATTTTTTTATTCAGATTGTTCTTTAATTCCCACAGTACCAACATTACTAGATTTTATTTTATGTCCAAGAATTTTGTTTAATTGTCACATCCAGTTAATCAGCAATTTTAAGCTTCAGTTCAAGAAGATTTTCAACGCGCTTGCAGGCAATGATATTATCAAAGTATGTGAGTCAGTATTTTGTGGATCTTGACTGTATGTGAGTCAGTATGATTCTTTTGCTTATGAAGCTTTTGTGTTTGGTAAAATGACATACGCTCTGCATATAACAGGAAAAACAATGGTTGCCCGCATCCTTGGAAAGCTTCTTCATAGGATGGGTATCTTGCCTATTGATCTTGTAACTGAAGTACAACGGACAGATCTTGTTGGTGAATTCGTTGGTCACACAGGACCGAAGACCAGAAGAAAGGTATTCCCCTTGTATAATATCATAGTGAAATGATATAGTAGATACCTTAGGTACCTGTATAGTTTTTACGAATTGTGTAAAAAGCTTCTAGTAATTATGCACTATGATTTGCTTCAAGCCTTCACCTAAAAGATTTCATTAGCAGGACTTAGATTGATGACTACCAGCATGTTATGCATCTGAAATCCCTTCTCAAATTGCCAGGTTTAAACTTTTGTTTGAGAACTATGTTCACGGCAATGACTTGCTATGTGATTGGTTTGCCAACCTCATAATAATGCTGAAACTATGTCTGGGTGAAAGTTGCTGTATCTTTTAATTGTATTAGTATGCTATTGGTCCCAAGTCTCGTTACTAACCCTCTAGAATTCTTTGGTTGTATTCTGACTTTATGGTTTAATAGCCCAAGAATTTTCCAGTTAATGTTCTAGAAAATGTCTTCCAATGAAACTCAGAAGTTTAACAATGTGCTGTAGATTGCTGAGGCAATGGGAGGAATTCTGTTTGTTGATGAAGCCTACAGACTGATTCCTGCTCAGAAATCTGACGACAAGGACTATGGGCTGGAGGCTCTAGAGGAAATTATGTCAGTTATGGACAGTGGGAAAATTGTTGTAATATTTGCAGGTTACAGTGAACCAATGAAGAGGGTGATTTCTGCAAATGAAGGCTTTACCAGAAGAGTGACCAAAATCTTCTTTTTTAGCGACTTCAATCCAAGGGAACTTGCAGAAATTGTTCATCTTAAAATGAATAACCAGGCTGAAGAGAGCTCACTTTATGGTTTCAAGTTGCACCCATCATGTCTTATCGAGAATTTGGCAACTCTGATAGAGAATGAAACCACTGAGAAGCAGCGCAAGGAGATGAATGGAGGAATCGTTGATCCTATGCTTATGAACGCAAGGGAGAACTTGGATCTTAGGCTCGATCTTGGTTGCGTAGATGCTGAGAGTTTGATTACAATCACAATGGATGATCTAAGAGAAGGCCTTCGATTGTTTTTTAAGTGAGGATCCATGTTTATATGTAATTTTGCTTTACAAATTTTCCAGTTTTGTATTCTTTACAATTCAAGATATTCAATCGATCAAAACATCCAATAAAATTCTCAAACCCAGTTCATTTTTTGAGAAAATTAGCATGCATACAAGCAGGATACGGCAATACTGTTTTGGTGCTTTATGTTACACCATGTTTTGAATCTCTCCTGCTACGCATGTGCTTCAAGGAATTTTGTAATTCCAAGATTTCTAGCCATGGTTAAATGCTCCATCACGTCTACCGGTAGGTTTGTTGGGATACCATATCAAGTTGGTCTGAGCTTCTGTGACCCTTTAGTAAATGAATGCATGGGAGCGCAGTTGCAACGGTTCAAGGGGGTTGGGTTGTCTTTCTGTTCCTTGAGGGCTTGTTTGTTTCATTCCCTTTGAAGGGAATGGTCTGTCATTGGAAAAGGGCACAGATTTCTAAATAATCCTGCCAGCTCAGCCTTCTCATGAGAATGCTTTTTCAAGGGGGAAGTAAGATTTGCACATGAAAAGTAGTAGGCAGTAAGAAAAACTGGGGTGGCTTTGGCTAAGATGCTACTTTGCCACCGTAATGATTTGACCTTTTTTTCACTTGTGGGGAAGGAATGAAAACGGGTTAGCTCAGCAAAAGTTACCTGGGCTTGTTAAATGCTTGCTTTTTGAAGTATCTTGAATAGTCGGAGTGATCTGATCGCACTCCGTCTTGCTGGGAAGACCCCAGGAGTTCAAATCACTCCATATTGAGTTGGAACTGCCAATGAACTCCTGGGATCTTCCCAACAAGGTTGCATCTTGTCTTGCTTTTTTATAGTCATGCAGGGGGTAACTTCCGAGGGTTTGAAACTCTCTTTTAGACAACTTTTTTCCATGTAATTAAACAGTCTGTTATTGATAATATCAAGAGCAATTTTTAACTAGTCTACCTGAATGAACCATCATGATAAGGTCAAGTGCAGCTTCTTCCTAAAAATCGAATAACTCAAGCAGTCAATGTAATATGCAAACAGTTAAGCAGTTATGGAAGCAAATGATAAGCCAAGCAATTGGTCATAATTACTACATTCCTTAAAGGATTTAAACAGGATAGTGCTTTATTCAGTTCATGATTGGATTTTGGCTGTCAATTGAGAATAAAAACACTTGCAAGCTAGCAATTGCTTTTGCATCCACATGCAGCACATGTGTGCAGCTTTACATAAGTATGTATACACAGGCATGCATGCATGCATGAACTCCCTTTCTCACGCACACATTACACAAGGAGACAGGATGCAACTGTCAATCAAGGTTCAAGAATTAGAGGCTTGCAAGGCTGTGGACGCAAAAATGCATAAGCATTTCTTGTATAGTTTCATGCGTTTTGGTATTCAGCAAAAGACTCAAATACATTGTACAAGAACTAACCCTGTTCTATGTTACAAAGCTCTTTATTCATTGAGACCTGGCGGCATAAATATACTCCCGCCTCATTCTCCGGTTGCAAACAAACCATAAACTCTATCTAAACTCGGCAAATATGACTGCCCCACGCATTTTAGTAGCAGTGCACAAAGCATGTACTAATCTGCAGCCCAACCACGGAAAATATACCTTTGGTTAACATGCTGGCAACAATTTCCATGAAGCAACAAAAAGTCTAAACCGCAGCAGCAGAGGTCTATGATGAACCAAGCTTGAGCAAAGCCGATTGAAACAGAGATGAAAAAGCCTCAGATGTGCTTTTATCATCAGCTTTGATCTTTATTTGTACCTTTGCTGAGGAAGTGTTTATGAGGCACTCCACAAGATAGAAAGAGGTAGCTGACAACAGGTCATCAGCTTTCTGTGCATAAAAGAAAAACTTGAAGTTTGGAGCTTGACCACCGGAGGCTATACACAATATGCAATGGCTTTGCATGTGCAGGAGGAGGACCTGAGGTGTCGTCAAGGTGGCAGCTCCTTGTGGGGTCAGCAAGAAATCCTGCAAGTACTCTCATGAGCTAAACAAGCAGTAAAACAAATGTGTTTAGAAAGTTGCACCAGTTAGAAGTATAAATGAAATTCTCAAGCAAAAGCTAAAGTTTAAGAAAGCTTCAGGAATTTTTTTGCCTGTCATGCCATGTATGTGATACCAGATAGCGCCTTCGTTGATTAAGATAACAAAACTAACAAAGGTACAAAAAGAAACCAATATGCTTAACTAGGTTACTAACAAACAAATCAGAAAAAAGATTCCTTTCAAATGGAACAATATTACAGACAAATATTACAGGGAAAAGAAGGTACATGTCAGAAAATGCAGGTATTAACAAACTTTCTTTTTTTTGCTAGGCAAGCTAGGAATAACCGTGGGATTAAACTAGAGGCTTGTCAGTTATGATAGTGTGACCTAACCATCTGTCTATCTTAACTGACCCCAAGTATCAACAAATTTTTATTAACACTAAAAAGTCCAGAAAAAAGAACATAGGAGAACAAATTCATCCCCAAAACAGCTGTGAGCGTGTACTATCATAGATTATGCCTGTTAAATGGCACAGATAAGAACAGCTCCATCTCCACTAGCCATTAATAACGTATTTCATCACAAAAGCAGCTACAAGCCTGTTATCATACATTATGTCTACGTTACATCATACATGACATGGAATCATAAGAATACCCTCCTACCCACTAGTCATGGGTGTTTCATATCCAACACTAAGTTCTGTGTACAAGACCGCATACCCAGCCACCCACACAGACAGACACACATTAAAGGAAAGAAACGGCATTCACCGTAAAAATTGACAACACAAGAAATTGAAAGATATCATTTCATCTTGAAATTAAGCATATAGTCAAATTAAGAAATATAGATATGACCTACCATTGACAAAGCAATTGATAGCTGACCCCATTTCTTCTGGAATGTGCCAGGATCAAGAACTGCTTTCGCATTAAGATTCAAAGGCGTTGAAGGAGCAACTGGAGAGCCCAAGCCAATAAGATCATCAATGGGTAAGCTAGAACTAGCAGGTGGCATTGAGGAGCTTCACAATGTTGTATCTGTAGGTATAAGAGAAGCCACGGAAGGTCCATTATAGTCAGGAGCACTATATGCGGAATGGCCATTATTAATGTGACCCTTATTCTCTTCTTTCTCTGATGTGCTTAAAAGAAGATCATTGTCAGTTGCTTCAACTCTCTGTGCCGAAAGTGCGCCACCTGCAGTTTCATCTGTCACTGACAAGGATCCAAGGTCTTCTGAGAACTCAAATGTTCCACGATGCTCCTTATCAGTAAACATATATGAAGGCTGCAAATTCAGTGAATCGTCAATTAGAAAACCATCTTCATGAATATCCTGAAAAATCTTAAAATTCCCAGAAGGCAAAATCCGCAGGTAATTCTTTCAAATGTGAAAGATAATAGATATTACAATGTCTAAAACAAAAGGAGAAATATTTGTTCACATAGGATAACAAAGAATCTCTGGATATTATGGAACACAAAATATTGGAAAATTTAGAGAAAAAAATTAAAGATGAAAGACAAGCTGCCATCTTCCAAAATGCAGCAACAATTTTGAATATGATAAAAAAAAACATTTTCTGGCTTTAGTCTGATTGCAGAAACAGGGAAGTTAGAGACTAGAGAAATTCAAAGTTTTATTCATGGCTTAACCATGTCACTCATATTGGGTGTTGCAATAATTATGCCAAGGCCTAGAGGGCTAGAAGACTTTCAAATAAGTAGTTTGAAAATCTTTGAAATTTCTCAAACTTTTTCAAATGAAAAACAGTGAAAAATGAAACAATGATAAACCTTTTTTAAAATTTACTACAATATTTTTCAGTTTTGTTTTTTAAAAACCATTAAGCATGTAAAATTAAAAACTTGGTGATATTTGGTGGGAGATTCATCATACATGGAACACACAAAAAGTGGTAAAAGAAATAATGATCTACCACACTCAGTTGATAGAACATAATTATTATCCAGAGGAGAAGGTTATGTTCTAACCTTTTCAAAACTAAAATGTAAAAAGTAAAACATTAAAAAAAAGTACTGAAAAGGCTATTGGAGCATGTATAACTAACACTCAAAGTGTTCATAAACCTACCTGTTGGTATATCACAGATAAGCTGTTGAATTCATCAAATATCCGATCTTTGATTTCACTACTTTGGGTATCGGCAAAGACAGACACTGCTTGTTTAGGAGGACTCACTACACGTTCAGCTATTGACACATCATAGTGCAAAAGCCTGTAGTAGAATAAGGCTCTATCATGAACATCCTGAAACAAAAAGACCAAAGTAAAACAAATAATCCTTCAACAATTGAGGTTCACTAGCATTTCAATCCATGAACTACATCTAAAGCCTCACCTGGTGAGAATCAGCTACACCAGCAGCAAATGCAGCTCCTAAAGCCTTCCGTGTCTCAGGTGGCCTTTTCAAGAAACACTTGAGTACTGCAGTAAGCAAATGCAGCTTAACCTGTTTGCCAAGATGAATATACAGTCAGTAAATAGAAGAGCAAAACCTAAAAACCAAAGGCATGAAGATTAAGATCATATTCCATTATGCTTGTATCTAATCTGTACTGCATAACCAAAATAATCATTTGCTAAATGTATTGCAATCGAGCTCATCTCATTCTTAAGGGCCATGAACACCCGAGAGAGCCTGGCTACGTAGTGAGCAAAGGATGCACAAAGCCCAAGCCATAGGAGGGCATTGGCTACATTGGAAACAAACCAAAAGGGGTTGGCGCTTGTGACTGCTGGCAGGCTGGTCTGGCCTAGGGTGCCAATCAATTGGCACCCAAGTGGTGGTGCTAAACCATTTGGTGTCTAGTCCCACAGCTGCAATAAGTCTAATGGTTAACTGGCTGTTTGGCCAGTCCGCTAGTCCTGGCTACACATCAAAAGAGAGATAGAGAGAGGCATTGGAGAAGAAAGTTGACAAAGGGAGAAATGCCCTAGGGAAGCCCCTAGTGTTCCTTCTCTTCAAGGGGAAGAGTCTTCTTAAATCTGGATTTCTCCAGTCGAAAGGAATTGTTATTCATCAATAATTTGACAATATTCAGATCCAACAGTAAATAATCCTAGGCCCAACTACAACCCAGCACCTACACTACACTAGGTGAAGCTAACACTCTGCCTTGCTTGCACATGCCTTGTCCTAAAAGCATGACTAGCTTTCCTTCAATTGAGCGCATCTTCCTTTAATCTGATTCATCCACAATTTCTTTCATCTTCATAAGGTTGAAGCCAGCTATTTGATTTGGGAAGCATATGGTTCCCGAATCAATTTCAAAATGGCATCTCTTGCCACAGTGTTGAAGCTGAAAGTACTCATCTGTCTATAGCACAAAAAAGGAACTTCAATTTGAGCCCTTTGAATTGTTGATAGAATGATAGGTGCAATCAAGTAAGGAAGAAAAATAAAGAGAGAAATCCTGTCTCTTTTGACCCCTATGCATCATAGAAGTTGCCATCTTCCCATGTCCTCTTACCTGTCCTGTATAGCACAAGATGGATGGTTTTCATAAGGTGTTTTCCTGGGATTTTTGCCTTACAGCTATGCTCATCTTCCTGCATTTTGCCTCTCCTCCAGAATAGGACTAGTACTTGACAAGGACAACAACAAGACCTGGTGTGATAGGGTCTAAAGCATCTCTTGGATCTGATAAAAAGTGGCCAGTATGTCCTGCTGCTGCACCTTACTGGGGGTAACCTCAATTTGTATCCCTTGAGCCATAGCTGGAACAAATTATAATCTCGTTTTTCTTCTCATTGTAAGTGCCAAGAGCACCCTAGTGAACCAGCTAGGTCATGAATAGGGCTGCACAAACCCCACAACAAAGAAGGTTGCCAGTTGCCTTGAGCGACAAGACACAGCAACAAGACACAAGAACACTACGACTACACTTTAGCCTAGTGACACCTGGTTCTTGTCAACTAATTGTAAATTTCCATTTCTGCATTTCCCAAAAATTGCCAAGGCCTGCACAAGATTATGTGATGAAGAATTTTTAATTGGATAAAAAGATTATCGCGAAGAGGAATTACCAAACTATGTTTATGATTAAGCATGAATCAACCTTAAACTTCACATATAGCCATAAAACAATAGCTTCAGTGGTACTTACATTTGCATAAGTAGTTAGGACACATATCCACTCATTTAGTTGCTTGCAAAATCTAGAATAATTCTTGTAAGATGTTTGCAAGAAAAATATATTGCATTAAAACTCTAACACATGCTTTTTAACCTAAAATCGAACAGAAAACATGTAAAAATAAAACCCAAGCAAATTTGATTCAGTCAGGATACCCAATATGTTTAGACCATGTGAGGTAAAAAACTTCTCATTCACCTCTGCAGAATCTTCATCACCCCAGTTTTCAATTAAACTTTCAAAGATGTAAGGAGCATCAGACATGTCCTGAGAATACTCTCCCAACATCCATATTAGGGCTGCTTTAGCCTTGGGTTCTTCAACATTTTTGCTGCTAATGTTACCAACAACAGCAAAACAATCATGACTCCATTGAGGGTATTTCCTTAAAAGATCTTTCACAAGCACCTGTGTCAAGGAAGGGGTAACTTAAGAAACAAGTATTATATGGATAGTTGGGATGATGGCTCACGAAAACTATGCTGCTATTAGAAAAGTGCATCTATTTAGATAACATAATACTTGCCAATGTTTCAGCAGTCACATAGTCTTTTTCCATCTCTAGAAACTGAAGTAGACGGTCAACAATCGTGTTTACATCATATTGCTGTAATGCAATCTTTCCAACCGCACGAATCGACTCTCTTGCAATAGCAATGTCAACATTTGCAGCATATTCGCATAGTTCCGTAACTGAAATTCATTTAAGAATCAAAATACAATCATGATGTAGAAGCAATACAAAAAAACTGAAAGCAAGCTAGCACAGTGAGGAAAAGAAAAATGCCTGCAGAACTGATCATCAGAAAGATCATCAGCAGACATCAATGCATAAATACATGCATGTTTATATGTATTTATTCAAAGAGTATGTGTATGTATGTCTGTGTTTGTACAAAAAAATGGTTAATGCATACCAATTTCATAGGTATTGCTCTCATTTGCAACAGCAGTTAACATTTCCAATTTCAGCTTTTTCACATAGAAAGGCTGACTGTACTGGCAATAGAAATGTTTGTAGTCCAAAGCGAAGAGCATGGGGGCGCGCAACACCAAAATATGCAGGTGGCTCAAAACTGCATATGATTGCTCAGGGCTCCCAGAACTCACTAAGGTGAGCAGTGGAGCCTTTATGCGCTCATAGACCTAAACAAATTGCATAAGAGAGAAATATCATTTTCTTCAAATACTGATAATACCAAGTATATGATGGTGGAACGAGGATGTCAAATTAGCTATTAAGGTTAAAAGAGAGTGTTATAGAAATCTAAGTAAGAGTCGTGATAATGAGAATTTGGAGAAGTATATGATAGCAAAGAAGGAAGCTAAAAAAGTTGTTCGAAACGCGAGGGCTAAGGTATATAAGGAGGTTTATGACAAGTTGGATACCAAAGAAGGCGAGAAGGATATTTATAGGCTTGCAAAGATGAGAGATAGGAAATCGAAGGATTTGGGTATGGTTAGATGTATCAAAGATGAAACGCAAAGGGTTTTAGTCAAAGATGAGGAGATTAAGGAGAGATGGAAAGATTATTTTGATAAGCTATTTAATGATAGTCATGCTCAAGATCTTGGAGACTTCTCCATTCCTTTTCATGAGATAAATCGTGACTTCATGCGCAAGATTCAAAAGAAAGAAATTGCAGAGGCTTTGAAGAAAATGAAATCAAGAAGGGAAGTTGGCCCAGATGGTATACCTATCGAGGCTTGGAAATGCTTGGGAGAGAAAGGTTTAGAATGGTTGACAAATCTTTTTAACTTGATTTGGCGAACAAATAAGATGCCTAATGAGTGGAGGAAGAGTACTTTGGTGCCTTTATATAAGAATAAGGGTGATATACAAGATTGCACAAACTATCGTGGTATAAAACTCATGAGTCATACTATGAAACTTTGGGAGAGGGTGATTGAGTCTAGGTTGAGGAAGGTTGTCATGATATCGGAGAATCAATTTGGTTTTATGCCTGGAAGATCAACTATGGAAGCTATACATCTTCTTAGACAACTTATTGAAAGATATAGAGAGAGGAACAAAGATTTGCATATGGTTTTTATTGATTTAGAGAAGGCATACGATAGAGTACCTAGGGACGTTCTGTGGTGGACAATGATGAAGAAAGGTGTTTCTCTCAAGTACATTAGTATAATTAAATATATGTATGAAGGAGTAGTAACCAATGTCCGCACTTGTGGAGGGGTGACAACCAATTTTCCGATAACGGTTGGGTTACATCAAGGATCTGCTTTAAGCCCTTTCCTATTTGCGATAGTGATGGATGAGCTTACGAGTTCAATTCAAGAAAATGTACCGTGGTGTATGTTGTTTGCTGATGATATTGTTTTGATTGATGAGTCTAGAGCTGGGGTTAATGCTAAGTTAGAATTATGGAGACAGACATTGGAAGCTAGAGGTTTTAAGTTGAGTAAGAGTAAGACTGAATATATGGAATGTCGGTTTAGTAAGCAACGAAGTTGTGATGGGAGTGTAGTGAAGCTTGGTGAGCAAGAAATACCGGTGAATGATTATTTCAAATATTTGGGATCCATCATTCAAAAGTATGGAGAAATTGATGGAGATGTAAATCATAGGATAAAGGTTGGGTGGATGAAATGGAAAAGTGCAACTGGAGTGCTGTGCGATCGTAGAATGCCATTGCGGTTGAAGGGAAAGTTTTATAGGACGACTATTAGACCCGCTTTACTATATGGTACGGAATGTTGGGCTGCCAAGAGACATCATATTCAAAAAATGAGTGTAGCTGAGATGCGGATGCTTAGATGGATGTGTGGAAATACAATAAAAGATAAGATTCGGAACGAGGAGATACGTAAGAAGGTAGGTGTTGCACCCATTGAAAATAAGATGAGAGAGAATCGTTTACGGTGGTTTGGACATATTCGGCGAAGGACTAATGATGCTCCAGTTAGAAGGTTGGAGAAATGGGAAAATATATTAGTTAAAAGAGGTCGGGGTAGGCCTAGGAAGACTTGGATGGAGATGATAGGAAAGGATATGAATGCTTTGAACCTCACCGAGGACATGGCATTGGATAGAAATGATTGGAGGAAAAGGATTCATGTGGAAGACCCAAAATGAATTTCTTTTTTGGTTCATATCGCTGACCCCAATTGTTTTGGGATGAAGGCGTAGTAGTTGTTGTTGTTGTTGTACTGATAATACCAAGTGATCTAGGAACCAGAATATGATTAAACATGTGTAGAAGCTAACCATCAAGTTAAATGGACAGATAGAAGCCAAATTGCATCAAACTCCTTTTTAGCATAGACAAACCAGATATGACACGCAGAATAATCCATCAATGCATAAAACAGTTACAACAGGTGTTCATACTATATGAGTGTACATGTTAAGATCAGAGTTGCCAGTCGAGGAAGCAGGAGCGGGAAGCAAGGCACTTTCAAAATTTTAGGAAGCAAGAAGCGTGGGATGACTTAGAAGCGAAACCAGGAATCGTCTCGAAACCAACCCAAGAAGCGAACCGGAAGCGACCTAGGAAGCAAGGGAAAAGTGAAAAAAGAGAAAAAATAAAAAAAAATAAAAAAAATACAAAAAAAATGAGAAAAAGGGAGAAGCGAGGGGGAAGAAGCAAGCTTCCCATTTAGGGGAAGTGCTTCCCAATTTTTTTTTGCGCTTCCAAAACGCCCTTCGGGGAAGCGCGCTTCCCCACTCCATATGACGCTTCCGGTAACTCTGGCTAAGACAAGTCTTGTGCATGATTATGTTGATTACTTACAACTCTTTTGGTAGCCAATAAACAATATCCCACAGTTAAGACATTAATGTTGCTTCTGAGGAACAACAGAAATTATAACTGATCCAGTTGGAAGGTGCTCTACAAATGGTCTGTTGAAAGGTGTGGAAGTAACGGACACCCAAGCACCTGTAAGTGGTCCAGTTGGTGGAGCCACTCCTAGATGAATTTTCAATGGAAAACCTGCCCACAGATTTGGTGCGCTAGATATTTGCAGATCTCCTATACATTGATTCACACCCACCTCTATACAGCTAGAGACCAAATGATCAATCACACAAACAGGCATTTAAGTGGCTTCTATTCTACCACCATTTTGTTTTCTAAGGCTGCAGCTTGAACCATACAAGCACGTCCAGAAGAGGCCTGTACTACATGTGAAGGAATAACATTTCAAAATCTTGGCATGATTATATTGAGGTGGTAGCGTAAGAAAAGGAAATTTTCAAATGCCCACCAAATCTTTCAGCTAATTTAGATGCACACCAAACTTTTGAGGATTTTCAATTCCCCACCAAGGTTTTTCCTTGGGTTAAGCAAATGGCCTCCAGATTAGTCACTGTCAAAATTACCGTTATATCTATATCACAAGATAAAACTTTTATCCTATTTGTATGTAAAACCCACCTTATTAGGAAACTTGCCCTTCATTTCCAACCTCCACCTTCCCAAAATTCTTTCCCTAAACAACACTTTATCCAGTATCCCACCCTAACTTCCTTAAGAAACACCTCATCCAACATCTCTATCACCCACCATTGATGGTCAGTTTATGGATTAGACATGGGTCAGGTCAAGCTTGATTGACAGTTGATCTGATTTGTGAAAAGTAGATCCTATTCAGATCTCACGTTATAGGCTACAATCCAGTTTTGATATGAGTTTGTTTGGTATTAGATCTATTGAAAATATGTAAAATATATTGATTTCTATGTGGAAAATTCAAAGTGGGTTAGATTAGATCTGATTTCAACTCAGATCCAGCCATATATTTTACCAGATCTGACCAAGTGAAGACATATCACTTTTCGGCCCAACATGGATTCAGATATGTATAGTGCTTGGATATAACAATATAGATCAGATCTGGTTCAGAATAGGTCGGGACTCTGACACACTCCGTAATACCCAAATGCAAACTTAAGCATGTTCCATATGACTTCAGGTTCGGGTAGAATTTTAGACCTGGTATGAAAAATGTGTCTATAAACCTCAACTCATTTAATTTTAAATCAAAATCACAAAGCTGGCTCCAAAAGTGTTTTATATTGTGCAGGTTCCAGTCAAATTTTTAGACCTGATTTGAGAACCTACCCAACCCAACTCAGTCACACTCCTAATAAACAAATTCTAGAATTCCCATTTTTCTTTTACGGGCTAAAATGGGAATTTTAACTTACGAGTTAATGCTGATCCAAAGTTAAGATGCTGAACAGTGACATGCTTTGGTGGACATTTGAAAAGGTTAAAAGCTTTTGTGCTTATACTAATTGGAGAGAAAAGTGTGGTGGTCATTTAAAAATTACCCATAAAAGAATGGGCACTGTTAGAGTTGGAGTGATGCAAAAGTAAGCAAATGACAAAAGGGAAGCACATATATCATTTAGGCTCTGTTGACTGAGTCACGAATGAGAAGTGATTTATGGAGTGAGGCCTTTCATACAGCTGTGTTAAAATATGATCATATATATATATATATATATATATATATATATATATATATATATATATATATATCAGGGGTATTTTAGTCATTTTCTCTATTGTAATAGGGCAGCCTAATAGAGGCTGTTTTGTATTTTTGCCTTTTTATGTTTCTGTTTTTTGTTTTTGTTTTTTATATTCATGTGACTGTTGGGATAGCCCAACTAGTCGTTGGAGGCATGTGATGGATGGGTATTCCTAAAGAGCACATTCATTCAAAAAGACATGGCTCGCCTATACTATCTCCAAGAAAAGGTACATACTACAAAATAAGGAGATAGAAGTGTTAGAGACTATTATGGTCTCTTATCTCCTATATGAGGATGAATTAGCTATGCTTGAACCTAAGTGCGAAGGTCCAGCAATAAAACTGAGACAAAAACAAATAGAAAGAGAATTTTTTTTCTTTCTTATATGGGCTTAGACCGGAATTTGAGCAAGTTAGGTCTTCTCTTCTTCATAGAACCACCCCACCTCTCATAAGTGAGGCTCTTGCCAAAGTATGTCAAGAGGACACTAGGCTTGAAATGCACAAGACAAATGATGAGGTTCTTGTTGTATCTAGGCCCAAGAACCATGTGAAAACATATAAGCCTCCTCACTTTGAGAAGAAATTCAATGGAGGAGATTTTGAGAAAAAATATTATGGAGGAAGAAAAACCATGTCATTTTTGTAATGAACTGAGGCACATAAAATTGGAACACACTAAACTAAAAAAAATTGTAGATTCAGTGAGTGAAGAGGCTCCCAAGCACGAAGAGAAGCAAAAAAGGTGATCTCAAAGACTTAACTATTGCTTAACTCGCGGAGGCCATTTTACAATATCTAAAGGATACCCCATCTACATCCGATGCCAATGTGTCATCTTTTTCCCCTCCAAGTAAGTTGTTTTGGATTTTGAATTTGGGAGACTCATTTCATATGACCCCTAAAGAATCACTATTTTCTGATAGAACCAAATCATATTTTTAATGTGTGTCCACTGTCGATGAAACATCTCTAAATGTTAAAGGCATAGAAAAATTGAAAAAAAAATCAAAGGATTCAAAAAAAAAATTGTTCCAAATGTTAGAGCCATTTCAAAGCTTAACTTAAATCTTTTTTTGGTTTTTCAAATTTTCAATTATGGGTGTGAGGTCTTCTTCTCATCTAAATCTTGTTGGGTGCAGGATCTGCAGTCAAGAAAGTTGATTGGGCACGGCCATAGAAGAGAAGACCTCTATTATATAAATTCTTTATGTCTTCCGAAATAATTATTTTGTAACTATGCCCAAGAGATTGACTTAGATCTTTGGCATAGAAGATTAGGACACCCAAGTATATCAAAATTATCTGTTTTTTTATTTTTTAAAAAATATTGTAAGAAAAGTCTTTGTTTGTAATGATTGTATACTTAAAAAAATTAAAATGTTTTCTTTTGGATCTAGAACGTCTTTGTCTAATAAATCATTTGAATTGGTGCACTCAAATATATGAGTCTGGCTCTCGTTATGTCTAAAGGTGGATTCTTTTATTATGTTATGTTTATAGATGATTTTAGTATATATACTTAGATCTACTTCCTTAAATTAAAATATGATGCTTTTACATGTTTTAAAAATTTTCATTATCTTGTTAAAAATCAATTTAAGACTAACATTAAGAACTTCCGCTCTGATTTAGGGAGAGAATTTCTTTCAAATGATTTTCAAACTTACCTAAAAACCATGCTATTGTTCACCAAAAATTTTGTCCTAGAACTCCTTAACAAAGTTGAATTGATGAAAGAAAGCGTCGCTATATTGTTAAGACAACTAAAACCCTACTTATTTCAAAAAGAGTTCCAAAAAGGTTTTGGGCCGAAGTCGCTCTCACCGTGGTATATTTGATAATAGAATGCCTTCTCAAATTTTAGAAAACAAATCTCCAATAGAAAAACTTTTTAAAGTTAGCTCGGATTTGAAAAGATTAAGGGTTTTTTTTATGTAAGTGCATTTTTCTACTTGAAAAATGTGATAAACTCTCCCAAAGCCATTGAATGTGTATTTTTTGGATATGCCGATAATAAAAAAAGGTTATTGGTATTATGACATGAAAAATGATAAACTTTATATTTCTAGAAATGTTACCTTTTTTAAAAAAGAAAAAAGATTTTATCTTCAAGAATATAATGAGAAATCCAAGTATGTTTTTTTGTATGATGTATTGCCTAAACCAAATGTTGATATTGATGATTGTTGTGAGAATGTGAATAATGAGATCTGTGATAATGTGCAGCCGAGTAATAAACCAAGTGTTGGTAGAGAACCTACTCGTGAACTTATATATTATTCTAGACTTGGTGATGGGGAGCATTTATGTGCACTTGATAAATATAGTCAATCGCTTGAATTATATGAACCTAGTTGTAAGAGATTTGAATGCATAGCTAGACCTCCAAATAGGTTTATCTCTTATGAATCATTTTCTCTCAACTATATGATATGTCTTTTAGCTATACATTCATATCATGAGCCATCAAGCTATAGGGAAGCCAAAGACATAAAAGAATGGGTTGATGTTATGAATTTAGAACTAGAGGCCTTACATAAAGCTAATACTTGGGAAATCCAACATCTCCCTACGAGAAAGAAAACTATAGGATGCAGGTGGGTTTTTAAAATTAAAATAATAAGTGATGGATCACTAGAAATATACAAATCTATGTTAGTTGTGAAAGGGTACTCTTAGGAATACGGCATAGATTGTGAAGATTTTATGAAGAGACTTTTTCCCTAATAGCCAGTAATAACCACTTTTAGAACTCTAGTTTCCATAGCATCCACTAGGAATTGGCCCATATATCAGTTAAATGTCAAGAATGCATTTTTAAATGGTAGTTTGAATGAAGAAGTTTACATGGATCCTCCTTCTGATACAAATATTGAAAAATGTATGATTCACCGTCTTCGTAAAGCTTTATATGGGGTTAAACAAACTCTTAAAGCATGGCATGATAGGTTCAGCAGAACTATGTTAGATCTTGGTTTTAAATCATATTATACTGACACTGCTTTTTTTATAAGATCTAAAGGTTCCACGCTTGTCATTTTACTCATGTATGTTGATGATATGATTATCACTCGGAGTGATAAGAAAGGAGTTGAAGAGATTAAATTTATTCTTAAAGAAACTTTTGATATGACTGACTTTGGTTTCTTGAGATATTTATTAAGAATTGAAGTAGCCTATTCACCAAGTGGATACATCATATCCTAGATGAAGTTTGCAACTGATATTGTTGCACGTTCATAAATCACATATGAAAAGCATGCTAACACTCTATAAGAGATTAATGCCAAAATGAGAACTGAAGATGGAGTCTTATTAGATGATCCAACACCTTGTAGACAACTTATTGAATCGCTAACTTATTTGTCTATTATTAGACCGGATATTGTGCATGCAATTCATACTGCAAGTCAATTTCAGCATGCACCAACTTTAGTCCACATGAGTGTCATCTCGATAATAGTCTAATACATTAGAAGTACGATATCTAAAGGAATTTTCTTGTTTTCTTCTTCATCTTTAAATCTTATTGCATATATTGATTCTGACTAGGGAGGTCCCAATAACTAACACTCAACTATGGATTTTTGTATGTTCTTAGGTGATTCCCTCATATCGTGAAAATATAAATATTCATAGGTATTAGTCAATATGGATCTTGGACCATGTTCAGATCCATATTGACGTTAGCCCATATATATATATATATATATATATATATATATAGAGAGAGAGAGAGAGAGAGAGAAAGAGATCTCGTCAATGGGTCCTTGACCTTGCCCAGACCCATATTGACGTCAATCCATATACAATATTATATATATAATTTTTTGTACAACAACAACAACAACAACTACGCCTTCATCCCAATATATATAATTTTTTATATTATTTTTAATTTCAAACATAAAAATATAATTATTTAATTAAAATTTATATTTCTAAAATTTAAAATAGAGGAAAAATTAAGAGATACTACACACCATCAGTAAGAGGTACTTCTTTTTCATTTCCAACCTTTGTAAGTACTAGTTTAGGCTCCGGATCGAAACCATCAACTAATCACGATAATCCCTTTCCTCGTATGTGGTGCTTCATTATTGAAGATCATATTACAAAGTTTGTATCATTGAGTTTTATGGGTATGATGGTGACTTTCTCATTGTCATCCATTCTTACAAAGAGAAAAAGAGATGAGAGAAAAGAAAAAAAACTACCACAAGTGCACCACCACGAACTAACATGAACACACTACCACGATCACCCGAGCCAACAAGCCACACTTGTAGAATTCCATGAACACTTTGATTCACCAAGAAGATTTTTTTTCTTCCTTGGGCATGGAAAACAAGGCAACAAGCAATCTTCAAGAGACAAGAGCAACCAATGCGCTGATACCATGTAAAGAAACAAGAATCTTTCAATAACACTCAATATGCTCACCAAATATTCAAAAGAACACGCACAACAAGTGTCCACAAAAGGGCACACTCAATACCAAACTCACACAAGGGTATTTCACAAGAGGGCTAAAAATAAATATTATTTTATTCATCACCATGCAAGAAGCATACATTTGAAGAGGGGGAAAACCCATTTATATACATGAGATGAGAGGGAAAAAGGAAACTCAAATAGCGTCATTGGAGCTAGTCCAACGGCTCTATTTGTAGCCGTTGGACTAGCTCCAATGGTTCCAAGACTAGTCAGCCTATCTAGTTCAAATTGAACTAGATACAAAAAATAATAAAATAAAAATAAGAAATGGAGAAATATATATATATATATATATATATATATATATTATGAGTAGAGCGTAGGTACTTGAACATTAGGTGCTTGTGATACATGCTTGATGGGTTTTTCAGTATTTTTTTGTTTTATTTTTAAATTTTGACCGTACATATGTGATCTATGTACTTGATTTTTTAGTGATCAGCTCTTGAAGTGTTTGATTCCGATACATGGGTGGGTTTTTATAAAGTCCAAAAGCTCAAGGGTACAAAATCTTTGTAAATTTTTTAGGCTCCAAATATCATTTTTTCATCAAAAACACATGATCCCGGTGTGGATTCCTCATAAATCAACCATGCCCAACACATTTATGGGGTCGGAACTGCAAAAAAAACACTGAAAGAGCAGAAAAACCCATCAAGCACGTATCGCAAGTACCTAATGTTCAAGCACCTACGCTCTACTCTATATATTATATATATCATATACATATTTACATATGTACATTTTAACAGTCTTGATGCTCACTCCTTCCACTCTAAACATGAGACACTTCATAGTGCAGCTGCATAGCACGAAGAGATTCATTTGTTGGCAACTTTGACCGGTACTGTGGAGTCACAACAAGCATAGTATATTCAGGACCCAATCCTGCTAGAAGTTGCTGAACATGATCCTCCTCTGAAATAGGTCTACCAATGAGTGCAAGTTCATCGACAACACGTTTCATTCTATTCATGTACTCTATCGAGGAATCCCTTCATTTTGTATTTTGGAATTCCTCCCTCAGCTGCATTGCTTGACTTTGAAATCTGAAAAGAGTGACGAAGCTTGTCCCACAACTCCTTAGTTGTCAACTCATCATCAAGTCTAACAAGAATCTCCTGCGAAAGTGTAGACAGAAGATAGGCAACAGGCATTTTATCCTTCCTGATCCAGTTTCGGTATGCTAGATTGACTGGAGATTGTCTTAACACTCTCTCCTTCCCTTTTGTCACTGAAATGAACTCAGGGGGAATTGGATCAGAGTTGTCCACATGTCTCATCTAGTCCAAGCTCTCAATGAATGGGGTAATCCGATGCTTCTATAGCAGAAAATTGGAAGACTTCAATTTTTCTGAGAGAAGTTGATAAAGGAAAGATGAATTGATGGGCAAAGGAAACGACATATTTGCAGACATAGATAAAAGAGAAGAACGACAATATGCAGACCAAAAGGAATAAATGACCAGATCTGAAAAGGAGCTGCTCAAACCAGGCGTCTTTTTTTTTTTTTTGCTTACAACCTGAGATAAGAGAGAAGGGAGCAGGATCAAGATGCAGTCAACAGCACCCAAGACAATAATCACGTGAACAATGTATTCACGGCACTAGAGCAAGCAAAAAAATACTATCAGAATTCAAGATAAATATATTCAGATATGGTAAAATAAGATCTTGGCAGAACAAGAAGCAAACACTAATATATAACCACGCGCAGGATAACCACTTAACCAGAAATCCAATATAGGCATACATAAGTATGTATATGTATACATATATACATGTAAATATATTATATATTTTTTCCTATATTTTTTTATTGTAATTTTTTATTTTTTGGTCAACATATGTTGATTTTGACTAGCCGTTAGACTAATGGCTAGAAGTTCTTTCACTCTCCTCTCATTATTCTCTCTTCTCCCTTTCTCTTTTGTATATAAATAGAGGATCTCCCCCCATTGAAAGTATGCTTCTTGCATACTTTGTGCATTAATAAAATATTAATTGTTTATATTGTATGTGCCCTTAGTGGCATTTATGAGTGTACCCATAGTGGCTCTTTGTGCCTGTCCATTTTGGTTGCGAAAAGGATATTGCGCTATCTTAAAGGAACTATTACTGATGGATTGGTTTACAGGAGGAATTCTAATCAAATTCAATCAGGGATATCACTCATAGTTCTTGCATACTCGGATGCCGACTGGGTAGGAGACCCCATGACTAGACTTTCGGGCTATGGAGTTTTTTTGAGAGATCATCTAATATCTTGGGCGAGCCGAAAGCAACGTGCAATGGCAAGAACGAGCAAAAAGCTGAGTATAGTGTCATAGCAACAGTCACAGCTGAAGTATTGTAGATCAAATGTCTTCTCACAGCTTTACATCAGCCCATCACTAGATCTTTGTTATTTTGTGATAACAAAAGTGTTGTAACTATAGATACCAATCCAGTCCAGCATGTCGAACTAGATCAACATTTTGTTTGCGAGAAAGTTGAGAGTAAGGAGATACAACCTATGTTCATTAGGGGAGACAACCAAATAGCTGATTTATGTTAAAATATGTACATCATTTTGTGTATATATATATATGAACATTTAATTGGGAAATTTACGGGGTCTTAGAAATATTTGGATCTGGAAGAAAATCCAAATCGATCAACCTGTGATTGGGGAGTTTTTTTATAATATCAAGGGAATTAATTTTTATTATTATCTAGCAATATATATAATTGGGGGATTTATGGAGTATTTGGATCTGGATCTCAGTAGAAATCCAAATTGATCAACCCAAGTGTTCAAGATTGGATCTAGCTGGGGGACCCAATCCGAAATTGAGTTATTAAGTTTGGATCTGGGAGAGGATCCGAACTCAAACAAATCCTTTATGAGTTTGGAGACAATGGATCCGCTTAGAGACCCAATTGGATCTTGCTAAATGAATTAAGTTTTTGGATCCATTTGTGGACCCAAATGGATCCCGATACAGTAAAACAATTATTTGGATCCACCTAGGACCCAAATGGATCCCACCAAACTAAAAACTAGTATGGATCCATTTGAGACTCAATTGGATCTCACTAATACTAAGTGAGGATTTGGATCCATTTGAGGCCCACTAAACTGAATAGGGAGTTGGATCCACTTGGAACCCAAATGGTTCTCGATAAGATGATTTGGGTCCACTCGGGACCCAAATAAATCATATTAAATATATATATATATATATATATATTGGAAACCGATGAGACCCAAATGGGTCTCACCTTTTTATTTGCTTCTGATGACAGTCTAATATTTTTTCATTTCACTGGGAAGCATTACACATAATCTTGCATACTACAGCTGTTTGTACTGGTGCAAGTGTGGACGCGAGTTCATACGTAACCTGAACCTTCAAACCACTGAACTGTTTGAACCTATAAGTTTAGTGAGGGATATAGATAAGGTGGATTTAAAAACATAAATGCCAGAAATATGGGATTTTTATTCAGATACCATGAGAAAAATCATATTTTCTTGTCAAGGGATTGCGGAAGATGAAAGCCTCCCAAATTGGAAGAGGGAAAGATATACTAGTTTCTCAGTTTGGGGCATGGATCAGACTGGGTCAATCCTGTTGGATCATGTCTGACTCAACTTTCCACCACAACAGTTCTCTTTGTGTTCTGCCTCTCTAAAATTGATATTTGTACCTTATTTCTTTCTTCCTTCTTTTTGTCTTTAACATGAAGCATGTTATGCCATTTTATTTGATAGGCTCTCAGTTTATTTTCCTTGTTGTGCAAGCAAACTCCTTGGCCTTACTTTTTTTGTCATGTTATCTTATGTAAAGAAATTTGTCTACATGCTTCAGGATTCAACACTTTCAATCTCTCTCTCTCTCTTTAACATTGTCTAGTTCAACATGTTTGCTTTGTAGTTTGTGAATGATTTGGAAAGTTAAGTTGTCTACTGTCTCAGTGGATGGTTGCTCACCTCTTTTCTACTATAAATGTTTCTAAAACAAAAATTGATGTTATAAATGTTAGAGTAATTATTGCAACTTCCTGAATATCAGGTGGCACCATAGAACACATTTTATTCTCAGTTGGAAGAGCACATGACTGAAGTTGGCATTGATTCAAGTATTAATAAATGAGATAAGCCTCTAACATTGGGAATGATTGGTCCACATGATTCATTATCTCATCCAGCCGGGGTTTCAGATGTTCAAGCTGAGTCTGCTACATGCCTTGACCCATACCAATTTACAAATTTCCTGGTATGTTCAGTTTTTGCATCAGTGCTTGATAAAAGATCACACCATTAGTAGAATGAGTGCCCTCAGAACCCCAAAGTACGCCTACCATGAATTGTGACTGGTATGCGAACATTCATCCACAATGCAACCCTCGGTATTAGAAGCATCCCTAGGGGCAGCATCAACAATAAGGAGGCATTGTGGGATATGCTTATTGTTAATGGGAAAGCATGACTTCCTGCCTTAATTATGCACCTGATTTTCTTCCATGTAGGCATGTGCACATGAACACACACAACTACATGCTTTTGGTAGGCTTTTATAGTTTATACTTTCATAATTTCATTTTTTTGCATTGCTCTGCTTTCTGCTTTAACAACAAAGATCTTGATTTCCATCTTGTTAGAAAAGTGATTTAACGTATTGTGATTCAGGCTAAATGGGGTCCTATACAGATCAAGGTAGATATTAGTCCGACCTTTGCAGTTGGTTGGACTGAGGTGCACCAACTACTTGTGCACTAACCCTACTTTGGGACTCCTAGCTGATGGGCTCCTGGCACCCTATGTCACATGGACACAGCTGCCAACACAGGGACAGCCATTTTTATGAAGTTTCCATTATGACTACCATACAAGGGGACACAATATGGGGGCCAAAATGGAGTATACGTGTGATAGCTGGTACCAGTAAGCCTTGATAAAACTTGAAAGCTTCTCAAAATGATGGATTTAGAAACCTATAATTTTGGATTTTAAATGGTTGCACATTTATCCTTTTTGTGTATTGTAATCACTATTGGATCATATTGTGGACATTTTGATCAATATCCAATCTTGACTATCTACCCCCTTGACATTTGGTGGACATTTGTTGGTGCTTGAAGGCGCTTCTTTCTTTACAATTTATTCACCAAACCACTCTCCTCTACTAGACATTGGGATCTAAAAAGCAACCTGCACATGCTCATAATAAACCCATGTACAGTTTGAGACAGCGACAGCGTGTTAGAGATGGCATGAGTTTGTGTGTATCGTGTCTAAGGGTATTTTTGTCATTTATTCTTCATAGAGGCGTGTTGTATATTATATCATGTATGAAGGCATTCTTTAAATTTGTCACTATCATTAATATAAAGAGGACATGACCTAGGGAGAGGGCACAATCCAACCTTTGTTTCTCATCTATTCTCTTTGCTTTTCTTCCTCAAGTTAACTTCAGGCATGTTTCCCGAGGTATCAGATTTGTCAAGGCCTATGTTGGCAACATTCAGTTTCTGCCATGATGAGTAGCTCAAACATGGTTCTACAGGTGTAAATCAATTGAACCTGGAGTTACTTAGATTATTAAACCACAGCAGTGAAGTAGTGAAGTCCTGAAACAACATCCTGAGTTTCATATTGATCCAAAATTACAACTCAGACCTTGTATAGTCGAATAATCTTGTCTACATCTACATCAAGTCAAGTCAAAAAATACACTAGCACCCCAAACAAGAAAGTGCTAGCTAAAGACATGCTTGCAACACACACACACACAGGAGAGAGAGAGAGAGGTCGCAAAAGCATTGGGCATGTGGAGGTTCAACAAGCCCATCTACAAGCAGTCCACTAAATGAATTTTCTTTCCCCGTTCATTCATTAGGCTAACAGGGCAAAAGAAGAAAAATAAAGATAACTAGAAAAAAAAAACAGAAGAAAACTATCTAGCATCACAAAAACAGGAAAATAGTCAACATAATGGAATTTTCAATTGCATTTCTACATTTAACATTTCAAAATTAAGAAATAAACTCTAGAAATTGTTTATGTTCAATCAATAGCAAAAAATGTGCCATAAACCATAAATAATAATCACAGAAAAACAAAGTTCAAAGCAGGAATAAAATCATTACCCAATGTATGAAAAATGCATAGTTTACATCCTACAACCACAATTCATCCGACTAGAAGTACCCAATGTACCTGCTGATGCACATCAGACATGGACATGGTCAACTGAAGAAACATCTTGATTGTCGCTAACACAACAGCACCATTTGCATGCTGAAGTCTATCCTCTAGCAGATTCATTATATCAAATATCTCATTGCCATCAGAGGGTACATATTTAGCTACCAGGTCAAGTACCAGGCACTGTGCCCATTCACTAAACTCCTTGATCCTGCAGGAATGGGCTCATTTCAGAGAAAACAAACATACCTAGTAAATAATCCACTTAGAAAGCAAATAAATAATCTACTATAACAATAGACATGTCAAAAAACTAATAAGGGGGGAAAAGGATGCGAAATCCAAGTACTCTTTGGTAGATATGCAAGATCAAATTATATGCATGCCGAAAATATCAAAACATATTGCTTTCATTTTTCTCATGAACCAATGGAGAAACCAGAGTTACCAGTCGAGGAAGCGGGAGCGGGAAGCGATACGAGAAGCGAGGCACTTTCAAAAATTTAGGAAGCGGGGAAGCATGGGACCACTTAGAAGAAAATTCTGAACCGTCTCGGAAGCGACCTAGGAAGCGAACCGGAAGCGACCTAGGGAGTGAACCGGAAGCAAGGTGGAAGCGAAAAAAATGAAAAAAATGAGGAAGCGTGGGGGAAGCGCGCTTCCCATAAAAGGGAAGCATGCTTCCCAAAAAAGGGGGCACTTCCCCTCACGCTTCGGAAGCGCGACGTTTCGCGCTTTCGAAGCGCGCTTCCCCTTTTACCTAGGCGCTTCCGTTAACTCTGGGAGAAACTATGGTTCCATTTTTTTCATGTCTTATATTATGAATTCAAGACTGCAGAATCTTAGTTGTCTAAGGTGGAGCCTAGGCGGCCCAGGCAAGGTAGGTGCAGCCCCACCGCCTGGGCGACCAATGTAATGAAACAAGGAGTCTTCACACACCTCACTCAAGAGGCACAAATCACACCCACAAATCGTCCAAAGCACAAAAACTGCTAAGGGTTTACGAAGAATGCAATCACAAAGTGCACATATCCAAAAAGCACTAAGGCTTACACAAGCACAAGAGTGCATACAATATCAAAAGAGAGGCAACAATTAAAAATAATGAATTTATTCATCAAGGAGCTTCAAAGAAGCTATATAATATTTATAGACAAGAAGAGGCCAAGAGGAAACCTCCCAACGGCTATGTGGAGGCCTATTACAATAATGCCCTTACACAAAGAAATAAAAAATACAAAAATAAAAAGAAGAATAAAGAAAAACCTATTTTTTAACTTGTACAAAATGACCAAAATGCCCCTGGTGGGAAATCTAAATTACATTATTCATTATAGTTACATATATCTTGAATATATATATATATATAACTATATATGAAGTTATACATATAACTTAACAACCAGGTCTAGGTGGTGGGGCCCTATTTTAGCTCCTAGGCACTGCCTAGCTCACTTAAGCGACACCTAGGCTTGGACCGCCTAGGCTTAAGCCTAGGTCGGTCCAAATTATTTTTTTTACGTTGACTCGATATAAAAGGGGGAAAAGGGAAAACCTTTTCCCCCTTTTCCTCTCCTCTCTCTCACTAGGGCAGCATAAGAAGAAGAAGAAGATAACAGGTACGTACCCGATATATATATATATATATATCGTCGGAGGAGGCGCTCCACGTAGGTGTCGATAAGCATGGGGCGAGCAAGTGGCGCATGATCCAGAAGGACCCCGACTTTAGCCATTGGCTCTCTGCTCGCTCCAACATCGATCTGAAGGTATCACCCACTTCCCTATTCGTCTTTCGTCGTCGTTGCCTCATTGTTACCTTATGTTGGTCCTATGTCTGGCCTTTCTGTGCTTTTTGCTTTTTCTGCATGAGATTATGATCAATGGTCGTCCCAAATTTTTGTTTTTTTTTTCTTGGTGGTGCTTTGTTGGTTTAAATATGGGAATTTCTTCCACTGTTCTCCATAGAAGGCACGTGATTCTGGATCGAATTGATCTTTGTTTTATTTCTTTTTATTTTTGTCGGTTCAAAGGAAGGAGGGAGTTTGTGTATCTCGCTTTTCCTTCTTTAACTGTATTATGTTTCAATGTGAAAGGAAAATTTGAGTTTGGGTTAGGTTTCACAAAAATGGGGCTTGTAGTCTTTGTTGAAAGTGGATATGAAGGAATCATGAATATATTTGATTGATTCCTTCTTTTCTTCTTTGTTAGGCATTCGCTAACTGAGTGTTTGACCAGTAGCTTTGTGAATGTTGCTCTTTCATGTGTCCTGGTCCATGGATAAGAAAAATCATTTGAGGATTAGGGAAGGGAGTCAGGCGTGCCCCTGTGAGTCAAACATGTGGATGTGTAGTTAATTGGAAAAGAAACAAATAGTTGCAAGCTCCAAATTAGGTACCCCACTTTGTTAGACAAACACCATATTGTGAGCTTATAAAGGTTTATTGAATGTGATAAGACCAATCTAGAATTCCCTGTTTAGATGTCCTTTTTTAAGCTAAAATTCCAGTATAGCCCACATTGAAGACAAGAATATCAGTATTTCGCCTGGACCAATTAACAGGGAACCATGAAAGAACTGGTTTCTGACAGTGAAAGGCATGTTCCTGGTGACAAACATGCAAGTGCTTCTAAATCTCAAGTATGTGAAAATTATGCTCACTTGATTGAAATCAAATCTTCTATTACTTATATTATGTCTATTGTTGTTGTTAATTTTTTCATATCCATGATTTTGTTTTTTGTATATTGTTCATTCACATTGTTAGTTGTATGGTTTGTTTATTCAATTGTTAATTTATTCTTAATTTGTTTGAGCAGGTTATGTATTATAATTGTTTTACAGTGTTCGACTGACATTATTTTTCTATTGCTTATTGTTGATTGATTTATGTTGTATACATGTTTTTTATTAATTTTAGTAGTTTGTTTACATATTTTATATGTTTTTTAATTTTTTTTAATTTGGGGTACCGCCTATGTCACAGGGATTCCGCTAGCAGGGTGCTGGCCCGATCCTGGGTGTGTTGACCGCACCCAGGATCATTTAGGTTCATTTTTTTTGTTTTTTTTTTTAATTTGCCCTATGAAATGGGCTGCGGAATTTTTTTAAAAAAAATTCTGCTGACAGCTGCTGCTGCTCCTGCCTTTTCAATCCAGATCCTTCTTTTCGTAAAGGATTTTCTCTCTCCATAATAAATTATAATGATGGTGGTAGCCTTGCTGATCCTTCTTTTTCGTAAAGGATTTTCTCTCTCCATAATAAATGATAATGATGGTTGTAGCCTTGCTGATCCTTCTTTTTCGTAAAGGATTTTCTCTCTCCATAATAAATGATAATGATGGTGGTAGCCTTGTTGGCTATTAGTATTCACTGTTCTCCTGACGAGATGGGTGCGCTGTCGTACAGCTGTATATAAAATGAAATTTGAAGAATCCTATGGCGTGGCAGTGGAGTCGTAGGCCTCATGAAGACTCTCTCTCCAACAAACCACATCAAACCTTGCGCTTATATTTTTTTTCGTGAAGACCAGGGAGTTTCAGACATGATTGAATCATGACAGTCAGCAGAACGCAGCAGGCTGCTGCTGGGTCGATCAGATTGCCAATCCTTTCGTTTCATCAATTTTGTCCTGTTGCCTCAAAGTACACAACAAGCAGAACGTGGGTAACGAGTCTTCAAACAAACACACCAGCAAAAAACTTGGACCCCCAACCCGCATCGGGGGAACCCCGGACCCCCTTATATATATATATATATATATATATATATATATATATATATATATATATATATATATATATTTACATTTTTGCCCCTGCCGCACCCGGGTTTTTTGGAAGTGTCTAATCCCCGCACCCATGTGACATAGGGTACCGCCTAGGCCCTACCTAGTCTTTTTAGGAGGCTCCGCCTAGCACCTTTGACAACTAAGTGCAGAATCCTAATCAATGGTTATTATTTGAAATGCATTATTTTCAGCACTATGATATTATGTCATTTCAGAAGAATAATAACAAAAAACAACAACCAGATATTAAGATTTAAAGGATAATAAGCTTCGCAAAGCAAGACATACCGATTTAGCAGGTAATATATAACTGTCTTGCTTAGTAACGATTCTCTCTCTCTAGATGCTTCTTCGGATGTGTTCCCTTCTAAGCTCAATATTTCTTGAAGAGAGGACAAACAATTAGCAACCACCTGGCAATAGAATAGAAAATATCATATCATCAACCACTAGACAGGAAAAAGTTTCACCCTAAGTACATCGCATAATTACAATGATGCACATAATCAATTAAACAGTACTGACATATTTGTAAGGGTTCCTTGAGAGAACTCTGTGAAAACCCCTTCCACCCAACCAGGCATAACTCGAGACTCATAACCATGTATTTTCTTTTATCTAAGATCTTCATGGGTGAGGATCTAAGATAAGTTAATTGAAAGCCTCGGATTTAAGCATGGACACCAAGCCATGTCAGATTCTTGGATATGTGATCTGACTCTCAAATGCACCCTAATGGAATGAGAAATGGAACTAAAAGATGGCAATAGTTCCTAGACTTCATAAGGAACTATGTTAAACTATGCTACCTCAACACTCTCAGGGTTCCAACGTGCATGTGTCCTACACCAACACTGACACTTCTTGACACGGCTTTTACATGACTATTTTCGAACTTCAAAGCATCCAACTATTGGAGATGTTGGACATATGTCAAGTGTTAGACAGACACTCCATGTAATAAACACTTCAAAAATAAAGAAGTGTTAACATTTAGGTTCGCCAAATATTGGTTCTTCTAATATTTTAAACCAAGACTCACCTTATTATGTGTTGCTCTAAAATAAAGCACAGTGCACAATCTTCATTGTGCATATTTAAATAGTCACCTATGTCACAGGGATTCGGCTAGCAGAGTGCCGCACCCGCGTCGATGCGACTCGACGCGGGTGCGGCACCGGATGCGGTCAACCCGACCCTGGGTGCGTTGACCGCACCCAAGGTCATTTTTGTCCATTTTTTTGGATTTTTTTTTTTTAAAATTGCCCTATGAAATGGGCTGCAGAATTTAAAACAATGAATCAGGCTACTCACCTCGGAATGGCATTTGGAATACACCTCGGATCTCTACCAACCAAACCAATCGACACCAGAGCTACAATAAAAAAACCACGAGAGAGAGAGAGAGAGTTGGTTACCAGATGGCTGGCAAAGATGACCTTGGCACCACGATCGACGAGGTACTTGATGGTGGGGACGGAGGCCCTAACCCTGGTGTCGTCGGTGATCTTCTGGTTCTCATCGAGAGGGACGTTGAGATCGACCCTCATAAACACCCTCTTCCTCCTCAGCTCCTCCTCCCTCAGATCGCTCACGCTCCTCTTCGCCATCCCTCAGATCGATCGATCGATCGACTCTTCTCTCTCTCTCTAAAAAGACTAGCTCTCTCTCTCTCTCTCTCTTCCCTTCGCCTTTTAAAGGCACAAGGAGCCAACGGACACCGCCTTCCAGAACCCCTTTCGCCCTCGGGATGTAAACCCCAGCAAAACCAGTGGGACGCAGACCATTGGATTGTAGAAACCGACGGTGACGATGGTCTATGCCCCCGACACTCACCTTGGGACTCAAAAAATGTTGACACATGTGCTCCCGAAAAGGACACAGTGGGCCCCACTTCCTGCATTTCACGTTGTCAAGCTCACGAGTCACGCCCCACTAGCGTTATTCCCGTTTTTGGATGACTCCCCCGAACCCAGTTCAGCACCTATTACGTGGTGGAGTGTCACCATTTATTTATTTTTTTGAACTCCATGAGACTGGATCTGGATTCAGGATATGCTTATCACTTGGATAGATCCAACACTCGCATGGAAATGCTTTTCTACTCTCTCTTCTTGCATTTGAGAGAGCGTGCGTGTGATATGCAAAAGCTTTGATTAAATGATATCTTTATTGAAATATCATACGCAGGAACTTTTAAATGGATGGGGTTACCGGTTCAAGTTTATAGACTATACCATGATATATATATTCATACATATATATATATATATATATATATATTTATATTTTTGCCCCTGCCGCACCCCCGCATCCGGGTTTTTTGGAAGTGTAGAATCCCCGCACCCGCACCCATGTGACATAGATAGTCACATAATTCACCCAATGCTTACTAAGGTCTTAGTGCTTTGATTAATGTACCAAGAGAACCCTGGCAACTTTGTATTCATAGGAAGGGATTGCCATACCAGATTTTGCACAAAAATATTACACTCAACCCAAGATTGATATGATACTAATACTGAAATGCAGCCATTTTCCTTCATGAGGCAGTGGCCAGCATGCAATAGAACTAGATAGAATGCTATACAAACACTATGACTATATCATCAATTCTTTGATAACAATACAAGCCTGACATATGGAAACACGTTATTATTAAAGCCACAACTTTCGATTGACAAAGGATAAGCTTGTTCTCCTCTGTAAGCTATGTGAATTGAGTACTTCAAAATGCCTAGTGCACCCGTGTTGATGCTGGCAGTTCCGGTGCTGATTTAGACGTACTATATGATACATAGGATACATTATCTGTTTGCATAAATACTCTAATTTTTATGTTCTTTATTCATATGTTTAATTTGTTTCATCTGTTATATATATATATATATATATATATATATATATATATATATATATATATATATATAGATAGATAGATAGATAGATAGATAGATAGATATTGCGTATGCATGTGCCCAACAAACACAGCCCAGCTGCACCCTCGTGCCCTTTTTTGTAAAACAACTATGCGATACCAGTACCTATGTGACAGTTTGTGAGTATATGTAGAATTAAGTAAAGATGTAAAGAAATGAAGCCTTGAAAACCCAAGTAGCCCGTCTGATAATTTCTTCATTAACTACAATGAACTGGCAAACAGGTATCTGCAGCGTACCACCCTTTTCATCAATTGCAGTCCATCGATGACATTACGCAAATAAGCAGTTGAACCTCAACCAAGTTCTATTCAACCACATCTGAATAACGATATTGTGCATGAACATATGATAAGACTCGAAAATGAAAAGGCAGATGGTTTGAAGAAACAGTAACGGCTGACCGCGAACAGAGCCCCACAAACAACAAAACAAGAAAGGGAAGAAATGCTACCTGGGCGTCAGGATCGTGAAGCATGAGGCTTTTGAGCATCGCAGGAAAATCGGATTCGATACAAGTCGCCGCAGAAATATGGTACAGCTTGAGGACGCCAATGGCAGCCACCATCCTCACGTAGCTGCTACCGTCCTTCAATCCGGATCCCAGAGGGCCGATCAAATACTCCACCAGATTCTTCACCCTAAGAGAGCAGAGGCTCCGCAACGCGAGCCCGCGAATCATCGGATCCTCGTCCTTGCAGTCCTTCTGGAGAAAATTGATGGTGAGAAGGGCGAGGTCAGGGTTGCCCTTGGCATAATTCCCCACGTACAGATAGCACATCTTCTTGAGAACGATGTCGGACGTAGCAGAGCACATGACCATCTCGCTGAAGAGGGAGGAGACGTCGATGCCGACGGTCATGTAGGATATGACCTTCTTGAAGAGCTCGCGCTTCGATGAATCGGCCCCCGGCGCGAAGCTGCCGGCCAATTGCCGCAATTGCAGCCTGAGATCTGCGACTTCTCCTTTCCTGCTCAAGGATTTTGAAAATTTTCAAACAAAAAAGGAAAAAAAACAAGATTTTTAATGTTCAATGTATCGATCGAGCAAGGAGGAGGAGACTTGCCCCGATGGCTGAGGAGGTGGTGGGGTTCTCTGAGACGGAATAGACGGTGGAGCCATTCTCTCTCTCTCTCTCTCTCTCTCTCTCTCTCTCTCTCTCTCTCTCTCTCACCTGCAGAGGATCAGCGTTTGAAGATGGGGATCAGGGGTTGAGAGGATCTGAATCGGAGGTCTGTGGAACGATTCACATTCAGTTGCTTCTTTGCCAACCTTATTTTCTCATCTTAACAGATTTTGATTTCTTTCAATTTTTTATGTTTTCATCTTTTTTTGTCTTTTCTCTCACTCTTTTTAATATCTCACTCTGATAATATGAATGTTCATGAATTTGCTTACTATTTTGTCATTAAGTGAGGCTACCAAAGGAGTGGAGAACAAGAACAATTTCTCTTATTGATGTAAAATATTTGCCCTTTCATCTTTTCTTCAAAAAATTATGTTTCCTTTTTTATTTAATATCAGATGATTTTTAGATTTTTGTCTTTTGTCTTAATATGACTTTCTTTTTTATATAAAAGTAGCTTTAAGAATGAAACGGGAAATTGTTCAGATAAAATTATTGTTGTAGTAAAAATGATTGTATTGTAGTGAAATAACCAAATATCCTCATCACATGTACTAAATTATGGTCCGCATGCTTCCCAAAACAATTGGGGTCGGCGATATGAACTAACAAAGAAAATCATTATGGGTCTTTCACATGAATCCTTCTCCTCCAATCATTTCTATTGAGGTTCAAAGCATTCATATCCTTTCTTATCATCTCCATCCAAGTCTTCTTAGGCCTACCCCGATTTCCTTTAACTAATATATTATCCCATTTCTCCATCCTTCTAACTGAAGCATCATTAGGCCTTCGCTGAATATGTCCAAACCACCGTAAACGATTCTCTCTCATCTTATTTTCAATGGATGCAATGCCTACCTTCTTACGCATCTCCCCATTTTGAATCTTATCTAACTATGCATGTATATATTTGTCTCGCATGACTTAAGATCTGATTCTCAAGATTGATGGTTAAGAAGGTGAGCTCATGCAACCAACTACCAAGAATGTGCAAATCAACTATTTGATGAAGTGCCTGAAAGAGATTATGTCTACAGAATCCCATGTGTTCACTTCTCTATCCAATTTGAGTGTTACTATATATTTTATTTATTTTAGTCAAGAAGTTCTTATTGTATGACAATGTTAGTTTGATGCTTGAGGTGGTTGTGAATGTATTCTCTAAGAACTTTATTTTTTTTATAACTATTTTGGATTTAATTTCTTTATTTGAAGTTTTTTTCTAAGTAAAAAGTAGAAGAATATTTGCTATCAATTGTTCTAAGATTTTAGCAAAAATGATAGGAAACAGTCAAAATTTTGAAAATTTTGGCATTTATCAAACTTGTATACAATATTGAGAATGTTATATAATTTAGTGTAGTGTGATCATGCATGAGGTTTGTTTCTTAATGTGGTGACTATAACTCAAATGTGCCTAGTGATGGAAGTATACATGCATTTGTGTGCATTTTCAAAGCTAAACTCAGTGGGATATTGCATAAGCATGCAAACATGTGTGAAATGTGAACATGCATGTGGGTTGGCATTTGGATGCTAGACCTTGACCAATAAATAGAACTTGATAGTCACCATGGGCAGAAGTTCATAGCCATTAATTTTAATGTTTTGTTTTCTAATTATGATCAATGGTAACTAGCTTTTTATGAATTTTTAATGGTTCATGCTCTTTTTAATATTTTAGTGGTATTTGTTCTTAGAAAATGCATAATCTTGATGTTAATGACATGATTGATTGATATGGACTGTTCATTAATTATTTGCACATTGTTTTTAAAATGAAGATAAGAACATTATGTGAGAAAGGTTAGGAGATCTTGATGGAAGAAAGCAATGCCTAGTTGTGAATGTGCTCATGTTCCTTGTAAAATATTTCTTTATTTAATGTCTTTGTTGCCAAAGCTTTCCAAAGTTTTGGTGCTTATATCATGATGTAGTTGAACTTTCATATAATGATTGGTAACCAACTTAGATCTTATATTCATGTGCTTTTCTTGATTTTACATCTAGCAAGTTGTCGTTTAGTATCAATTTCATTTGAAAATGAGGTCATTTAAAAAGTGGTATACTCTACATGAACACATTTTTTAATAGAACATTTTTTTTATATTGCAAGCCAACACCTTTTGGTTGTTTGTCAAAAATTATTGCTTTTATGACAATGCTACTCTTATTACCCATATTATAAGGCATAACTTTTAATATTTTTTTAAATGGAGGTCCTTTTTTTTCTCTTGAATGTAGCTTGTGAAAAGACCTGTGACAATTTTTGGTGATACCTATGGACAATTTCATAACATTACAGAGCTCTTTCATATCGGAGGATATGTACTTCATATCAGCTCAGTGTTATTCTTGAGCTTTGGATATTGGTAACAAATTCAAATGAATAATTAGTTTCAATGAATTCGTGAGCAAGTGATAATATTGATTTATAGTTACAAGTGAGTGGCTTTAATTAATTGTTAGTTGTGAAATTGAGTCTTGAAACATTATTTATTCAATGCTATAATTATTGTCACTCTTTTAGTATGTTCCATGGTGTTTGTCGTTATATATATATATATTTAGTTGTTGTTTCAATTTTTATTTAAATGTTTTTTTTCATGTAAGTATAAAAGTTTTGTCACTAAAGAACAAGACTGTTTTTATGACAATCGAGAAATGCAGTAGCTTTTGTTTTTCTATCAATGGTCTTTCTTTATATATTGTGGTTTTCTACAAATTTTATCTAGCATTTTTTGTTTTTTTAACCCTAAATGAGTACTAGTGATGGCTTAAGCTGTCACCATTAACATGTATTTGTGATGGTGGAAGTCATCACTAATACTCATGAAGATGTCTTGTGTGGACCCATAGTGATGGTTAAACAAGGAATTAGTGGCTGACCAAGTCATCACTCACTATAAGTAATAGTGACAAAATTTATATTTTCAGGCACTAAGTCGTCACTATTGCTTATAGTGACAGCTCCAGCCTTTTAAGTAACGGATTGGAGCCATCACTATAGGGTCATTTTGGTGTAGTGAGTGATTGCCAAGGAAAGTAAAGAGGTAGCCTTTATGTATAACACCTCAAAATATTAACCAAAATTATTTTTTTTTAATGTGCCAGTTAAGACGATGTTTCATCTAACACATTGCCTTAATTGAATCAAGCTTTAAGGAGTCAGCATGCGTAAGCACCAATGTTTAATATCCTCTTATAATGGAATTCAACTTGAACCAGATTTTTGGGTATAGTATCGGGTTTGGACCTGGGTCTAATCGGGTCTACCATAAAAGAAACCATACTCAGACCCGATATGAACTACATGAACCAGACTTGGTAAAATAATATTTTTTATTATTTTTATATTAAAAAATTATGAGTCTTAATAAAAACTTGAGTCAGGCTTGGGTCTGGTATAAAATTTCATAAACTATATCTGGGTCTATGTATTAATCAGACCTTCGGGTTCAAACCCGAGTCTTAATCGGGTCTTATTATTTGTCACCTTACCTAGACCCTATAGGGTTTGGTCCGAGTAAATGCGACCCGTTGACACCCCTAGCTACAGGTATTTAAACACAACATGAGACTATATTCAACTTTCTTATTGAACTTGAGTCTAGATCTAACTTGTAATTCGATTCCAACTCAAGAATCTAAATCTGAAACATAAAAGATACAATACAGTTCATGAATCAATTTAAAATCATTCATCAATTAACTAAATTGTTTCTAAATAATTGTCATACAAACTGACAAGTCCTTCAATTTAAGACTAATCATATATCTAAGCATTTGGTTCTTGACACCACCTGTAGCATAATGCCATCGCTCAAGCTCAAGCTTATTACCTGTATATTTGTGATATAAAGGTCAAACTCATCAAGTTTCAGTAGAAACACAATAACCATGCATGTTTGTACAGAATAAAGCATACACGAGAATATACATCTTTTAGAACATGTGCAATACAATAATATATAATGCATTCCAAAGAACTATAACAATTAAATGCATGCATTCAACTGGCCAATGATAGCAAATTCATTCACATACCAATGATTAAGCATTTAAATCATTATTAGGGCGTGTTGTCAATCTAAGTTTTCACACATAATAAATGTGCTTTTGTGAAAGCAAAAATACAGGTTTTTCTAGTGAAAATTTATTTAGAGAATGGATATAAGATCTAAATTTGGATCTGAATTTGAGAAGATAATGAGACTATTCTTCAAGACCTTCTGCATTTTCTCCTTCATTGAGCAGGGATCAACGAGATCAAGGACATCAGATCGTTGTTGCTAGAGTTGCATTGTGAAGAAGAAGTGTACCTCAAACACATATACCTAGAAAAGACAAGACCGATGGTGGGAGCTGTCAAAACTCAAAAAAATACAAGACAAAGAATAATATGTGAACATTAGACAAATCTAAAACAATAAAAATGATTAAAATACATCAAAATAAAATCAACTTACCATGGACTTAGGTATCTCTGTCTATGATCGTTGAATGAGGGGGGCACAAACGACACTTTGGCTTAATTTGATCTCCCAAAATGGGAAAGTTCGGTGATCTAGATTGTAGACTATGCTCATTGTTGGCTTGAACTAGGTTATTTTTGCTTTTGCAGAGATTTCAACAAAGCAAAGGTGTTAAGAAGATAAAAACCGTATCTCTTATGGGGAGGGAAAGCCACCCCTATTTTTCTGCTTTTGGTGGATCCAAATACGTCTCCTACATAACCAAGATTCAAAGAAGGATTAACAACTGAAATTAAAAGGTTTTGAACCAATGGCTAAGATTTAATCTTAAGGAGGAGATTAGGGGATAGGATTTGGTTTTAATGGAGATCATTAAGTGAGGGGACAATTTGGGTTGTCAAAAAAAGTCCAAAATGGGCTGGGACGCATCATTCTTAAGGATGTTGACATCAAAAAATGCGGGTCATTTTGAAAAGTAATAATGACAAATGGTTGACTGATAACGATAATTGATTTGTCGTTAAGTCTTCCATTAATGACAAATATTGATAACGACAAACGTTAGAAGAAAAACATAATAACAACACGTGAATTTGTGTTGTTATAGCTAATAATGAGAATTAATGAAAGTAATAACGATAAATGATTTCTCGTTAGAAAATTGGATAAAAACAAGTCTGATAAGTCAACTTGTTTCAGCCATAAATTCATATCCAGAGGTCGATTTTAGGTGATTTTTAATGTGTTAAAAAGTTAACATCTTCCACTTTAATCCATTTTTTGAGTAAAAATCTCAATTCAATAGTTTTGGTAGTAAAAAATGCACTCAAAGTGTGACCTACTTGAAAAATAAGTTTTTTTACTAAACAAGTCATCTTGTTTTGGTCATAACTTTTTGATCCTGATGTCTGACAGACCTGATTTTTTGCTTGTTAAAAAGATGAAAACCTCTAGTTTAATTGTTACTTTGGACAAGTCCCTTGAGAATGAGTTTTGAAGGTCGAAAATGTAGTTAAGCTCGTACAACATTGAAATATTCTAAACACACTGAATTTTGGTACGCGACTCATGACATGAAATGACTTTGTCTTAATTTGTGTTTCTATAACTTCAAGTGTAAGGCTTTCATTTTTCTCCTATAAAGTTACTCAGGGGTTTATTATGCTATGTATTTTAATGACCTGAGTGCTTCATTGAATCAATCCCACTGTGGGTGGTCCTTGATCGAGAGAAATCTCACCAGTAGTAGCATAAAAACAAGATGCATCATGAACTTTTGCAGAAGATATGGACTTATTACCTAAGACACATTGGTAGTTTGTCCCCTAACTTCGAGGACTAGAGACCAAATGTGGTGCTTAGCTCTTACAAAACAACATAATTGTCCAATGAAGTTTTGTATCACCTACGCTTTCCAAGGTAAGTCACAATTTAAATGAGTTATTGGGTCCTATTTATTAGGGCTGTCATTGCATGTTATCATGTGTGACATATATCATTTAACACTTCATGACTCAATAACTCAAGTACCCTTTGAAGATAACTTTCCACATTGGCATTCATGACATGAGCATCATACTACTCATTCATTGTAGTTGCACATTTTATTAGCTCATTCATGTTGATAACCTATTCGGTATGCCTTGATACCTTTAAAACAATCGGGCATTTATATCCTCGCCTACCACTCTAGAGTATATTTATGCTATTTAAGCATGTATATTCATTTTATAACATGGTGCATCTTTAGCATCATATGATTTCTTTCAACCCATTTCTCATTAAAAAACAATCATGTGTGCATGCATATTTTTCATGTCTTATAACACATTATCATTACATGTCATACGACATATACATGCACTTATTACACCATAATGGTTCTTTAATCCACATGCTCATTCATAAGCATTCACATACGCATGCATGCATTTAATGTCTTATTACACATTATGATATCATATAACTTCATGTTGCATTTTAACACATCATGCAACCTGTCATAACTTTATAACAAAAAGTTACAATATAGTATTCAAAAATTGTTTACAAGTGATGGCATAAATTTCCAACCTCAATAGGCCCACATACTTTATATTAAGAGGTTATGTGTTCATCTGGTTTATCTTTGGAACTAAGCCATGTTCATCTGGTTCACATATAGAACCATCATATGAAATTAAACACAAATTCTCAATTCGAAACTATTATCACAAAATTTACTGGTCCTTATAAATTCTACCATTATTCAATCAGAACGATTTTGGATTTGAGATTTTTACAATAGCTTCATACACATGTTACACACATACTGACAAAAATACATAGAACATGCAGTTTTCGAAAAACACACAAGAACTTCATGCTTTTCATCAAAATCATAAAGAAATTATATCCAACAATTTTAATCCATCAAGAACACATCAGATTCATACTTGCACACATTTAATTATGTTGTAATCACATAAACATAATACACTCATGAATCTACATCTGAAATCAAACACAATCTCATAGGGATTACATTTTTCTCAAAACAGTTTTCAGAAAGGATTTTGGTTTGTTAAAACCTCCATGCTAAAAAATATATCAGTACCTAGGTGGATTTAGGCTGATATGCATGTTGATACACATCTGAAGATCATTCCATAAGATGTATCTAGCCCATACACACACAAAAGTTTCTGGTGTGCCTACCTCAAATTGAAAAATCTATAGGATAAGTTCTCAAAATTTGTATTCAACTATGATTTTTTCCTACGTGTACACCACCATGTAGATGCAACCACACCACTTGTACCTTCTTCTTCCAAGGAGAGGGGCATGTGGGAGGAAGAAAGAAGAGGGAGAGCGACATAGGAGGTAGAGAGAATAGGCAAAAGAGAGAGAGAGAGAGGCCTGTGGGAAGAGGTAGGTAGAAGGGTCTCTTATACTTTTTTTATGAATTTTTTAATCCAATAATAAAATTCTCTCCTTGTCTCATTTAAAATTCATATAAATTTAGTGTCAATTTAAAGATCCTAACTAATTAGAATTTCAAGACAATTAGAAAACTGTGAGATAAATTAACTAACTAGGTCTTTTACCATAATATGAAAACTTTCTAGCTAGTTTGACTTTAACTCAAGTACATAAGCGGGGTGTCTCACATTATGGGTCAAGCTTCCTTGATTTAATTCAAATTGATCCAAATTCTCATCTCAAATTAAATTCATATTGAAATTCATCCCAAATTGAAATTGAAATTAAGATTAAAATTAACTTGAGATTCACACTCAAATGAAAATTTAATTCAAACCAAAATTGAGACATACATTTTATATTTATTAATTAAATAATTATAAAAAAATCTCCGGAGTTACATCAATAGTCTCAATTTTTTTTGTTTTTACAATTACAAACTACAACATCAAAGTTGTTGCCTGTCAATTGCTCAATGAAAACCTACACATGCACATAGATGGTATTGCATCATCTCACTTTATTGCCACATCCAATTGCATGCAATTCTCTGTAAGAAGGTGGAAGCTACAATAGATAAAAGGTGAAGACTTAATAGGGCAGCTGAACTAACTGGGTTTAACATAAAGTGGTGGCACAAATACAAGGGTGAGACTTAGTAGCTCTTTGACAGCCACTAGCCCTAATAATGGCATCTCCAATTCTACAGTTGCAAGAATGACCTTATGTTTGGGTTTCACCACCAGTGCCATGAAATAACAAGCTACACACATCCAGGTAGTTCACATGAGGGCAAGAGAAGGTTAAGGTGGAAAAAGGGGTTATTGGAACACTTGAAGTTGAACATCAGTCCTATGAAGATTCTTTGGGACATGAGTTTTATATATAAAGTGGTGGTCATTGAACATTGTGAAATTGGCACAGCTAGAAGAGAGACATATGCAAGTTTTGGTCTAGGAGGTGAGGCACAAACATGTCGAAATGAGTTAAAGTGCTGCTTACAAAGCTCCACAGTGTACACCCAATAAATGTTCGTTCAATTGTTTCCACCAAGATTAACACAAGAATTGTAGAACCAAGACTTCGCTTGTCTGGTAGGAGCAGCTAGTGCACGTCACCTTGTGTTGGGATGTTGCAAATTCAAATCCCAATGGTATTGTTGTATAACTGGTACGGTCTGCCTAACCCCAGCTTGCCTTTCAAAAAAAAAAGATTAACACAAGAATTGACTAGAGGAGTTTATTAAAGACTTAATCAATGTGGAAGCTCTAAATTTTGATCAATTGGATTTGATCACTGGTCATTTTTCTAAAATAGAGTGTTCCAAGTTTAAAACAAAATGGCTGGTGGCTGGTCGAAAAATGGCTGAACAACCATAAATAAGAAAAAGGAAAAAATTTGGCTGTTTTCCAGCCACCTGATGGTAAAAAAAGATAGGGGTGGTACCAGTGGCGTAGCTAGGATTCATGTGAGGGGGGGGGGGGGCAAACAGGGGTGTAGCAATTTTTTTTTTGTGTGATAGTCTGGGTGCCCCCGAAAATTAATTTTTTTTGAGATAAAATAAAAAATGGCTACAATTATTAATAAAAAATTATTTCATATGGACGAATCAAACTATTTGCTGCAGTCAGGGCTGGGCTGGGCTACAAAAATGGATAAAAATCTATTTCATATGGAATCAGGGCTTGGCTAGGACTGGGCTTTTAAAAAAAAAATTAACTGTTTCGGGAGGCAGGACTGCCCCCCCCCCCCCCTTTGGGTGGTACCATTCATTGCGAATGGTACTGTCGGACTAATTTCCAAATACCACCCAACCGAAAAGTTGCCGGATGGGGGGTGAGGAGGTTTGTCACAAATTGGGTTTTCAAAGAACCCAATTTAGCTTTGTGGCATCCAAACGCCCTAAAACATTTGAAAACCTGGTTAACGCCCCAAAATTAGGTTTCTAACCTGGTTTTGGGTATCATCCAAACGATACTTAAGTTGTTTACTAAACCTTTAAGATTGCATATTAATAAAAAAATGGTATCACATTCAATACTAGCTCATCGGAAGACAAAATTGTTGGTTGCATCTTTGGGTGCAAAATGGAGGATCACCCAATGAAATATTTGAGACTCTCGTTACAAAAGGGCATCTCTAGAGCCTCACATCGGTCATATTCTTATTACTGGTAGGTAGGTAGGGATGGCAGTGGACCGGGGTGAAGGCGGGGGACAAGGTCTCCACCCTCGCCCTGTTTCAAAATCTGGACCTCCATCCCCGCACGGGTTTGGATTTTAACCTTCATCCCCACCTTCATTCCCGTTTCATGTCCTCCATCCCTGGTTCAAACAGGGTGAGGTGGGGCGGGACCCCATTTCCCCTTTGTCCATTGCCATCCCTTAGAAGGATTGGGGACGGGATGGAACGATACAAGACGAGGTGGGGCAGGGCAAGGTGGAGATCGGGATGGGGATAGGATGGGGGAAAGCGTAAGTCCATCCCTGCCTTCATCCATTCACGGGTTTGGATTTTAACCTTCATCTCCGCCTCCATCCCTGTTTTATGTCCTCCATCCCCGGTCCAAATGGGACGAGGCAGGGCGAGGTCCCGTTTCCCCCTGGTCCACTGAGATCCCTATAGGTAGGGTGAATCTCTTATTTTCAAGCTGTTTTCGATAGCATCTCGACACATTTGTTATCCATTTTCAGCATGCCAAAGGTGGTGGAGAAATCTGTTAATCAAATATAGAAGATTTACCAAGGGGGCTCTTGTTTGGTAGGAGTTGTAAGGGCACGTCACCATGTGTTGGGATTAGGGGTGGCAAAATCTGACACGACCCGCCAACCCGCTTCTTAGCTGGGTTCGGGTTTGACTTAAACAGGTTCGTGTCGTAAACGGGTCGACCCGCCTAACCTGTTTATTAAATGGGTCGGGTTCGTGTTAGGGGTATGCCAACCCGGCTGACCCGTTTAATAAACGGGTTAAGCGGGTGGGTCAACCCGCCAACCCGCCCGCCAACTTGTTTACCCGACCCCGACCCGCTCGCCAACCCGTTAATCCGTTTACTCAAACCCGACTCGCCAACCCGTTTACCCGAACCTGACCTGCCAACCCGCCCGCCAACCCGTTTATCTGACCCGACCCGTTTATTAAACGGGTTAACCGTGTCGTGTCGGGTTAGCCGTTTAATAAATGGGTCGGGTTCGTGTTTGCCACAGCCGACCCGTTTAATAAATGGGTTGGGTTCGTGTTGAGGTATGCTGACCCGCCGACCCGACCCGATTGCCACCCCTAGTTGGAATGTTGCAAGTTTAAAACCGAATGGTATGTTGTGTAAGTGGTGGGGGTCTGCCTAACCCCACCCCAGGTTCCCTTTAAAAAACATACATAGAAGATTCGTTTTGAAGGATGGAGAAATTAGAAATAGCAAGGTGATAGTGGATTGGAAAACTATTACGGCCCTCAAGGAAGATGGTGGTCACCAAATTGGATTAAAGATGCCAACTGTTCGGATTCAGGTTGGATATCTAACTGAATACGAATCCTTTTAGTCATATTCGCTAGAACAAATTATAAGCAGATTCAGATGTGCTACAAAGTGTTAAATCTGATCAGAAGTTGATGGATATTAGAACCCAAATACTTGCAAATGCTACATTTAGATAATTTTTAAGCTAGTCAAAATCTGGATCCATCCTAACTTTTTTCCATCTGAATCAGAACCCAATTAGGCAATTAAGTCAAAGTCGATAAATGCCTGCATCTGAGCCAAATCTGACTTGTTTTTAGATTAAGATGGGTGGATCTTGTGTTCTCTATTTTTGAATTAGAATCATGTAGAAATCATGTTGTTCACCTAGTACCTTTTCTTTTTTAGATATTTAATAAGGGAAGTTCTTGATTCAGGTGGTGAAGCTTGGGACATGACAACAAAATTGACCTTTTTTTTTCTTTGCTTTTAGTTAAGAACTTTACACTTTATTTTAATAATCCATTAACTTTAAGCAATACCATCTTTTACCTCTTTATTTCTGTTTGATAGGTAGTATACAAAATCAAGACCAACTATTTAAATAAAAAGACAGAGCAGGCATGCACGTGCATATGAACTTTTTACAGTAGTTAATTGCCAATAATATATATATTTTTATCATTTCATATTATTTATTTACTTCTACAATAGTTTTTTTAAAAAAGGCAAGCTGGGGTACGGTAGATCCCTACCAGTTATACAACTTTAGATATCATTGGGATTTAACTCGCAGTGTGTCAACACAAGGTGACATGCACTAGCTGCTCCTACCTAGGGGTGGCAATCGGGTCCGGTTGTCGGGTCGGGTCTGTGGGTTGGCAGGTCAGAATACCTCAACACGGACTGACCCGTTTATTAAACGGGTCGACTGTGGCAAACACGAACCCGACCCATTTATTAAACGGGTAATCCGACACGACACGGTTAACCCGTTTAATAAACGGGTCAGGTCGGATGAATGGGTTGGCGGGTTAGCGGGTGAATTGATGGGTTGGGTTTAGGGTTTTACATTGAAAAGTTTAAGGGTTGGCGGGTTGGTGGGTCAGGTTCAGGTTCGGGTAAACGGGTTGACCCGACCCGCCTAACCCATTTATTAAATGGGTTGGCGGGTTGGCATACCCCTAACACGAACCCAACCCGTTTAATAAACGGGTTAGGCGGGTCGACCTGTTTACGACACAAACCCGTTTAAGCCAAACCTGAAACCGGCTAAGAAGCAGCTTGACGGGTTTAAGGGTTGGCGGGTCGTGTCAGAAATCGCCACCCCTACTCCTACCAGACTTCACCCCGTTGGTATTTACAGTACTTGATACTTTTTGTTACCAACAAACTCACCATTTTCTTATTTTTTGGTCAGGAAGGTCTTTTATTTTCCTTTTGTTATTTGGTCTTAAATGTGCAATTTGACATGTTTCTTTATATATATATATATATATATATATATATATATATATATATATATATATATATATATATATATATATAAAGAGAGGGAGACCTGAACAGATCAGGATTGTACAAATATTTGTGCATTGATGGAGGGTGATCGGGTGCTTTAATGCACAATTTTTGTAAAATCATATTGAATCCGGACTCACAAAGTGTCAACTGTTACATCAGATATCACTGCTAATTGCGCAAGCAATCAACAACATGCATTAATTTTGCATTTTGACAGTCCTGGACAGCTGCTAAAGGTAAAAAGACCGAAAAAAATATCATCGGATGTGCTGGGCAAGTCTGACTTTGTTCGACGTTCAGTACGTCAGATGATTGACTTTTCATATATATATATATATATATATATATATATATATATATATATATATATATATATATATATATATATAAATATATATATAGAGAGAGAGAGAGAGAGACCATCCAATCAAAGGAGGTACAAAACATCCAAACAATTTTCAAAAATGATTTTTGACAAATATAACTGTATGAATGCAATCTCCACTATAAAAAAACCCAAGAACCAGCTCTTGTAGCAAATTTTTTTATGGGCATATATAATTTTATAAGGTGTTTAAAACAACTATTTGAAAATTTTGAAGTTTTATAGATCATAAAAATCCAATCTATGAATCGCAAAAGTTCACAATAAGAGAGAGTACTTAAGTTTTTGACCGTAAAGTTTATATCCGTGTAATAAAAAATTCTAAAAATACCTTTAAATATAATTTAAAAAAATAATTGGGACGGTTTGTGGCTTCTTTTGACTCTTCCCCCCTCTTGACTCCTCTCTCTCTCTCTCTCTTTATATATATATAATTTAAATTTTTATGACAAGTAATTATGCTTGCAAATAAACTTTTCAGTATTTCATTGTAATGATATAAAATAATCGATGTATAACAGCTAGTGTGCACTTTGCTAGTAAACATACAAAGAAACACCTAACTTGTAGCTTATACCACACATGGTGCGAATGAAAAATACAAAAATAACGTAAAATCTAACAAACGTTGGATGCGGTGGACGACGTTTTAACTTGAAACGCAAACTTTTAAGAGCAAATTTAGCATGTTTGATGGCGCGTCCTGTGCAATGCACACGACAAAAAATACAAAAATAACACAAAATAAAATATAACAAACATTATACGTGATGAACGCGCGGAACACCGTCCGCTTCGCCCATAATAATGTGAAAATTTTGCATCACCCCCTTGTTACAAAGGGAACAAGAACGAGGGGAAACAAAATTTAAAAGAAAAAATCGGCAAAAGTGATAGGCAACCTTCACTCTCTCCCGTGCAACGGCCAAAGGGGGCAGAGGGGAGGTCGACAACTCTCTCTCTCTCTCTCTCCCTTTTTTCTTTCCCTTCTTGGTTCCTCTCTCTCTATGTCTTTCTCCTTTCTTAGTTTTTTTTCTTTTTCTTGATTAAGGTTTCTGTCTTTGATTTTTGTTTATTAGGTTAGATCTTCTAGATAATTACAGGTTTTTTTTTCATTGATTAGGTTTTTTTCTTTGATTTTCATTGATTAAGGGTTTTTTCTTTGATTTTTATTGTTTATTTTTTTTTTCATTGGTTAGGGATTGTTTATTTCTATTTTCTTATGTCATCTAAATAATAAGGGGTTTTCTTTGATTTTTATTGATTAGGGTTTTTTTAATTTGATTTTCATTTATTCAGGTTGTTTTCCTTTGATCTTCTTCCATTAGGATTTGAATTAGGTTTTTTTATTTAATTTTATGGTTTATTTTATTTATGATTTAATTTTTTTGTAATTAAGTTTTTTTTTGGTTTATTTATGATTTATTTTTTTGCATTCAGGGTTTTATAATTTATTTATGTTTTTTTATTTGTATATAAAAACATGAATTCTTATTTTTTTCTTAAATTACGTAAAATTGAAACATTTTTTTTGTACTTGAATCTAGTTTGAGATCTATATTTGGAGCTACAATCCGTAAATTTTTGATAAACTTTCATAATTAGATCAAATATGACTGATTAAAGTATTTATACATAAAAAAAATATAAATTCTTATTTTTTTCAAATTATCCAAATTGTAAATATTTTTTAGTTTTTAGGTCCAATGCAATATTTATATCCAAAGTTAAAATCTATAATAAACATGTTAAAACACTTGTATGGTTAAGCCGATCGGTCATACTATCCAAATCGATGTAATCCCACACATTTTCCATGACCGTTTAAGTTGTCCACTAATCCTAGTCAAACAACGAACATTTGTAAGAGGGCATCATAGTATGGTCTAAACAAACAATGAAATTGTACAATTGTTACAGAACCAATGGTCTGTTCCGTCCTTTTTTGTCCATTTTCTTGAATTCTGAACAAGCGATCAAACGTAGCCTTAATTAACCACGGCCCTGTGAGTACAAGCGGAACCCACAGAAGGAGTTGACATTTTTAATGTCACCCAGCGTCATTAAATCCGCTCTCCAAACCTTCGCTTTCAGCTCGCTGTCCAATCCAACCGGCCCGCGACGGGCTCGACAGCGTCACGGACTCGAGAGTATTGAATTTCGAATCCCGTCAGCTGTTGCGTTGAACGAACGCGCCGTTGGTTGGGTGTGAGATTTTTTGTCAAGGGAATCATGCGGAGGGACAGTCCATTCCAGGAAATGAAAGAAAAATAATCCGGAGAGAGGGAGGGAGAGTGTGTGTGTGTGTGGGGGGGGGCTCTTTTGAAAAACCGCTGTATCGACGACGACGTTTGCTCTCCCCAATTGGTAACTAGAAGATGGTGGCCCACATCATGTCCCCACCGGCCCAACGCCACCTTCATCACCGCCACCACCACTGGGTGATGTGAGGACAGGTGAAGGAGCGAAAGCAAAAGCCCCACCGTGGTGGTAAAAAAAGAAGAAGAAGAAGGCGAGTCGTGAGGCAGGGAAGACATGCGGCGAATTTTAATCAAACCTACCAGTCTTCCCTTCCCTCCTCCAAGTTTCTTCTAGCATGCAGGCGACCCAAGTCTCCCGGGTTTGGGAATTCGCTTCCGAAGACGTGGGATTTCAGCTTCCTGATCGACATCTCAGAATGATGATGGAAATGTGGTTCCGCTTCGCATTGTAGCCGCTTCGATTGCGCCTTGCGGAGGTCGGGATTTTTTTTTGCTTTGTATTGACGGTAGGTCGGGTCGACCATGCCTCCCAGGAGACTTACCGCCAGTGACCTTGTCGAGGAAGCGAAGAAGAGGGTCGTCCTCTTGTTCATATGCGTGATCGGTCTGTCCTATCTCATGTCGCGTAAGTTCTTCAATTGCCCTTTCCGCGCTCTTCGTTTCCTGTCATCTGTTATGTTCTTTGATGCCAACAGTCAAGCGCTTTTCAAGACAGTCGAGTTCGTTATCAATCTGCTAATTCAGAGCCGCCCGGATTTCGGCCCGTTTCGAGCTCCCGATTCTAGTTTTCGGAGCGCTAGCAGCTGTGAATTTCGTTGAAATTCAGTTGCTCAACCCCCGCTGAAGAAGCCAAAGGAAAAAATTGCATTTTTCGGCTTTATTTAGAATTGGTTTCCTTTCTCTGTGTTGGGGATTGTGGCCGGGGCTATAGGAATGACAATCATCTCATTTTCAATTCCTGAATTGCGGAAGATTCCAAAACTTCACGGATGGGATTTGAAAAAGGTTGTAATTGTGTATTTGTAACAGTGACAAGCTCCTCCGTTTGGATCAACATCCCCGCTGCTGCGGCAGTGATCTTCCTCCTCCGGTACATCTCTCACGACCTCGAGATGCGGAGTAGACATAACGCAGGCAATGCGCGGTCGATCCCCTCCACCAATTACGCTTTTCTGAAGAAACCTGTAGAAGATACCAATCTCGCCGCCTCTTCTGAAGCTAGAAGCTGGAGAATCAAGGTCGACTCCCCGGTGGTTGAAGCCGCCATCGACAAATTCACAAGGCACATTGTGTCCGAGTGGGTCACTGATCTTTGGTACTCTCGTCTCACTCCCGACTGGGACGCTCCCGAGGAGCTCCTGAGTATCATGAATGATGTCATTGGAGAGATTTCGCTTCGTCTGCGGGATGTGAATCTCATTGATCTTCTCACCAGGTATTCAATGCTACGCCCTTCTCCATCTCTATCATGCTTTTTACTAGGAATGTGGCAAACTGCGAACTTAATTGGTTTGATGCACAAAATGAATTCAGGGACATTGTCAACCTTTTGTGTGAACACTTGGAACTATATCGTATGGGACAGACCAAGATTGAAAAGCACGAAATGGAGAAGCTAACTATGGATGAGCAGGATAGGCGGCTGAAGCTTGTTCTGGCAGCTGAAAACAAATTACACCCTGCTCTGTTTTCTCCTGAAGCAGAACACAAGGTCCTCAACTTATTTATGTAAAATTCATAAGACCTCATTAGATTATACCTCTTCATTATAAGAATATATTATCCGATTCCTCGGCTGTTTTCTTTATGCATTTGGTAGTTTCACAATTTTTTTCTCGTCAGGTTCTGCAGCACCTGATGGCCGGACTTATTTCTTTCACTTTCAAGCCCGAGGAATTAAAATGCAATTTCTTTCGGTATACAGCTAGAGAGCTCCTAGCTTGTGCAGTGATGCGACCAGTTCTGAACTTGGCTAACCCAAGGCAATTACTCTTTGTCGTCATTCCTTCTTCAGCTTGCTTTGCTTGTGTTGATTCTCTAACTCTGCTGAGACATTATGTCTGTCTATCAGGTTCATAAACGAGAGGATTGAAGCTTTTGTTCTGTCTAGAGCCAAGAAGTCTGAGAAAGAAGCGACTAAATCAGCCCAAGAAAGTCCCCAAGCCAGGCCAAATGCACCTTTGAGATCATCGGCTGATCATTTTTCTGGGTCCCAAGACCATTCTATTTCAGGTGTTGAGCTTGTGCAGTTCAATTCAAATAATCTTAAAATCAGTTCAGGTGAAGATTGAGACTATGCATAGAAGTGGTGTTACTTCACTCCTTTTGAAGAGATCTTAGCTTTCTGTCCTAAATTTGTTGTAAATCTCCTATGATGCAGGTGGCACAGGCACAAACACCGTTCATATGAATTCGAATGGTGTACGAAGTGATGCTTATTCATCCAGTTATAGAAACCCCATTCCACCTGATTCTCATATGGCAGATGGCAAAAAGATCCATATTCAACGGTCTAGAGGAGAGTGGGGTGAGATGTTGGATATGATGTATATGAGAAAGACCCAAGCGCTTGCACCAGAACATTTTGAAAATATGTGGACAAAAGGGAGGAATTATAAAAAGAAAGACAGTGTGAATCAGTCCTCTGTTCAATGTGCAGAAAAGCAAGTAGCTAGTAATTCTGATACCAGAATGCACTCTGAGAAGGTAAAATCTGAATCTGGTACACAGAATGGAAAGATTAAGAGTAGTACCATTGAGACAGTTCCTGCTGTTTTGCAGCAAGAAAAATCTGCGAGATTGGATTCTTCTGCCATTACTCATACTTCTGCAGTTGGTATCTCTCCAGTTAATTTATATCAAGAAAGTATGGAGGATGAACCCGTTCCTCGCTTGGAGGAGATCGAGTTGGGAAGTGATAGCTCTGGTTCAACTGAAGATGATGGAAGCAGCAGTGTCACAGGTCTGCATTCTCCTGGAACTAAAGTTTGGGACAGTAAAAACAATAGAAGGGATGATGTATCACACATACACCATCCTCTTGAGAGCTCTGAAGGTCACTTAATGAAAAAGGGTGGTAAGGGTCATATTCACTTTCACAAGCCAGTCAAAACCCTTTCATCAAAGAGAAAGTCTAGATTGAGTAGCTGCAAGCTTGAAACATGGCAAGAGGGAGAACGGACTTCTTTCTTGCTTGGAGATGGACAGGACATACTTAATGCATCTAAGGGAGATGTAAGGGCTGGGGAATTAAGTGATGACCTTGGAACTGGTAGTTGGGATAAGGATAATAGTGGGGCTGCTGCTTGTTCATCAGCCAATTCTGTTTCTGCTTCTATAGAATCTTATAATATGTCAACAAAATCCTCTGAACATTCTGAGCTGGTGAATCCGTTCTTGAGATTGAGATGTGAGGTATACCACAACATAAGGTTTGATAATTTGTATATTCAATCAAATCTTTTTATGTTTGTTTTGGTTTACCGATGAACGTGAAGTAGATATTGAGTTGGTTGCTACAGGTTTTGGGTGCCAATGTTGTCAAGAGTGGTTCAAGAACATTTGCCGTGTATTCAATATCAGTGACAGATGCTGATAACAATGTCTGGACGATCAAACGAAGGTGCAATATGAATTGCCTGTATTTGTTTATTTTTATGATTTTCAGATATCATCTTTTGTAAGATGCTTGCTCGGCTTTCAACATTTGAATGCCTTTATAGGGAAACATATCTCTAATGTTGGGTAGACTTGACTCTGGCCACCCTGATTTTGTGAGGATTTGGTATTAGGTTTCGTCATTTTGAGGAGCTACACCGAAGGCTGAAGGAATTCTCGGAATACAACCTCCATTTGCCACCCAAGCATTTCCTGTTATCTGGTTTAGAAATGCCTGTTGTTCAAGAGAGGTGTAAATTACTAGACAAATATCTTAAGGTGTGTCTTGTTTTGCTGTTTTATTACTATTTTCTTTCCAAAGCTTGGTATTTGGGTAATCTTTAAATTTCTTAACTCATTGTAACGGATATCTAACTCCATAATGATGTTCTTTACACATTGTCCCTCCTTTCCTGAAGATTAAGTGTCCATTTATGTAGCATTGATGCTTGCCAATTTATCAGCTGCATCCTAACATATGCTCTCTGCCCTATTTGTCTTCAGAGCTCGAGATGGTTACCCTCGTTTATCTTGTCTGGTATCATACCTACCTAATATCCTTTATGTATCAGCTAATAAGATAATTGTATTAGGTGGACCTGGTAATACTTTTCTTGTGTAATGCAATGTGGCTTTATGAGATAGGTCAACCAATTAAGAGGGTAATACAAATGGATCTTGATTTCATGTTTTTAGTTGAAAATTTTAAACAAATAAAATAATGTCTATGAATACATCTAGAATTATCCCTATTTCTTATAAATATGGTTATCATTTGCATGGCACGAACAAGGTTTGTGGACTTTTCATCAATACATCATCAATTTATCAGTTACTTTTCAGCAATACGTCATCAATTTATCAATTTTTTTTTTGAAGGAAAAATATTCAGATATAAAAGATACAACGTTAATATCCAATACAAAAGAAAGGTGATGAGTTGTCACCCAAATAAGATGCAGCTTACAGATCATTGCAGAAAACCAGGTACATCAATTCCCTTGAAGGAAAGACGTAGAAGCAGCTCACGCTTGACCGCTTCAATAAGTATGCAAATGCTGATTGGAGTCTCTGAGTGACGGCAGTTGTTTCGATTGAGCCACACATGTCGCCATAAGATTAACACGGAACACCATATGAACAAGAGCTTGGCATCAAATCAATACATGTGGGGTGTGTAATGAAGTGCCAAATGAAAAGAGCAACGTCTCCAAGCGAAAGCACGGAAGCACGCACATACACAAGATGCCACTAAAGGGCAAAATAAACCACAAAAGTGGTCAAGCACAAAAAGAAGATAAAAAATATATCTCACTTCATAGAATGCTTCAAGAGAAGCTTAGCAAATACATGGGGCTGAGCCCCTTATTTATACACAGCAAGGGACCCAAGGAGGGGCTCCCATAGAGTCGTTGGAGCTCCTCCAACGGTCATATTTATGACCGTTGGAGGGGTCCAACGACTCTATGTGGACCCCTCTCAAGTGAATAAAAACAAAAAAGAAAAAAGCAAAAAAAAAAGAAAAAATAATAAAGGAAAAAGAAAAGGAGAAAAGCATATCAAAGATATGCGTGTACAGGGTGAAATTACAGAAATACCCCTATCGGGTTTTACAAAATAAATATATATATATTTATATATATAGATAGACACATAGACATATATATATTATATATATGTGTATGTGTCGTAATCTATATATATATATATATATATAAATATACATCATATTTTAACAGGGTGAAATAATGACAGTTCGAAGGTCTCTTGGCATATTCCAATTAGTTGCAGCACATTTCCAAATCCTTGCGAAGCACTCCTTGGTGAGACAACATGACCAAAAAATATGGAAAGACGATTCTTCATGCATTCGGCAAAACGAATATTGGCTAGGCAAGCTGAAACCTCTTCTTTTGAGAACATCATCAGTGAGTAGCTTACATTAGTATGAAAATAAAAAGAAAAAAATATTGTTTTTAATAAACAATATTTTTTACATGTGAAAAGACAAAAACACCCCTATAGGGCATTTAACTATTATGAGACTTAAAATAATATATGAATATATGTATATATACATAAATTTATATATACACATGTACATATATTTTAATACCTCCCCTAAAACTTACGACGATGTAACCGAAAGTTTGTTAAGGAGAAAGATAAACCTAGAAGCAGGAAGAGCTTTGGTGAAAAAATCTGCCAGTTAGTACTTTGATATAACATACGACAACTCAATGGTCCCTCTTAGATATTCATCACGAACATAATGACAATCCGTTTCAATGTATTTGGTTCGCTCATGGAAGGTGTGGTTGCTTGTAATATAAATTACACTCTTATTATCGCAGCATATCTTCGAAGTTTTTGAGATTATTGTCCCCATGTCTCTGATGAGACTTCTTAGCCATACAAGCTCCATAATTGTCATAGCCATTGCTCGATATTCAGTTTATGTTGAAGACATAGATACTTTTTGCTGCTTCTTGCATCTCCACAAAATCAAAGAGTCACCTACAAATACACAAAACTTGTAAATCTATCATTGGGATTTTCTCCTCAATTAGCATCAGTATAAGCTTGTAAATCTAATAAAGAAGACGAGGATAAGAAAACTTCTTTTGTTATAGTATTCTTGATATATCTGACAATTCTTAATACAACACTCATATGCAAAGTGGTCAGAGTATGCTGAAAACTGGCTGACTGAGTGAACTGCATAAGCTATATCTGAAGTAAGTGAGAGACCCAACTAGTTGGCAATAATGTGTAGGATTTTCGAGCAAAGTCCCATTTTTCAGCCTTAATTTAGCATTAATCACTTTCGGGGTTTCTATCTTTTTATCATCTGAAATGCCAAACTCAGTGTAAATATCAACAAGTTTCATTTGAGAAAGAATGTACCATCTGAGAGAGTACACAACTTCAATACCTAAGAAATATTTTAAAAAGCCTAAATCTGACATATCAATTTTTTTTTAAATATTTTTAATATCACTAACTCCCTGCTTGTCACTTTTGATGATTATCATATCATCTACGTAAAGTAGAATAACAACTTTAGAACCTATACTTTTGACAAAACGCGTAGTGTCAGTATAGCAAGAATGAAAACCCAGATGAGTCATTACATCACTAAATTTATCATGTCAAGCCTTAGGGTCTTGTTTAAGACCATACATAGCTTTCTTAAGTTTAAGGATTTTACTTTTTTCAATACAGAATCTCGACGAAGGATTTATATAAATCTCTTCATTTAACTTACCATTTAAAAAAGCATTTTTAACATCTACTAATAGGGCAAAAGTATTTTCATAGTTAATTCCATATTCTTGAGAGTACCCTTTGGCCCACTAACCTAACTTTATATCTTTCTAAGGTCTCATCACTTTTGGTTTTAACCTTGAAATCCCATATACATCCTATAGATTTCTTTCCTAAGGGTAATAAAATTACTTCCCATGTTTTAGTTTTCTCAAGGGCATTTAGTTCTATATTCATTGTTTCAACCCTTTGTGGAAGTTTTTTTGGCTTAATTATAATGCAATGGTTTATGATAGAGATGTAAGGCTATTAAATATGCTCTATAATTTGGTGTCAATATGTCATAAGATACAAACCTACTTGGTGGGTTGGAGACACGATTGGATCTTTTAAGTGAGGTTTGTCCTGTAGAAGAGTTTTGTGAATATTTTTCTAAAGTACTAAATATTCCTTTTCTCACGTCGGGTATATATTTGTATGGGTTTATTAACAATATCATCATTTCTTGTTGGTGATTATGCTTTCTCATTTGAATGTCCATTATTATCACCATCTTCATTATCATTCAAAATATTATCACCGCTATCATTTTAACAGTCATCACAAGAAGTCAATTCTCCTTGTGGTAAGCGATCAAATAGAAAAGTATAATCTACTTCCTCTTTCTCCTTAGTTTTCTCAAGCCCATTTTTATTTTTAAAAAATGTTACATATTTTGAGACATATAGTTTGTTTTTTTAGAGTCAAAACATTTATATCATTTTTGGTTTTTTTTATAACCCATGAATATGCATTCAATGGCTTTTGGAGACCGTTTATCTCTTTAATGTAAGAGTACAAAACATTTACAACAAAAAACATGCAACCGCTTGAAATTGGGTGTTCTTTCAAATAATTTTTCATATGGAGATATATTTTTTAAGGATGATGAGAACATTCTATTTATCAAATAAGTTGATGTGTGACCTCGGCTCAAAAACTTTTAGGAATATCTTTAGAGATAAGTAGTGTCTTAGTGATTTTTATAATATGCATATGTTTTTTTTCGGCTAATCCATTTTGTTGAGGAGTTCTAGGGCATGACTTTTGATGACAAATCCCATTTTGTTTTAAATAACTGTAAAACACATTTGATAAGTATTCACCACTCGAGTCGGATTTAAGAATAGAAATGTTGCTTTAAAATTGATTTTTAACAATCATATGAAATTTTTCAAAGAGAATATATTGGATTTTAAGTTAACGAAGTAGATCCGCACATATCTAGTGAAATCATCAATAAATGTAACATAATATGAATACCCTCCCTTTGATATGACCAGAGAAGGTCCCCAAACATTCGAATGCACTAATTTAAATGTTCTTTTAGAAGCAAAAGATCTATTAGAAAATGGGATGAATTTCATCTTTTCAAATTAAATCTTTTTCATTATAAAATTATTTTTTAAATGAAAAAAGATGCATCTTTGAGTAGCTTAGATGTCAAGTCTTTTATGCCAAGTTTCAATATCCTTATCTTGAACATAATTATAAAAAGAATTTGGAGGAAGATTTAGATAGTTTATGAAGTAGAGATTTTCCCTCCTATGAGATTGCTCAATCTGCTTTTCGGATCGGAGATCCTGCACGGAGCAACCCTTAGATAAGAAGGAGATTTCATATCCATGATCGAAAATTTAAGAAACATAAAAGAGGTTTAAATTTAGTTGTGGAACAACCCCAACTTTTGGTACATAATTTTTTAAAAAAAAAATCTAATGTTTCAATACTTTTAACTTGCAAAGATGTTCCATTGGTAGTGGAAACATAGGTAGTTTTTGAGTTAGTGCATAAATTAGATAGGCCATTCTCATGAGGTGTCATATGAAAGGAGACCCCCGAATCAAAGATCCAAGAAGACATACTTGGAGGAAAAGATGCGGCTATCGCGACACTCGATGTAGATGGAGATTTGAGTAATTGTTGAGGTGCCTCCAATAGTTAAGCAAGTGAAAACAAAGTCTCTTCCTTTAATTGGTTTTTCCTTCTTGGGTGTGTATTCTTTAACAGAAGCCACCTTATTCTTGAGGGTGTCATTTAACTTGGGGTAATTGGATCTTATATATCTTGATTCATGGCAATGATGACAAATAGCCTTTTTTGTAAAACCCATGTAAATTAAAAAAAAAGTTTTTTGATTCGGGTCAGATCCGACCCGGACCTGCCAACCCGTTAGGATTAAAAACCACAGGGGCGAGGGTTTCTTTTAAACCCTCTCCCCCGCGCCGCTACTCTCTCGTTTCTACCCTCCGGTAAAAAGGGAAACCCTCAAGGGTTTCCTGATTGACGCTTCCCCCTTTTTAAATCATCCAAAGGGGAGGGAGGGCTCTCAACCTGCGCCCTCCCCTCTGCAACCCTCAACGGGCCAAACACTCGCCTCTCCCTCGCTTCCTCCTGTTTCGGCGTACCTCGACTATCGCCTACCGCCGCCCGCCGCCGGAGGCATCCTCACACGACAGCCGACCCTGCCCTCTTTCCAGGTACGTCTTCTCCTTCTTCTTCTTCTCCTTCTTATGGTTTCCGGAGGGTCGGCAGGAGGCCGACGACTTCCTGCCGTGCCCTCCCCCTCTCTGATTTCGTTCGTCGGGAGACCGATAGGGGGCTGGGGTCCCTGCCGCGCCTCTCCTCTCTCTCTGTCTTCTGTTCTTCGCCTTTGCCCCTCTTTTTCTGTGTTCGTCGGAAAGTCAGCAGGAGGCCGGCGGCCCCCTGCCGCACCTTCTCCCTCTTTTCTCTGTCTCCCTGGTTTCTCCTTCTCAACTCCTTATCGTTTTCCCTTTCGACCCGTGTTCGTCCACGGAGTAATCGACACCGGAAAAATCCCCTTCTCGCAACGGCAACAGTTTCAAAGCGTCGAATATGAGGTACTGGTTCCCCTCTTGAATTTGAGTGAGAAAAAGGGTGCAGATTCGCTTTCCATGGAATATTTTAGTGGAATTCTTAGTGAGAGGCATATTTGGGGGCTTGAGGGGCCGGGAACCCCAAATCGACATATTTGGGGATTTCGGATAGCCGATGTGGGGAGTTTCAGTTTGCTGAGCAGTAAGGGGTATACTGCGGGGACTATCGGAAACCCCAAATTGAAGATTTGGGGATTTCGACTGCCAGAGAGCTAAATAAATTTAATAAAAAATCTAATACGTTGGAGTTATTGCATTTGGGTGTTGGCTGTCAGACCAGCCGAACCCAGTTCGGCTGGCCTGACAGGCCGAGCTATGTGGGCAGCTAAGCCCAGCCGAGTAGTCAGCTGGGCATGTTTTTAAAAAAAAAAAAATTAAATATGTCTTGTAGCATGTGCTGTCTCTGTATAATTCCAGACTTTGGCAAATGGGAGGGTTTCAGCTATGTGCATGCTGGAACGAAATTTTCAAATGCCTATGACTAATTAAGTCTATATGATTCAATGTTCAAATGTAGTGTTGACTACCTGAATAATTTGTGAGCATGTGTGAAATCTGAAATCTGTGGATTTTATTGCATATGTATAATTGCTGAGTATCTACCTGCTTAGGGAACCCATGCATTAGCTGAAATTATGCATCTATATTGAGTATGAGTATGCATCGAATGAGTATACCTAAAAGAAAACATTTCATTGACAATTGAGTATTTACTTGATGTACCTATGCATTGATATGAATAGTTCTATTCAAAGGGAATTATGCATTGATCGGTGTATGCCCACTTAAGAAAAATTTTGCTTCGATATGAATACGCATCTTCAAGGTAAGTATGCAAATGACATGAGTAATGCATAATGAATGGAGTCATGCCATGGAACTGAATGTGTGCATTACGTGAAAGCGTGCACGTGTCACTATTATGTGAATTGAATATGAAAATGCTTTTAACTATTTTTGTTTCACGCGCATGGTTGAAATATGCAAGTATGAATGTGAATTTAGAAAGCATGTGAATTATGGCATGTTGTTATGGATTTTGCATAGGGTGCAACGATGATCGAAATGAATCATCGTGGGCTTGGTAGGTCCGAGCTGTGGTTTGCTCTTTCCTTAATCATTTCAAATGCATCGCAAAAATTACATTTTTATTGCATTGTATTGCACTGTTGTATGTGTCCACGGGCGGGAGTCCCGTGATGGTTCTTGCAGGGGTAGATGCGAGCTTTTGCCTTTGCTTTTGCATGCTGAATTGCAAAACTCAATAATTGGCTTTTAATAAAAAGATAATGAATAAGAACAGTGTAATATACGTTCTGGGATCTCTCATCTGAAGATTGAGAATCTTAGAGATTCGGTTTTTGGGGGACTACGAGGATACAAAAACTCTGTGTGCTTTACTTTGACCCCTGAACCTGATATTGAAGTTCTTTCTCCTGGTCACGGTTTTAGGGAGAGTCTGCCACTTTACTTGGTGGTGGTGTGTTCGACACAACTGTTGTTTTGGTATACCAAGAAAGTGACACTTGTGGGCGTGAAGGGTCCCTAGTGTCCCCGACATTAGATATTGAGGTCTAATGTTTCGAATGTGATTCGGTCGAGGGCTAAGTTTGAAACCCGTAATAAAATCCAAATTGTATGCGAAGTTACCCTGAAAATCTAACTTGACATCGTGGATTTTACCCATGTGGTGTATCCGTGGGTAACGATAAATAAAAAGAGGAGCTTAAATTGCATGTATCTAATAGGGCATGCATATGTAAAGAAAAACTTTAATGAAAGATAATAAAGTGTTCATGCATTGCACATAAATCATGCATAATCCTGTCATGCATTAGATCATGCATATTTTACTTGTTTCCTTAATTGTTACGTATTAGTGGATGTATGATGCTTAATCTCTAATGCATATTAAATATCCTGCTTACTTACATTGTGGTTCCTGTTATTGATTAATGTTCTTCATGCTTAATAGATGCTCTCTGTTGCATGAATGCTTAATTGAATTATGTAATTGTCATAATTGCATTCCTCTGAATTATTGCATAAAATCGTATCCGTGTTATTTATGCTCATTTATTTTATTAGAGGGATCTGTACGCAGAATTCTTGGGATTTCTGATCCCCTTTTTCTGTGGTTTTTTTGCAGCCGCAGGTTATCAGTGAAGCGACTGACTTCTAGGAGAGTTACGGGTGTCACACACTTGCTAGACAGAGCACAGATGGATAGCGTGGCTCAATCTTCTTTTGTTTCTTTTTCGTTTCATTTAGTTGTTATTGCACTCTGAATTTCATTTATGCATTTGTCTTGAGACTTATCACTTATTATTTCAACAAAGGTTTGGTATGGATGATAACTGTAAGTTTTATTGTGGTTGGTTATTTTATCCAATTGGGAGTGGAACTGTAAAGGCCCCAGGTTTTTGGGAAGGTTTCCGCAATTGATTTAAAAAAAAAATCCGCGCCACCACTATAGCTGTTATTTCCACTATAGTTATTTTGGATTTCAAAGTGTAGAGGCTTGTAAGAATTCACATGATTGGTGGGTTTAGAAATTACAACACTTCATTCCTCCCATAATCATACAAAGACGAGTTTCTTCTTGGCATATTTCGGCAGCCGTGTCTTCCAAAGGAAGGGATTTAGATCGATGGAGGAGATATCAACTTCTTCAAATTCGGGCCTAAGCCCATGTAAAAGTTGAAAAAAGTGTTCATTTTCGATTTGTTTCCTTCTTAGTTCAAAATATTCCCTAGCAACCTACTTGGGTTCAAGAAGAGATAACTCGTCTCACAGAGGACTAAAAGTATTAAAGTAGTCACAAACATTCATGTCCCCTTGTTTGATAATACACAATTTTTCTTGTGTAAAAAATTGCCTTGCAAAGTCTTTTTGGGTATACATACTCTTCATAAAGAATCATGCCTCGTTAGCTTTACATAATTTAGTAAAGTTAGTACATATTTTAAACTCAACATTATTCATAAAGCTTGCAAGAATTTGTACTTGTTTACTTTCCCATCTTCTATTTGGATTGATGATTTTTAATTGTTTTAATTTGAGATCTTCTTTCAAAGTTTTTTCTTGATTTCCTTCCAACTTGGTGAGTTTGAACTAAGGCTTCGGAATAGAGCCCATCACATATCCCCAAAGCTTATTGCCCTTGAGGTTATTTTCTATAGCGACGCCCACATCATGTAGTTGGAACAATTTAATTTGAACGAGAGATCAATTTTTTGTTCATTCTTTATTTTGACTTGATAGAAGAGGGAAAAGAGAATCTGGAAGAACACGGAAGAGCCCCTTCACCTTAAGTTACCGCAAGCACCACTAACACACGAACACTTTGAATGCTATCCCACAATCACGAATTTTTAATGGCCACTTTCTCAAAGGACCAAGAGCACTTATGGCTCTGATACCATGTAATGAATTATGTAGAATTATAAGAACAAAGTGCAAAAGCACATACAAGTTTAAGAGGGGACAATACAAGGGCATGAAGGCACAATACAAGCACAAAAATGCATAAGCACAAGTCCACTATGGGACAATCCAAAAGGCCAACAAAGGGCAACACAAGCAAGTAAAAAATATAATGTTTATTGAATATATTCTTGAGAAAAAGCATACAAAGAATAGGGGGAGAAGACCCCTGTTTATACAAAAAAACAAACAAGAGAGGAGAACCTTGGGAGCTCCCAAATAGAGCCATTGGGAGCTCCCAAAGACTCTATGGTCTAAAAAACTATAGATCCCCCAATGATCTCCCTAACTGCAATCTAATTTGTTAGAACAACTCGCTTTGGTTCTTGTATTTTTCCTTTCCATGGGGTTATGACATTTCTCAACCTTGATTGTCGTAAAAGGTTATGTCAGCTAGATGTGAAGCTTTTTCCAATTCTATTGTAGGAAAAGAAGAAAGGGCCTTCCTTTTGCTCATGTGGATACTACAACAAATGTTATTACATAAAAAATGATGTCAGAAACTACTCTTTGGCTTTACAATTAGGACTTTAGTGAATAATTTATGCAAAATCTAGATATTTCCAGTTTCCATCATTTGTGTGGCTTGGAAACGGATATTAATTGCTCTTGTATCAACTTTAGTTTTATGAAACCCATATTGCATTTGGAAGAAATTTGCTGTTTAAAACTTTTCATTAGTAGTTATGAAGGCACAAAGTTGTCCATTCCTGGAGCCTTCTCATGACAGAGGAAAATATGACCTTATTTTATCTTTCACGAACGATCTTGTCAAATTTTATTTTTCCACCAAAGAAAGAGTTGAAGGCGTGGACGTTTGTGTAATGAAAAGAGCGGAAGCACAAATGATGCAAAGAATTCTTCAAAGGAGGCATGCAAAGAGTCAAGAACACAAGCACGTAACGTGCGCAAATAACCCACTAAGGGGTAAAAGTGCCTAAAAGGCAAAGAAAATATTATTCAAGAAGAGAACAAGAAAGCTTCCAAAGCCAATACATTACAAGAGGGAGAACCCTCTTTTTATAGAGAAGGAATACTGAGAGAGGGGACCACATGGGGCTCCATTCTAGTCGTTGGGAGCCCCAACGACTAGATGGGTGGGGCCCCATGTGGTCCTTATTACATACAAAAATAAAAAAGAAAAAAAGAAAAGAAGAGGAAGAAAAAAAGAAATAAAAGAAAAACATAAAAATAAAAAAGTACAAAGAAATTACCAAAATATCCCTATCAGGTTTTTGGGTATACAATAAAGAGAATATATATATATATACATATATATATATATACATATTTTAACACGCCTCCTCAAACTTTACGGGGAGAAGATCGAAAGTTCGCCAAGAAGAAACATAAATCACGGAGTTGTAAGCGCTTTGGTGAAGAAGTCAGCCAACTGATATTCTGAAGTAACATATGGTAAGGTGATGGTTTCTCTGAGAAATTCATCTCGCAAATAGTGGCAGTCCATTTCAATATGCTTGGTGCGCTCGTGGAAGGTGTGGTTGCTTGCCATGTAAATCGCACTTTTGTTATCATAACACATCTTGGTAGAAGAGGAAATGAGAACGCCCATATCACAAAGAAGACTTCTGAGCCATACAATTTCCATAGTTGTCATCGTCATGGCTCAATATTCAGCTTCAGTAGATGATAGTGAAACTTTTTGCTGTTTCTTACATCTCCAAGAAATAAGTGATTCACCTAAAAAAATGCAAAAAACAGAAGTTGAGATTCGATCATTGGGATTTCCTCCCCATTCTGCATCAGTATAAGCAGTTAATTCAAGAGATGGAGATGAGGATAAGAAAAGCCCCTTGAAGATGGTGTTCTTGATGCAGTGCACAATTCTCATTACGGCCGCCATATAAACTGAAGTAGGTGCATGCTGAAACTAACTTGCAACACGAACCACATGAGCTATATTCGGACGGGTGATGGATAAGTAAGAGAGGGGTCCAATCAACTGCCGATATGGAGTAGGATCTTCAAGTAGAACACCATCCTCAAGTCTCAATTTTGCATTTATAACTTCAGGAGTTTCAACTTTCTTTTCATCTGAAACCCCCGACTTAGTAAAGATGTCTGCTGCTAATTTCATTTAAGATAGAATGTATCTCCGAGGGGAATACGCTACTTCAATACCTAAAAAATATCTCAAAAAATCCAAGTCAGACATCAAAAGTTTTCTTTAACATAGTCTTCACTTCATTTACTCCCTTTTTTGTCACTTCCAGTGATGATCATATCATCAACATACAGAAGTAAAATAACAATGGAGTCACTTGTTTTCTTAACAAAAAGAGCAGTATCGGTATAACACAAAATAAAACCCAAATTGATTAATACATTACTAAACTTGTCATACCAAGCTTTGGGAGCTTGCTTAAGGCCATATAATGCATTTTTTAATTTCAAAATTTTACCATTTAGATTCATGCCAAGAGGTGGTTCCATATAAACTTCTTCACCCAGATCTCCATTCAAAAAGGCATTCTTAACATCAAGTTGAAAAACAAACCATTTTTTAATAGAAGCTATTGCAATAAGGGCTCGAACACGTCAGAGGTAAATGTCTCATCATAATCCACCCCATATTCTTGAGTATATCCTTTAGCTATTAATCGATCCTTAAATCTTTCTAATGAACCATCACTTTTAGTTTTTACTTTAAAAACCCATTTACATCCAATGAATTTCTTACCTTTAGGGGGGATCAACGATTTCCCAAGTTTGTGCTTTATTAAGTGCATTAAGTTCAAGTTCCATTGCTCATTTCAATGGGCATATTGTTTGGCATCATTATAATGTGATGGTTCATGGAAAGAGTGAAGAACTAACAAACAAGCTCGAAAATTTGGAGAAAAGGTATCATAAGATACAAATCTATTTGGTATTTTAGAAAAACGATTTGACCTTCTTTGAGTGGATTCTTCTACCGATTCGTTTTGAGAGAATTTCTCAAGGGCACAAGGGAGATTATTTTCATTTCTTCTAGAATAAACTTGTGTTACATTTTCATTTAAGTTTTCATGTAGGTCATGTTGTTCATCATTTGGAGGTTCAATATGATCCTCGATAAGAGATTCAATTGATTCAACATGATCATCTATGCATTTTTCTTGAGGTAACAAGTCAAACAAGAAGGAATAGTCAATATTTTCATTTAGGTTATGCGAAAAATCATTTTCTTCTTCAAGAAAGGTTACATCTTTTGAGATATAAAGTTTGTTATTTAATAGGTCAAAACATCGGTAACCTTTTTGTTTTTCGCCATATCCTAAGAAAATACATTCAATTGCCGTTGAAGAAAGTTTATCGTTTTTGTGAGTTTGAACAAAACACTTACATCCAAAAATTCTTAGTCTTCTATAGTCGGGAGACATATTGTAAAGCTTTTCAAAAAAGAAAAATATTTTTCAAAGAGGATGAGGGTGTTCTATTAATTAGATATGTTGAAGTCAGAACGGCTTCGGCCCAAAAAGATTTTGGAATATTTTTGGAAACCAATAGAGTTCTTGTCTCTATTATGTGTCTATGCTTTCTTTCTGCAAGGCCAATTTGTTGTGGAGTGTTTGGACAAGAACGTTGATGACAAATTCTATTTTCTTTTAAATAGTTTTGAAAGTCATTAGACATGTATTCTCCTCTCGAATCCGATCTAAGAATGGATAGGGTTCCTAAGAATTGATTTTTGACCATTGCATGAAATTCTTTAAAAAAAGAGAAAACTTCAGATTTGCGATTTAGAAAGTAAATCCATGTAAATCGAGTAAAGTCATCAACAAAGACTACATAATAAGAAAAACCTCCTTTAGATACAACAGGGGAAGGACCCCATACATCAGAATGAATAAGTTCAAACAACCGTGTCGGAATATAATTTCTTTGAGAAAATGGAATAGCTTTAGATTTCCCAAAAATGCAATCTTTACAAGTCATATGTTTGTTTTTATAAGTATTGTCTAAAAAGGAAAAAGGGACTTCTTTAAAAAGCTCGGATGACCAAGTCTCTTATGCCAAACTTCAATACTTTTGGCATTTACAAAATTACAAAATGACTTGGATGGAAGAGTCAAAAAATTCATAAAATAAAGATCACCCCTCCTATGGCCTTGCTCAATCAGCTTTCCTGATTGGAGATCTTGCACGGTGCAATCCTTAGGTGAGAAAGAGACTTGGCAACCATGATCGGTAATTTAAGAAATTGAGAAAAGATTTAAGTTAACTTTTGGAACAATTCTTACTTTAGGGACAAAATTTTTTTGAAAGGATTTTAAATCAAGTGTTCCAATACTTTCAATTTTTAGAGATGTCCCATCGGCCATTGAAACATAAGAAGATATGGGTTCGAAAAAAATATTAGAAAGAGAGTTTTTATGAGATGTCATGTGAAAAGAAGCACCAGAGTTATCCACATACCTGGAGGTGATGATGAATAAGCTATGGCGGCTCCTGAAGTTGATGTTGATGAAGTCTTAAGAAGATGTTGGAGGACTTCAGAAATATGACTAAGAGTTTCTTTGATATCTCCTCCATTGACATTTTCTTCTTCTTTTTTTGGAGAATTTTCTCCAACCGCGGCCACCTTTTCTTTGAGTTTTGGACAAACCGGCTTAATATGCCCCGGTTCATTACAATAGTGACAAATCACTTCCTTTCTATACCCATTATTTTTTGAAAAGTGGGGAGTCTATATGCTTTAACATTTGTTCCCGGCCTAGTAACGACCAAAATTTCATCATTCTTAAGACTTATGCGAAGACGAGTTTTCGCTTGGCATACTTCGGCAAGCGCATCTTCAATAGGTAAGGCTTTACTTATATGAAGAAGAGATACCCTAACTTGTTCAAATTTCGGCCTAAGCCCACGAAGAAATTAAAAGAATTTTTTTTTTCAATTTGTTCTCTTCTTAACTCAATATCTTCCGGAGCCACCCACTTGGGCTCAAGAAGAGCGAGTTCATCCCAAAGAGGAGTTAAAGCACTAAAATAATCACGGACACTCATATCCGCTTGTCTAGTAGATCTAATTTTTTCTTGACAAAAAAATTGTCTAGCTAGATCCTTTTGGGTAATCATTCCTTAAGGAAGAACATGTTTCATTGGCTCTCATAAATTTCGCAATGTTGGCACAATTTTTAATATCAACATTGTTCATGAACCATGCCAATTTTGGCATGGTTACTTTCCCAATCTTCTACTTTGGATTGATGCTCATTTATGACCTTAATGCGGTCTTCCCCATCTAGGGCTTTCTCAATACCTCCTTCAATTTTGGTGAGCTTTAAAGAGGCTTCAAGAGTGGTGCCCATCACAAAACTCCACAATTTCTTACCTCTTAGATGATTTTTCATAGCCGATGCCCACATAAGATAGTTTGCGCCATTAAGTTTGAAGGAGAGCTCAACTCTTGATTCGTGCTCCATTGATGAGGAAAACAATATGAAGAGCTCTAAAAGATCTTCCAAGATTAATAAAAAACCAATGGCTCTGATACCATGTAATGAAAAGAACGGAAGCACAAATGATGCAAAAAATTCTTCAAATGGGGCAAGCAAAGAGCCAATAACACAAGCACGTAACATGCGCAAATAACCCACTAAGGGGTAAAAGTGCCTAAAAGGCAAAAAAAATATTATTCAAGAAGCGAACAAGAAGGCTTTCAAAGCCAATACATTACAACAGGGATAGCCCTCTTTTTATAGAGGGGGAATAGTGAGAGAGGGGACCACATGGGGCTCCCTTCTAGTCGTTGAGAGCCCCAACGGTCATATTAATAACCGTTGGGGCCCCAACGACTAGATGAGTGGGGCCCCATGTGGTCCTTATTACATACAAAAATAAAAAAAAAAGAACAGGAAGAAAAAAAGAAATAAAAGAAAAACATAAAAATAAAAAAGTACAGGAAAATTTCCAAAATACCTCTATCGGGTTTTTGGGTATACAATAAAGAGAATGTATATATATATATACATATATGTATATATATACTTATATATACATATTTTAACAGTTTGTCACCGTGATACGGCTAAAGAGGTTGTGTACCTGTGTCGCTGCTGGTTGGGTCCCGTATTGCGCCGGGTCGATCCAATGCAGACTCGACCTTTTTTCTTAAAACCCACCGACACAACTCCCTCCCTCTCTCTTTGCTCTTCTAAAACCCCCAAACCCCAAACCATCAACTCTCTCTTCTCTCTCCCGATCTTGCTCTTTCCCCTTCTCCTTCCCTCCCTCTCTCTCTCTCTCGTCTTTCTCCCCTCTCTCAACTTCCCTCCTCTCTCTCTCCTTGGTCTCGCTCTCGCATTCCCCCTTTCTCTCTGGTTTTTGAGAGAGAGAGAGAGAAGAAGAAGAAGAAGAAGAAGAAGAAGAAGAAGAAGAAGAAGAAGAAGATAGTGAGAGAGGAAGAAGGAGAAGAAGCCGAAGAAGAAATGGAGGAGGAGGGAGAAAGTGGTAGAGAGAGAGAGGAAGAGGAGGAGGAGCTGTACCTTTTTTCTTTCCTCTTTTTCTTCCATTCTTTGTGTGCTAGAGCGAGAAACAGGGAGAGAGAGAAAGATGGGTTCCTTTTTCTCTCTCTCTTTATATCTATATATATAGATATATATACAAGATGGATTGGGTCCAACCCAATCCAAAATCCAAACTATATATATAACCGTGTCCTTGTACTTGCAATTTTTGAAATCGCCGTGTTGTACCCTACATGCTTGCACCCATACCCGTACCCATGTGACATAGAATATGACTAATAGAAGTCCATGCATTAGGAAGACCTCTATTAGGTGTCCTCCTTGTGGGGTCCTATTTGTGTTTGAGGCATGACGTTTGTCGTTGATCTTGAAGGTAATATGGTCCAGACCAGTGTTATTAAAAACGTGCCTCAAAGTGCAAAAAGCGCGTCTCGCCTCAAGGCGAGGGGTTTTATGCCTTGAGGCGCAAGGATAAGGCGTAAAAGCCCTGAGGCATGCGCCTCATAGGCCTTGAGGCGCGCGCCTCAAGATGAGGCGCATATGCCTCATTGCTTTTGGTCAAATAAGGGTCAAAACCCTTATTTGACCAAAATTTAGGGCTTAAACCCTTTTATTTTGTTGGTAGATCTCTCACACAGCCTTTCTCTCTCTCTCGTCTCTCGCTCAACTTCTCTCTCTCGTCTCTCACGCAACCTCTCTCTCTCGTCTCTCACGCAGCCTCTCTCTCATCTTTCACCGAAAACTGGTATTGTCTCTCTCTCATCTCTCTTTTTTTTTTCACACACAGTCTTAGCGTAAGTTGATGATTTCAGAAACTTTGGAGAGAAGTTTTTTTTTACAATTTTCAATGTTTAGAGTCTGCGTGTGAAAAAAAAACATGTGAACTTTTCTAAGACTACATTCATATGATAACATGTGAACTTCTCTCATTTTTTTTTTGCTTAGCAATTTTGTTCTGAATCTGGTGCTCTGTAAATTTACCCTGCTTTTCCTTAAATATGAAATGCTGCAACTAAAGCTTAAAGTTTCTAACGTTACACACTTGCAATTTAGTCAATATCACAAGAAAAATATGTATTAGATTGGTCATAGCCTGCTCCATTCAAGAAAGTCAGATTATGTGAACTCTATTGTGCGTGCTTGTGCACTTAAGTCTCAAGCTACCCTTATCACTCATTCTTTTGCCTTTCTATTCCTCCAAATTTTGAACTTTTTCTGTTGGCAATGCAAAATGAGAACTTGTCATTTGTTTGCCTTCATGCGGCTTAAGCAGTAAAAATGAGTCAGTTGATTGATGAAATACAAATTAGTATGCACTATTGAATATTTACTTTGCAGATTATTACAATTTATGTAGTATGGATTTAATGATTGATGAATATTATTGTGTTGTATGACTGACTATTTGTTCGTTTATTCTTTCTGAAACCATTATCACAGTTTAAACCTTTTTTTTTGGGGTTACTTTCAGTCATAGTCATGTCTTGGTTGTAGGTAAAATCTTTGTTCTTGGGATATTATAAGCTTTTAGATAATTCTTGGCAAAAATCTCTGTACTAAAAAATACACTATAACAATAATAGTAAAATAAGTAGGTTTCAGTCATTTTCTTTTCAATAATGTAAAGAGAACACGGAAAATCTCTTAAAAATAAAAATAGAAACTAAGAGTACTTGTATTTAAGATATAGAAAGCATAAGCAAGGAAAAGTTTTGTAAATATAGTGATAAATATCAGGGTATTTTAGAAATGTTTTCAACTTCTAAAAGTTTTAAGCTTTTAGAAGTGATAATTTTTTTATTTATTTATAATTTTAGATATTTTTTATAGTTTTTTTAAGTTTAAAAAAAAAATTTGAGACTTACGCTTTACGCCTCGAGGCTTACGCGTCGCCTCAGATTTTGGTGGAGCGCCTCACTACGCCTCAACGCTTTTCACAACACTGGTCCAGACTTATCTCACCTTCTGCATCCTGTGTGGCATCTTTCACTACAAGTGATGTGTAGCTGGCTAAATTGGTTTTCCTATTTAAGGCTGGTGAGTTCATGAAAACCACATTCCTAACCACCTTTGTTGAAAACTATGGGGTTAACTAATATAACTGTTTATGAGATCAGCACCTCACTTGTGTATCTTGTGTGGGCCTATCATCTTGATCCTCTGCTTTGAAGCTAACTACAAAGATTGGATATACATATGCAGAATTTAGCCCACCAACCAAAAAGAAACAGAACAAAATGTTTAATCATGTATACTTGATAAAGATTTATACTCTTATAAAATCAACTAACAGGATTGTTGCTTTTGTAGTGGCAGATATTCTTCATACATTGTTTTGGACCCTCGTGCTCTCTGAAAAGAAAGGAAACATTTTGTCTTAATTCGTGATTCTGGTCTTAGATAAATTGACAGCTCCATTTCATCCTGAAAATGGTAGACCTCTGAAATTGCAGTTATTGTTGATTCTGATCCTTTGGTGACAAGAATTGCTGGTATTAAATTCTACAACTTGTAGCCCGGCGCATGGTTGCAGTTACGCTCATTATTTGTGGGTATCCGAACCAAAACCTTCAGTATATTCATCCAGACGATTCTTTCTTCTCCCTGTTCCAAACTGTTAGTCTAGGTGAGGCATGGAAACTGCTACTGAAATGTGAATTTCAAAGTGAATAAAACATAAGAAATAATATCTACAATAAATAATATCATAAAATTCAAGATAAAACACTAAAGTCCATATTAAATGCTTATTTAATAACATGAAAAAGTGAAACAAAACAATCTATCACATAGTGACTTGCAACGTGGAAGTAAACAGAATTTGAACAACTAACAGGATATATTTTTTTAACCTCTAGGCTCTGTTACAATTATATTGAGGGCATTTTTCCTTTTACATAGGGTGCCATGCACTTTTGAAACTATGAATAAGATCTTGGCCATCATGTAAAGTTATTTACCTTATAGATAATTGAGAAGTAATCTAGTAAGGTATGCATGGTCTTGGGTTGAGGCTGAAATAAGATGGAAACCTGTGCCATAAGTTATTGACTAGCACCTATTAAAAATTTTGAATGGAAAAATTAATATGGTCTTAAAATAGGACCTAATACTAAATTTTACTTTCTATTTGATCAGGGTCACACTTTGATGCTTTTTGTTCACTCCTATTTTTTACTTTAGGAAGATAAAGGAACAAGAAAGGAAGGAAAACGGTGCTGATATGTTGTCGTAGAACATGAGATAATGTAGTCGTATGATGTATTATTAACACATAAATGATAATTGTTAGCTTTATGTTCAAACAGTTGTATCTTGTTCTGCTGTTTATCATCAGCTTTCTAAAGTTCCTCTTTGTTTTGTGGATTCTGAATCAAACTGTTGGCTGTAGAGCATACTTCAGCTTCCAAACATATCAAGATCCATTGAAGTTTGGGATTTTCTGAGTGTTGACTCCCAGGTATGCTACATGACTTATCATCTATTATATCGCCTGTTTATAACAGAAGCAAGAAGTTTCTCAGTGCTCTTGGTTTCCTTGTAGACCTACATGTTTTCAAATTCTCTTTCAATTATTGAAACTTTTTCTGGTAAGTCTGACTCTTCTTAAGGGGCTATCACTTATCTTAATGGCTCTTTTCTTTCTTTCTTTTTTGCTCCTCTTTCTTTCACTCTACTTCTGATTAATCTGTTTGATCCCTGTGAACTATTGAAGTTGACCTGGATGACAGACCGCATGAGAATTTGAGAAAGGATCAGAGTTGCATAGATGAGAAAGTAAACCAAATGTCTGTGAGAGGAGAACATCCAGATACTCTAACAAAGGATCTAAGTGTACAGATGGAACACAGTTGCTTCTCAGATGATTCAAAATTGAAAACAGGAGAGTTTGAACAAAGTTCAGAAACAAACCTTAGGAAACAAATTGCAAATAAATTCACTTATCACTTGGATAGTGATTCTGACGGTGGGATTCCGAAGAATGGCTCTAGAAAATCTGATAAGGCTTCAACAAGTATGGCTAAAGACGTAGAGGTTCCAAGCGAAAGTGCTTCTGATCTGATGATTCCTACTGAGGTGATTGTCTCATTCAGTTTGATAGAGGATCAGTTTTCTTAATCTCATTCCTCATAGTTTGGTAGAGGATCAGCTTTCTTAATTGCTTGCGCAATTGAGGAAATGACTCTTGAAGTTTGCTATTTCTTTTGGCATTTACATTTTAATCTTTTACTTCTTAGTTTCTTGTAATTTAATTCGCCTTTTTGATAGTTTTTGTTTACAAAGTGATCTTCAAGTAAAATGAGAATGGAATTTCATTTGCTGATATGCCATGCTTTAGGTGGTGAGGCTCAATAGTTGAGTTTGTAAAGAAATCAAACTGCACAAGAGAGAGACCACAAAAGGCTATAGAGAGTGCATAACCACACGAGAAGCCACTAATGGGCAAGATACAATGTTCGCAAACAATAACATAAAAAATAAATAAACAATGTATTGATGAGATGTTAAAAAGCATTAAGGAAGAGGGACTAACACCCTCTATTTATACACCAAAGGAGACCAAGGCAGGGTTCCCATAGGGTCGTTGGGAGCTCCCCAACGGTCATATTTATGACCATTGGGGAGAGTCCCAACGACTCTGCATAGAGACCAAAAATCCCTTGATCAATAGAATAAAAGAAGAAATAAAAATAAAAATAAAAATAAATACAAAATAGTCCCTAGTGTACTATTCTAATTACATATGACAAAAAGACTAAAATACCCTTGTGGATTATGACAAATTACAATAACATATATATAGATGTATATATATAAATACATTTTAATACCCTCCCTCAAACTTACGGTGAGATCACCGAAAGTTTGTTCAGGAGAAAAATAAACCGAGGTGCAGGGAGAGATTTGGTAAAAAAATTTGCAAGTTGGTACTCCAATGTGACATACAACAATTCAATGGTTCATTTCAAATACTCATCACGCAATGTACTTTGTTCTTTCATGAAAGGTGTGATTACTTGCAATGTAAATTGCACATTTGTTGTCACAGCACATCTTCGAAGGTTTCTTGATGAAAACTCATATGTCTTGGAGAAGAGTCTTTAGCCATACTAGCTCTATTGTAGTTATAGTCATTGCTCGATGTTCTGCCTTAGTTGAAGACAATGAGACATGTTGTTTCTTGCACCTCCAAGAAATTAAAGAATCTTTTAAGAAAACCAATGGTTGAGATTCTATCATTCTGGGTTACCACTCGAGTCCGAACCTGAGGATGAGGAAAATGATAAGAAAAGCCCTTTTGAGATTGTGTTTTAAATATATCGAACAATTCTCGTAACTACACCCATGTACACTCTTGTAGGAGCATGCTGAAACTGACTTGCAGCATGGACTGCATGAGCAATATCAGGTCGGGTGATGGAGAGGTAGGTGAGAGATCCAATCAATTGACGATATAGAGTAGGATCTTCGAGCAATACACCATCTTCAAGTCTTAATTTGACATTTATGACTTCTGGGATCTCTACCTTATTTTTATCAGAAACTCTTGACCTAGCACATATGTCAGCAACCAATTTTATCTGAGAGGGAATATATCCTCTAGGTGAGTAGGCAACCTCAGTTTCTAAAAAACATCTCAAAAACCCCAAGTCAAACATATAATTTTTTTTCTTTAAAACAAATTTAATTTGAATAACCCCTTCTTTGCCATTTTCTGTGATGATCATGTCATCAACATATAGGAGTATCACAATCTTAGTATCTGTTTTCTTGACTAAAGAGCAGTGTCAGTATAACAAGAAATAAATCCCAAACCAATTAAAACATTACTAAATTTATCATACCAAGCTTTAGGATCTTGTTTAAGACCATACAATGCCTTTTTGAGCTTTAAAATTTTACCATTAATATTAACCTCCGGAAGAGGATCTATATAAACTTCCTCATACAATTCTTCATTTAAAAAGACATTTTTAACATGCAATTGATCAATTGGCCATTGTTGGATAGAGGCAATGTCAATTAAGGTTTGAACACTAGTCATCCTAGCGACAGGAACAAAGGTTTCCTCATAAACCTATTCCACATTCTTGAGCATATCTTTTTGCAACTAATCTTGCTTTATACCTTTATAAAGACCCGTCAATTTTAATTTTGACCTTAAACACTCATCTACGTCATGTAGGTTTCTTGCCTAGAAAAAGATTAACTATTTCCCAAGTGTTGGCTTTCCTAAGATCCATTTTCATTGCTTCATTTCAATAAGGATATTGTTTGACATCTTTATAATGAGATGGTTCATAATAAGAGTGCATAGTTATTAAATATGCTCTAAAATTGAGAGAAAAAAGAATCATAGGATACAAATCTATTAGGAGCATTAGAGATTTGATTAGATCTTCTAAGTTGGGATTCCTCTAAGGGTATGTTTTGAGAGAACTTGTCAATGGCATATGGATGATCACCTTGTCCACGCTGAGTATAAACATGCATATTATTGGATGCATCTTCAATTAAGCTTTCATTTTTATGACATACTTCATCAACAACCGGATGTTCATTACTAGAATCATCATTTAAACAAGAATCAAAAGCATCAATAGAGTCAAACTTACCATGCCTTGGTAAGAGATCAATTAAAAAGGTGTAGTCAACTTCTTTAGTTCCTTTATCAAATCCATTTTCATTTTCTAGGAAAGTGACGTCTTTATAAACATAAAGTTTATTGTTCTTTGAATCAAAACATCTATACCCTTTTTTATTTTACCCATATCCCAAGAAAACATACTCAATAGCTTTTGGAGATAGTTTATCATTTTTATGAGTAAGCATATAGCACTTACAACCAAAGATTCTTAGTCTTTTAAAATCGAGAGTCATTTTAAAAAGTTTTTCAAAAGCAATATATTTTGTAAAGAGGATGAAGGTATTCTATTTACTAAGTAAATTGAAGTTAAAATGGTTTTGGCCTAATTTTTTGGAATATCCCTAGAAATTATAAGAGTTGTAGAAGATGGACCGAGCCCTAGAGGGAGACGAGAAGAGAGAGAGAGAGAGAGAGAGAGAGAGAGAGAGGAGAGAGAGAGAGAGAGAGAGAGAGAGAGAGAGAGAGAGAGAGAGAGAGAGAGAGAGAGAGAGAGAGAGAGAGAAAGCTGCACAGAAAATCGAGAGCATCGTAATGTTATTAGGGCCTCTCTCTATGTTAAATAGAGAGAGGCTTAAAACATAATTACAAGAAAGCCCCATTATAAACGTAAAATTGCAAAAAGCATCTTACTATAAAATTACTTTACTTAAAACCACTTATTCTCAACACTCCCCCTCAAGCTGGAGCATAGATATCAATCATGCTCAGCTTGTCACAACATTTTGAGAAATTTGGTCTGGCAAGAGGTTTTGTGAACATATCTGCAACTTGGTCTTCCGACTTTAGATACTTGGTAGTGATATGACCAGCTTGAACCATATCCCTTACATAGTGACAATCAACTTCAATGTGCTTTGTTCTCTCATGAAATACAGGATTGTTCGCTATATATGTTGCAGCTTTGTTATCGCACATCATGGTCATGGGAGAGGAAACCTTCATCTGAAGATCAAGAAGAACAGTACGAACCCACATCAATTCAGCAGCTGTTTGGGCCATAGCCCGATATTCTGATTCTGCACTCGACCTAGAAACCACATTTTGTTTCTTACTTCTCCAAGAGATCAAGTTGTCTCCCAAGAACACACAAAATCCTGTGGTAGATTTTCTATCCACTACAGATCCTGCATAGTCAGCATCAGAATAGGCCATTATCTCTAGAGGTCCACCTTTCCTGAACAATAACCCCTTTCCAGGGGAAGATTTTAGATATCTGAGAATCATAATAGCTGCATTCCAGTGTACCTCAGTTGGTTTGTCCATAAACTGACTAACTTTACTTACTGCTAAAGCAATATCCGGCCTGGTCACAGTTACATACAGTAGTTTCCCTACTAGGGAGCGATAGCTTTTGCTATCAACTAGTTTTGACCCTTCTTCAAACAACTGAACTTTATGGTCCATGGGAATATTTGCTGGTTTAGCTCCCAACATTCCTGTTTCCTTTAATAAGTCAAGAACATACTTCCGTTGAGACAAAACCATCCCTTCACGGCTCCTGGCAACTTCTATACCCAGAAAATACCTGAGTGAACCAAGATCTTTTGTAACAAAGTGTTTTTGAAGATGAGCCTTTGTGGCTTCAATAGCTTTCACATCATCGCCTGTAAGAATGATGTCATCCACATATACCACCATAACAACTATGCCAGAGCTAGTTTTCTTTATAAATAGTGTATGATCCGCTGCTGACCTATTAAAGCCAAAACGTGACATCACTTCAAACAACTTTTGAAACCATGCACGGGGACTTTGTTTCAAGCCATAAATCGCCTTTTTCAATCTACACACCTTCTGACACTCCCCCTCAACCTCGAATCCTGGAGGTTGTTGCATGTAGACAGTCTCAGATAAGTCCCCATATAGAAATGCATTTTTCACATCTAATTGGGACAAGCTCCAACCATGCTGAACAGCTACTGAGAGAACAAGACGAATGATACCCATCCGTGCAACCGGAGAAAAGGTTTCAAAGAAATCAATACCATATGTCTGAGTATACCCTTTGGCTACTAATCTGGCCTTGTACCTTTCAAGTGAACCATCCGATTTGTATTTGATAGTATATACCCATTTACATCCAACAATGTCAGCATCCGCTGAGGAATCAACTAGATCCCATGTATGCTGAGATAGTAAGGCATCCATTTCTTCTTGCATAGCCAGCTTCCATCGAGAATCAAGCTCTGCCTGCTGATAGTTCAAAGGAATAGTTTCAGCAGATAAAGCTGAAATAAAAGATTTCATCTGATTTCCAATTCTAGCTTCGGAAACAAACTGAGAAATGGGATATAATGTACATTGTCGTATCCCCTTTCGTAGAGCAATCAGCCTGTTATCATCATGAAGATCACTATTGTCAGTAGAACGTACCTCAAGGGAAGAAGAAGATGGAGGCGCTTGTGGAGGTGGAACTCTACGCACATATACCAATGGAGGATTATGAAATCGGGAAGAGGATGAAGTGTGGTTCGGGAATGAGGGCACGGATTCCAAAGGAAAAGGAGGTATAGGTAATGGACAAGATTCAGTGTGATCAACCTGCAGCGGGGAACCGGTACTAGAGTAATATGGAGTGGATTCCAAGAAAGATACATCCGCACTGACATACTCTCGGCGAGAAGTAGGATCATAACATCGATATCCCTTTTGATTTTTGGGATAACCGATAAATATGCATTTTGTAGCTTAAGCAGCTAATTTATCACGGTCAGGACCAAGTTTGTGTACAAAACAAACACATCCAAATACTTTGGGCGAGAGGGAGAAGAGGGGGGTATTGGGTTTTAGGATATGAATTGGAATTTGATCACCCACAGAAGAGGAAGGCATGCGGTTGATCAGATAGCAAGCAGTTGTAATTGCATCTCCCCAGTATAACGCAGAAACATTAGATTGAATCATAATGGTCCTGGCAACATCAAGTAGGTGACGATGTTTTCGCTCAGCCACCCCATTCTGTTGAGATGAATAGGCACAAAAAGTTTGTGGTTGGATGCCATTATCTTGGTAAAACTGTAACAAATTGTGTGATTTAAACTCGAGCATTATCAGTGCGAACAATCTTGACACTAGATTCAAACTGAGTTTTTATTTCAAGAATTAAAGATTTGATAATACTGGGAACTTCAGATCGTTCCTTTAGTAAAAACACCCATGACAACTTAGAGAAATCATCAACAATAACTAAATAGTATCGACACTGAGTCCTAGTAGGAATCTTACTAGGACCCCATACATCTGCATGAAGAAGTTCAAAGACTTTATTACTAGACTGACTCTGACTCGAAGGAAACGAACTTCGATGATGCTTGCCCAGCTGACATGCTTCACACTGGAAGGATGTGGTGGAAGAAATCTGAGGAAAGACCAAACGGAGCTTTGACAATGAAGGATGACCAAGACGACGATGCCACTGAGCAGGACTGAATGAATGTTCCACTGCAGCATGAACAGTACCCATTGGATGATGTAGGTAGTAAATTCCATTTTCTTCATAGCCTCCACCAATCTTCTTCCCCGTCAGCAAATCCTGAAAATGACAACCCATTGGATCAAATATTACTCTACAGTTTTGTTCTTTTACAAGGCAGCTAACAGAAAGTAAACTTTGAGGAAATTTTGGAGCATGAAGAGCATTTTTCAACTGTAATGAGGAGGATATAGAAATATTTCCCTGACCAACAACCGAGGAGGTGCTCCCATCGGCTAATGAGACTCCAAGCTGGGCCTTAATACCCTTTAGTTCTGAAAAGACAAGTGAATTTCCACACAAATGTCTGGATGCACCAGAATCAATAATCCACTTACTGTCAGTCGGATGAAGAAGATTTCCGGTTGAATAGGCAACACCAGCAATAGGAGAGGTAGAACTCAAAGGACGAAGAGCTATCAGCTCATCGTACTCAGCACGACTGAGGGTGATACTACTGTCACTTGCAGAGATATTTTCCTGTGCCTTTGTTGCCTCGAGAGTAGTAACATGTGCTTTAGGAGCATATGACTTTGATGAAGAGGAGGTTGGTCGACCATGCTTATCCCAGCAACGATCTTCTAAATGTCCAGATTTTCCATAGAATGTACATTGAAGCTTTCCTCTGCCGCCCATACCTCGTCCACGACCTCGTCCTCTGATGTTCTGAAGATTTCCACGTCCATAACCAGATGAGACAACCAAGGCAGATGACTGAGTCACAGGCTGAGAATGTGGAAGAGATATCGCAAGTCTGCTCAGACGATTATATGCCTCAGCAAGAGTAGGTACATCCGAACCAGTCAGCATTTGGACTTTGGCAACAGAGAAATCTGAAGATAAACCTGTAAGAAACCTGGCAACCATAGTTTGTTCTTGATGATCCTTTTGTTTCGAACAACAGAGGGGTCTGTGAGCATTAAGTCTTTCAAACGCAGCTTTTACAGAGGCATAGTACTGGGCCAAGGTTTGATCTCCCTGCTGTAAATTATATATTTCTTGTTCGACTTGTAGGATACGACTCACATTAGTCTCTTGTGAGTATGTATCTCGGAGATTGTCCCACATCTGTTTAGCTGTATTATAGTAAATTAAACCATCTGCAATATGGGGTTCGACACTATTCATAATCCATGACATAACTATGTCATTATCTTCATCCCAGGTAACATATTTTCCCACCTTTTCAGTGGGTTCCACTTCCAACAAGATATGTTTTCGACGATGTCCAGATATCGACATCATAAATGTTCTGGACCACCTGGCATAGTTAGTCTCATTCAACCTAACAGACGAGCCGTACGAAAATGGATTGGCAAATGCCTTATATTCTCCAATATTTTCCAATTTTGAATCACATTTCGAAGTTTCAGCCATACTTCTAATTTCAAAACAAATAGACAGCCTCCAATCAGAAACAGGGATAACCGTGTGTTACACTCACACACCAACTGATAATACAATCAGCAACTGTTCCCACACGAACAAAACAAAACAAACCCCACGACAGTAGTGAGCAGCAGCCCACAAACAGAAAACAAAATTTCAGCACATCAGTGAATCACGACTAACAGAACTTTATAACACCACTACGTGTTGGAGTGCTGTTTCCAAAACAAAAAAAAAGAAGTCATGACATGACACCACAAAAAAAACACTCAGGACCCAAAAATCAGGGTATCACGGCTGAGATAGAAGCACTGATTTCTTTTAAACATTCTCAGCAGGTTAGAAGGCAAAGATAGTAACCCACAGAAACTGACGTGGGTCAGTGCACACTGTACCGATGTCCACGATATCAAGATCTCACGCAAATTAAAAAAATAGGGCCCCAACCATATGTAGAACCACCAACAGCAGGAAAACTCCCAACAGCAATCATCCACGATATCAAGATCTTCACGAAAGAAAAAACAACAAGGCCCCAACTATATGTAGAATCACCAACAGCAAGCACACGCCTAACAGCAATCAAACTCCCAGCGTGGGTAGTTACCAGAATCACGGCAGGAACTACCAACGATACAAAATCCACAGCAGGCATCCACGACCAGCAGCATGCCCAGATCTGTCATCAGATCTTAAAAAAAAATAATTTAAATCGCTGACCTGATTAGAAAAACTACACATTGGATCGAGGTTTGATCACGCTCAAGAAAGCCTCCACGATCGACTGTGCTTTGATCTCACTCGATCACTTACCCACGTCACAGTCGATACCAACGTCACAGTTGATCACGCTTCCACGATCGGCCAAGCTTTGATACCATGTAGAAGATGGACCGAGCCCTAGAGGGAGACGAGAAGAGAGAGAGAGAGAGGGAGAGAGAGAGAGAGAAAGCTGCACAGAAAATCGAGAGCATCGTAATGTTATTAGGGCCTCTCTCTATGTTAAATAGAGAGAGGCTTAAAACATAATTACAAGAAAGCCCCATTATAAACGTAAAATTGCAAAAAGCATCTTACTATAAAATTACTTTACTTAAAACCACTTATTCTCAACAAGAGTCCTAGCGATTTCTATTGTATGTCTATGTTTTCTTTCTACTAACCCATTTTGTTGAGGGCTTCTAGGACAAGTCCTTTGATAACAAATGTCATTTTGTTTTAAGTAATTTTGAAAATCATTTGACATATATTCTCCTCCCGAATCAGACCTAAGAATAGATATATTACTAATAAATTGATTTTTAATCATTATATGAAATTATTTAAAAAAGAACACATCGAATTTAAGATTTAGAAAGTAAATCCATATGTATCTAGTGAAATCATCAACAAAAATAACATAATAGGAGTAACTTCCTTTCGATATGACCGGTGAAGGGCCCCATATGTCTGAATGCACTAGTTTAAATGGATGAGCAAAAATGAAAGATCTTTGAGGAAAAGTAATAGCTTTTATTTTTAAAAAACTATAATTTTTACAAGATATATAATTTTCATTATAAATTTTTTTCAAAAAAGAAAAAAAGATACATCTACTAGGATGCCCAAGTCTCTTATGTCAGGTATCAATACTTTTTTCTTGTATATAATTACAAAAATGACTTGGGTTGAAGAGTAAAAAAGTCCATAAAGTAAAGATCGCCTGTCCTATGGCCTTGCCCAATCAGTTTACCTGACTGAAGATCCTGCACGGTGCAATCTTTAAATGAGAATAAAAATTTGCACATATGGTCAAAAATTCGAAAGATATAAAAAATATTTAAATTTAATTTTGGAACAACCCTTATTTTTGGAACAAGAAATTTTTGAATAAAAAATTCCAATACTATTTATTTTTAAAGAAGTTTCAGCGATCGTTGAAACATAAGATGCAATAGGTTTAGTGCAAATTTCGGAAAGGGCATTCTCATGAGGGGGTCATATGAAAGGAAGCACCCGAGTCAAGAATCCATATACTTGGAGGAGATAAAGAAGATGCAATAGTAGCACTCAAAGTAGAGGATGATTTAAGAAGTTGTAGTGCCTCTGATATCTTACTAAGCGTGTCTTTCATATCTCCTCCATTTTTATTTGATTCTTCATTTTTGGGTGTGATTTCTCCAACCGAATCAATTTTTACTTTAAGTTTTGGGCAAACCAATTTAATATGTCCTGGTTCATTACAAAAATGACAAATAATGCCCTTCCTATATCTACTATTATAGTTATTTTGGCTTACAAAATGAGGGGGCCTATAAGTCCTTACATTGTTTCCCGGCCTAGTAGCAGCCAAAACATCTTCACCCTTAGTAGTCATGCCAAGACGAGTCTCTTCTTGTCATACCTTGGTAGGAGCATCTTTAAGAGGAAAATCCGAAGTCCTATGAAGAAAAGAGGACCACACTTGTTCAAATTTTGGCCTTAGGCCATGAAGGAATTGGAAGAAGTGTTCTCTCTCAACTTGCATTCTTCTAAGCTCAACATCTTATGGGGCTACCCATTTTGGCTCAAGGATAGCTAATTCGTCCCAAATAGGAGACAAAGCACTAAAAAATCACTGACATTCATGTTCCCTTGGTTAGTGGTTCTAATTTTATCTTATATAAAATATTGTCTAACACGATATTTTTTGGTATACATACCCTTAAGAAAGAGTCAAACATCATTGGCTTTTTTAAATTTAGCAATGTTGGCACATATTTTTATGTCAATATTGTTCATGAACCAAGCTAAAATCTTAAAATGGATGCTTTTCCAATCTTTTACCTTTAATTGATGTTCGTGAATAGCTTTAACTCGATCATCTCCATCAAGGACCTTCTCAACACCTCATTCGATTTTGGTGAACTTCAAAGAGGGTTCAAGAGTAATACCCACCACGAATATCCAGAGTTTCTTGCTTTTGAGGTGATTCTCCGAATCTCCATTGCCGAGGCTCACATCATGTAGTTGGATCTCTTGAGTTTAAAAGAGAGCTCAACTCTTGATTCATGCTCCATGACAAACAATAAGAAGTGGACAAAGGAAAAGATAGAGCCAATGAGGAAGCCAAACACTTTAATCACAAGCACATGAACAATTGTTATCACAAACAAGTCTTCCAAGATCACAAGAACCCAAAGAGCTCTGATACCATGTAATCTCAAAGTGCATAAGAGAGATACCGAACAAGAAGCCACTAATGGGCACGATACAATATTCACAAACAAGGACATAAAATAAAAATAAACAATGTATTGATGAGATGCTAAAAAGCATCAAGTAAGGGGCTAACACCCTCTATTTATACACCAAAGGAGACCAAGGGGCGCTCTCATAGAGCCGTTGGGAGCTCCCCAATGACTATGTAGAGACCAAAAAGCCCTTGGTCAATAGAATAAAAGGAAAAATATAAAAAAATACAAAAATACAAAATAGTCCCTAGTGTACTATTCTAATTACATATGACAAAAAGAGTAAAATACCCTTGTGAATTATGAAAAATTACAATAACATATATAAGTGAAAATATCTCAAAAAAGGAGATAAAGTGTGCTATAAGCACACCACCACCAATAGGTATGTGCGCAAATGCACAAGAACACTTAGAACAAATGTACACAAAGGTACAATAAAGAAATGCAAATGCACAAAGGCATACAAAATATAAAGAATTTTTATTGAGAAGAATGGAGAATAAAAGCTCCAAGAAGTGAGAAATACAAAGGGGGATCTCCTCTATTTATAAGAAGTAATGAGCCTTGGAGGGGCTCCACTAGCTGTTGGAGCCCCTCCAACGGTTAGAATTCTAACCGTTGGAGGGGCCCAACAGCTAGTGTTGAGCCCCCTCCAAGTTGACCTTAGTCAACGAAAAATAAAAGAAAAAAAGAAAATGAAATGAAAAGAAAAGAAAAGAAAAGAAAAGAAAAGAAAAGAAAAGAAAAGAAGTAAAAAATATTACAACATATTCATAGTTATGAATATGCGCAAAAGGGGGGAAAAGACTATAATACCCTTGTGGGCTTTACAAAAAGATATTTACATATATCTAAAGATGGATACATATACATATATATAACATATATATATGTATATGTATCCCTCTTTAGATATATGTAAATATATATATACAAAAGAGAGATACATTTTAACAATATATACATACATAGATGTATATATTATATAAATACACTTTAAAAGAGTTTTCTTAATTTTCTCAAATAATTTTAATTTGGTGCATGAAACTATAGCTATTGTTATGTTGGAAATATACACTGATTTCTTGATGTCCAATGCAGTGGGTTCCTCCTAATTTAAGTGTCCCCATATTGGATCTGGTGGATGTCATATTCCAGCTTCAGGATGGTGGTTGGATAAGGTAATGTGCTTCTAAAATAATTGTATCTTATTTGTTGTTTGAATTTTGATATGAGCTTGTGGTGTATTCTGTGCTATGATTTTTTTTTTGAAAAATTTACAAGAACCCACCTAATTTTTGCCTTATTTACAAACACCTACCTAACCTTTGAAATATTACAAAAGGCCGCTTGGGTTTAAAAAGTAATTCTCAAACACACGCTTGAGCGAACTTTAGTCTTTTGACCCTGGTCAAACCTTGCGTATCCATTGTAAATTGACATGTTTACCCATTCCTTGTCCCTTTCATCATAATCCCCGTCTCTTATGGCACATTTAGCCACCAAAGACTCACCATCAAATCCAGGTCAAGCCTCTTGTTGCCGGAATGCATGCACAGGTACCTTGCTGGAATCCCTTCTCCCTCTGCTTGGACCAATCTCACCAGCCATTATTTTCAGATGTGGGATTGAGGAACTGATTGAGTTCTTTCTGCATTTGGGACTAAGAAATTGGTTGTTGAGTGCTTTTTTTATCTTCTTTTGGAGAGAGAGAGAAAGAGAGAGAAACCCTATGGTGATCGAAGGGTAGTGAAGTCTCAGATCATTATTGCAGCAGAAGCTCAGTGGCAATCAAAGTGAGGCTAATATCCAATCATTATGCTGCAGTGGAACCCTCGTTTTAACCCATGGGAGAGAAGGGAATGATGAAGACCTGTAAAAGGGGTAAAAATGTTAGTTTGCATTAGGTAACCAGGGTTTGACTAGGGTTAAAAGACTGGTTGGGAGAAGCGGGTCTTTGAGAATTAGTTTCTAAACTGAACTGTCTTTGTAATATTTCAAAGGTTAGACATGTGTTTGTAAATAGTGCAAAGGTTGGGTGGGTATTTGTAAATTTTACCTTTTTTTTCTGTTTGTTTTTAAAATGCAACACTTAGTGCACAAATTTCATACACATGCAGACCAGCAAACTTGGTTGTATGTTACATACTTTGAGATTCTTTTGTTTCATGTTGTGTGTATCTTCTTAGTACATTGTTTGGTGTGCAGCTTCTGTCAGGCATCTGTTAGCACGTGCTTCATAGGCTGAAGCTCTTTGATATTCAGCAATTTTACTTTCATTTCCTTTTAATTTAGCTTTCTTCTTTTTGGCCTTGTTATGATATCCTCCAAGTTATCTATTTCTTCAGTAAGAGGATGTTTACCTGGCTCCTAAGCTTATGTTGGTTGGATCACCATCTGGCTTGTCACTCTTGAAAGTTTGAAACTGACAGCTAAGATGTATTTAGTACCATAGTCACAAATATCAGTGATATTTTGAAAATATTACGATAATATCTCGGTAGATTCACAAAATGATATTAAAGCCAAATCTAGTGATAGTTTGAAAATATCAGAAACTTATATATAGCTGTCACATGGGTGCGGGTGCGGGTGAGGGGGTGCGGCACTTTCAAAAAACCTGGGTGCGGGGGTGCAGCAAAAATATATAAAATATATATATATATATATATATATATATAAAGTCCAAAAGTTGGACATAAATGACCCTGGGTGCGTTGACTGCACCCAGGGTCAGGTTGACTGCATCGGGTGCGGGTGTGACACGGGTGCGGCACCTAGTTGGAGAATCCCTGTGACATATAGGGCAAAAAAAATTTTCTTGGCAATTTTTTTTTTAAGTCCGAAAATTGGACTAAAATGACCCTGGGTGCGTTGACCGCACCCGGTGCTGCACCCACACCCGCGTCGCGTCGACGCGGGTGCGGCATCCTGCTAGCCGAATCCCTGTGACATAGATATATAGTGATATTATCACAATAATATCACAGTATTATCATGTCATGATATTATCAGTTTTATTTTTTTTTACTTCTATATCTTAAATATGTTTTTCTTCTTTGTTTTATACTTTATACATATTTCTTTTATTATGTGTATTTTATTATGTAAACATGCTGTTTTCTTACTTATTTCTGCTATTTTGTATATTTTTTACAGTTTTTAAGTGCTGAGTTTTTCCTGAGATTTATCAACTAAACCTATATTATTGCAAGAAATTGCCTTGCCAACATATAGTTGACCGGTATTTGTGACTGTTTAGTACCAATATTTCCTTGAAACATCTCTTGCAAAAAGAAAAAGATAATTCATTGAAGGTATATGATCATGGCACTGGTTTTCACTATTATTATGTGCATGCAAGCACATGCATGCGTGTGTGTTTATGATAATTGGTGTGATAAATCAGCTGAAATTAGTCCTTGTGGTTGATTGACATTTAAAACAGGCGTCAGGCATTTTGGGTTGCCAAACAGGTATTGCAGCTTGGGATGGGTGATGCTTTTGATGATTGGTTGATTGAGAAAATCCAACTTCTGAGGAAGGGTTCTGTGATTGCCTCGGGAATCATGCGAATTGAACAGGTACTTGGTCAATTTTTTTGTGATTTTCTCATCACGTGATTTTATGCATTTTAAAGCTGTGTTGATTCAAGCCACAATTATCATTCTTGTGACATTCTCTGCAGAGGAATATATCGTGGCATTTTTCTGCAAAAATAATAAAAATAAAGAAAACTTACCAAAATAAACTTTGTAAAATCGCCTGAAATCATGATTGTTCAGAAGAGGTAATAAATTGAATGTACCATGTTTCTCTTGGGTTATTTAGCTTTTTGGTTAAAATGTCATGATAAGATCATGATGAGTTCAATTTGTCACTGATACCTTATGTACAACATCCAATTGCATTTTGAAACTGGTATGCAAAGTTCTAAACTTCTGGATAAGGGATGACGGATGCCTTATCTTAACCTTCAATTTTAGCTGTGTAATGAGTACATGTTTAAATTTTGCTCTACACATTTTCTTTGGTTTTACATTGATGTGAAGTTTTCTTTTCGTTTTTTTTCATAAGCATTACCTCCATTTCCAAGTTCTTTCTGTAAAATTTGTTAGAACTCATGTAAAGAAAGCATATGTAGTTAGGCCTCATTTGAAATTGATAAACAAAAATATGTACTTGGATGTATGGATCTGAAACAGTTTGTCATAGTATAGTATACACCAGACCACCCCTCTTCCCGAAACCTTCATGCAGACTACTTTAGATCGATGATGACCTGTGTAACAACTTAAAAAAACAAAATTGTATTGATTCGAGCCGGATTCGGACCCGAGCCGGACCACCGCCTCTCGCAGTCATTAAAGACAACGAGGCAGGTGGGAGGAGGGTTACGAAACCCCCCTCACCGCCTTTCCCCTCTGCTCTCTCGTCTCTCTCCCTTACCCTCTCGCTCGTCCACTGTCACCGACGCCGGCGACCTCCGACAGCCCGCCGCCAACGACATCGGCGACCCCCTTCCTTAAGACGAGCTTCCCTCCGGCGACCACCAGGTATGCCTTTCTCCCCCTTTTCTCTTCCCTTTTGCCGCCTCTTCTCCCTCTTTTCTATTCTTCTCCCTGTCATCGACAGACGGGGGCAAAGCCCCTTCCCGTCGGTTGTTTACGACGGGGAAGGGCCGTGCGACAGGGGTTTTAGCCCCACCTGTTGCCGATAGGTCGGCAGGGGTAAAACCCCTACCGCCTGTGAGGAGGGTTCCGGGAGGGGGTTTTGGGGCCCCTGCATGCCCTTTTGACTCTACCAGGGAGGGTCGAGACCCCTCCCTGCCTCCTGTTCCTCTAAGGAACCGAGTCCCTGTCTCGTTTCCTGTTAAGCAAATCGACAGGGGCCTTTGGCCCCTGCCTCCTCTCCCAAAGGTCGCAGGGGGCTATTGGCCCCTGCGTCTCTCTGTCTTTGCTTATTTTCCTGGCAGGGGCCATCGGCCTCTTCCCTGTTTTTTATTTATTCCAGTAGGGGCCAAAGGCCCCTGCCTTTTTTTTTGTTGCTATTCCAGCAGGGGTTGAAGGTCTCTGCGCCTTTTACTGTTCCAGCAGGGGCCATCGGCCCCCGCCCTTTTTGTTGTTCCAGCAGGAGCCATCGGCCCCCGCCCTTTTTATTGTTCCAGCAGGAGCCATCGGCCCCCGCCCTTTTTATTGTTCCAGCAGGAGCCATCGGCCCCTGCCCTTTGTACTTTCTCAGCAGGGGCCGATGGCCCCCTGCTTTTCTTTTCTTTTAAGATTTCCAACAGGGGCCTTCGGCCTCTGTCTTTTTAAAATAACCAGCGGGGGCCGATGTCCCCTGCACCTGTTCTTTGGCAGCAGAGCTGTTCGGCCCTGCCCCGACCCTATGTATTGGAGAAGTTGAGTCTTCTCCTTATTTTTGCTTTTGTCTTGACTGCGTGTTAATATCGCATAATTGCAGCTACGACGGATCCCGCTCGCGCTCCGCGACCCGAGCCGTCAATCATGTACACCCGCAGACGCCAGCAAGCTTGCAACTCTCCGAGGTAGGGGAAGATTGCACAAAAGACTTAGATAATTGAATTAAGTTTAATTAAACTAAAAATGATCATTTAATAAATATATATACAAATATATATATATATATATATATATATATATATTTATGTATACAAGTATGCACTTAACTCAAGGACGCGGTTTCGCGATCCTTGCCCTTTACCTTCTATCAGTTTTTACTTGCCGTCGCGCATCGCGTCGAGGTTTTTCCGTTGCACTCCTGCTTACAGTTTTTACTTGTCGTTGTGCGTTGTGTCGAGGTTTTTGGGTTGCACTCCTGCTTATAGTCTTTACTTGTCGTTATGCGTTGTGTCGAGGTTTTGTGTTGCACTTCTGCTTACCGCTTTACCTTGCCGTCGCGCTTTGCACCTAGGCCCTTGCTTTTACATATGTGTTGGTATTGCCTTGCTATTGCAGATGACGTGCATGTTCTTGCTCTTTGCGTATGCCTTAAAGGCATCCTCATGGAGGATGCAAGGGGCATTTACCACTCTCTCTTGCGACGAGAGTTGAGTTGGGAGCTAGCATTACATTCTCGTCTAAGGAGAGGGATACCTTGTAAGGATCCTGACTCTTCGAGTATGCAGTCCTGCAGACGAGTTGGGGTTCGAGCGGACTACTTAGCAGGGGTTCTGTTGATAAACCTGTATCCCGTCCGTCGAGGCTGGTATCGAGTCATGTGAGGCATGTAGATACCCCGATAGCGGATGAGATTCTAGAAAATAGCATGCATAATGTTGGCACAAGGTACTGCTGTTTCAAAACATAAAGAATGTCAAAAGTAAAGTTGATAAACATTACATCTTTGTGAAACACTCCTGTCGAGGCTTCTATTGAGAAGCTATACCCCCTTCATCCTAGAGTACTTGTAGTCGTGCACGACATGTCTTGTACTGTGATGATCGGATGAGACGGTCGTACGACCTCGAACAGTGCTAAATACACAATGCTGTAATCACATAAAATGACCTCACATTCGCCTTCACAGGCAAGATGCTCGAGTGACTTAAAGACCACAACATAGAATGAGTCGTTAGTTAAACAACCCCTAACGCACCCATTCGCTTCTTGTTGTCTGTCAAGGGAGAGGACAGAGCGGTACATAAACTCCAATGGACAGGTTGTTAACAACTACCCTACGGGCAATGATCCGGCCTCCTCAGTCATTGGAGTTAGGGGAAAGGGGCTACAATAGTTAGCTCAACACTTCTGCAGAAGTTGGATGCATCCGTGACACTACTTTTCAGCCTTTGGGGAATCCTCTCTCGGCTAAAGCCGTCCCTTTAGGAGCGGACTCAACTAGCTATTCGGGTTATTCAAAATACATAGAATAACAAATGCCCGAACTAGTCTCAATTGTTTCTACGTTTTGCCTGCGCGTACCCGCAGGCCAGTAATATCGAAACATAAAGTCTGTTCACACTGGTTGTTGGGTCGTGAGATTCGCTTGCACTACTGACTTGCTTGCACTACTGACCCGCTTGTACTACTTATTCGCTTGCACTACTTACGCGTTTGCACTATTTACTTGCTTGCATTGGTTACCTGTTTAACTGCATATCTGCTTTAAACTGCGTAACATATTGAATTAAATGTACATAATTCAGTTTTCTGTAGTCTCTCTTGTGCACCTACTAGTTTTTCGCAAAACTAACCCATTCTATGGGTACAAGTGATGATTAGGTACACCACAGACGATGGCGTGATGACAAGATGACTCCAAGACTTTCTTCTTCCTGCTCTTAGCTCCCGTCTTGGATATTTGGGGTTTTGTAACGGATTTTCCTTGGGATATCCGAATTTTGTACTATTTGGAGAACTTCTTAAATGAAAGTGGCTTTTTCAAGTGTTTGCAAGTAGCATGGGTTGTGCGCTTTGGTTATTTTAGCTAACGCGCCCAAAGTTGTCAGCTTGCCTTTCTGAAATTAACAAAAGAATAGTCTTCCGCTGATTTCATAAACCATCTCTAAGATAAAGATATTTCTGTTTAGTCTCTTGTCTGTTTTTCTTAAAGGTTTACAAGTTTGAAATTTTGGGGCGTTACATCTTGGTATCAGAGCTAAGGGAAGCAAGGATTCTTGACCATTGAGCATCTGCATTGCGCTGTGAGTATACCTTTTATCTTGCTTAGTAGGTGTATTTTGCATTGTTAAGCTAAGTGGCTTGACACGTTCTGCTTATGTACCAGCATTGCTGGGTTTTCGTAAACTACTTATGTTAAACATAAATAGTACTTATGTTTTTGGCTTATTTCGAGCTTTCTGAAATTTCTAATTATTGGTATTCCTTGTTTACTTCAAGGATGGCAAGAAACTCAAACGAAGGGTTTGATGACGAATGATCAGATCAACGGGGATTCGTGATGGATTATTTAAGTTCCTTGGCAGCGGCTATGCGAGACCAGATTCGTTCTCAAAGGGAACCAACGCCCGTTCTTGAGCTGATTCCGCATACCGCAGTGACGTATGAGAAATTTCTGAAGCTTGAACCCCCGTCCTTCGACGGCAAGCCCGACCCAGACATGGCCGATAACTGGGTGAAGGAGGTGGAACGAGTGTTCGAGGTCTTGTCAGTGCTCGATGACAAGAAGACGTTATTCGAGACCTTCAGGCTGAAGGAGAATGCTCGCAGTTGGTGGGATATGGTCTGGAGTGTGCAGTTTCCGGGAATTTCTTCCATTCCTTGGGAAGCTTTCAGAAAGGCTTTATTGGAGAACTACTTTCCGCCTCATGCGAGGGAGAAGAAGAAGGTGGAGTTCTTGGAGCTCAGCCAGGGCAATTCGAGTTTGACGGATTACATCACCAAATTCCAGAGCTTAGAACCCTACTGCCCCAACCTGTTCGCGGATGATCGCGAGCGAGCAAGAAAGTTTGTTCAGGGGCTGAAGGAGGGGCTCATGTATCGGGTCCTAACCAGCATGCCCTCGACCTTCTCTGTGGCATTTGCTGCCGCCACCCTCCTGAGTGAAGCCTGAAGCGCACTAAGAGTACTCAGGGCAGGAGGCCACCCGCTACGGGTGGTGAGCTGAAGACACCTTCCGACAGCCCAGGCAAACGACCGTTCTTTCTTGTAAAGAGCGAAGGAGGAAGAAAATAGTATCCTCCTTCGAAGCGTCAGCAGCTTCAGGGCAACCCTCTAGCCAGGCAGCAGGTTGGCAATGTATGCCCCAGATGCTAGCGATCTCACCTTGGACAGGCGTGCCCGCTCGACACAGGCGGATGCCTGTATTGTGGCAAGATGGACCACTACGCCCGTGATTGCCGTAAAAAGGCGGCTGACGATTCCAGGCAGACCAGCGGAGCACCTCTGCTCCCTCGGCCACCACAACCACAACAACAGTATCAGACGCCACAACCGCAGGCCAGCGGTCAGAGGAGGGCGCCGGGATGCGTCTACTATTTCAAGGCCGAGCAGTTGACTAAGGGCGACCTAGTGCAAGGTACTCTTTTTGTCGCTAACCAATCGATTTTTGTGCTTTTTGATTGTGGTGGCACACACTCTTTTATTTCGGTAAATTTTGTTGAGTTTTTGCACATGCCTGTAAAACCCTTACATAATACCCTTAAAGTGTATAACCCGATTGGGAAAAACACCATTTGTGCGGCCTACGTACCAGAGTTGGACGTAGTCTTGGCAGATCGACATTTACCGGCTTGTACTATCCTGCTAGTGATGACGGAATTTGACGTCATTCTAGGCATGGATTGGTTGCACAAGTATCATGCCAAGATTTTCTGCCAAAATAGCAGGATTGTTTTATCTCCACCAGAAATGCCCAAGGTGGAATTCAAGATCGTGAAACTCGTTCAGGCGAGCAAATTGATTTCGTCGCTGAAGGCGCAGAGATACCTGAGGAAGTGATGCACTGCCTTTTTGGTTAGTATCATCCAGTCCGAGCCGACGCGAGTCCCGATGGGAGACTTGGAGGTTGTTCGAGATTTTCCAGACGTCTTTTCGGAGGAATTGCCAGGCCTTCCTCAACCTCGTTAGGTGCAGTTCAGCATCGAGTTGCTGCCGGCACTGCGCCAATTTCTAAGGCTCCATATCAGATGGCGCCAGCCGAGCTCGAAGAGCTCAAGAAGCAGTTGCAGGAGTTGATGGATCGGGGATTCATCCACCCCAATGTCTCGCTCTGGGGAGCTCCTGTCTTGTTCGTGGAAAAGAAGGACGGATCATTGCGGCTGTGCATCGATTATCGGATGCTTAACCAGGCGACAATAAAGAATAAGTACCCGTTGCCACGCATCGAGGATCTGTTCGACCAGTTGCAGAGGGCCAAGATCTTCTCAAAGATTGACCTTAGATCTGGGTACCATCAACTCAGAATTAAGGGAGATAATATCTCCAAGACGACCTTTCAGACCAGGTACGGGCATTACGAATTTACGGTCATGCTCTTCGGACTCACTAACGCTCCTGCAACGTTTATGGATCTCATGAATAGGGTGTTCAAACCTTTCTTGGACACCTTCGTGATCGTGTTCATCGACGACATCCTGGTGTATTCCGATAGCTGGGAGCAACATCGTGAGCACTTGAGGGTTATTCTCGAAACCTTGCAAAAGGAGGGTTTGTTCGCTAAGTACTCTAAGTGCGAGTTTTGGCTCGAGGAGATCATGTTTTTGGGACATGTTATCTCCAAGGAAGGTGTGTCCGTGGATCTCGCGAAGGTTGAGGCTGTACTCAGTTGGCAGCAACCGAGGAATGTGCATGACATTCAGAGTTTTCTTGGATTAGCTGGGTATTACCGAAGATTTATCCAGGACTTTTCTAAGATCTCTCTACCCTTGACGAAGCTCCTGAAGAAAGAAGCTAAGTTCGTGTGGGACGACATGTGCGAGAGCAGTTTTTAGATGTTGAAGGAACATCTTACGACTGCTCTTATTTTGGCCCTACCTTCGGGTCAAGGTGGTTTTGTGATTTACATCGACGCTTCCGGGACAGGCTTGGGTTGCGTCTTAATGCAGAATGATAGAGTGATCGCCTATGCATCGCGCCAACTTAAAATACATGAGAAGAATTATCCGACTCCTGATTTGGAGTTAGCAGCAGTGGTCGTTGCATTGAAGATATGACGACACTTTGTACGGGGAGCGGTTTGAGGCTTTTATAGATCACAAAAGCCTAAAATATTTGTTCTCGCATAAGGAGCTGAATATGAGGCAGCAACGTTGGCTGAAATTCCTCAAGGATTACGACTTTACCTTGTCCTACCACCCAGGAAAAGCGAACGTCGTGGCCGACGCTCTGAGCTGCAAGTCTCCCAGCGTTTCCGTTAATTTGTTATTTGCGGGGTGGAAGCTGATCGAGGATCTGATATCGTGGGAACCATTTGTGGTCACTCAAGATTCGATCAGTCTTTCCAGCATGGTAGCTCAACCTGAGCTATTGTCAAAGATCTTTGTCAGTCAGAAGGTCGATGCGCAGTACGAAAAGCTGAAGGCTCTAGTCTAGCGGGCCAATACCTCCTTCCGTTTGAGTGAGGAAGGAGGTGTATGGCATAAGGATCGTCTCTGGGTGCCAGAAGATCCTATTTTGAGAGATGAGATTCTCGCTGAAGCCCATAAGTCCAAGTACACGATTCACCGGGGCGGCACGAAGATGTTCAAGGATTTGCAGTGCAGGTATTGGTGGAGTGGAATAAACCGGGACGTAGCCGAGTACGTTTCAAAGTGCTTGACTTGCCAAACGGAGTGATGCAGCAGATGAAAATTCCTCAATGGAAGTGGGAAGACATCTCGATGGACTTCATCATCGGTTTGCCGAGGACACGAAAGAAACACGATGCGATTTGGGTGATCGTGGATCGACTCACTAAATCGACGCATTTCCTCCATATACGACTCAGTCAGTCACTGGACAGCTTGGCAGACCTCTATGTCAGAGATATTGTGAGATTGCACGGTGTTCCTGTGTCAATCATCTCCGATCGTGACCCGAGGTTCACCTCCAGGTTCTGGGAGCAGCTGCAGTTGGCCTTGGGCACGAAACTGAAATTCAGCACCGCCTTCCACCTTTAGACCGACGGACAATCTGAACGCACGATTCAAACTTTGGAGGACATGCTGCGAGCGTGCATGATGGACTGGAAGGGAGAATGAGACTCTCATACCGGGTTGACAAAATTCGCGTACAATAATAGTTATCATGCGAGTATCGGTATGGCTCCGTACGAAGCCTTGTACGGGAAGTCTTGTCGATCACCTGTTTACTGGGATGAGGTTGGTGAACAGATGCTAGATTCACCTATAGTGCTACAGCACTATACTCAGCAAGTGCAGATGATCAGGGAACGTCTGCGTACCGCGCAGAGTCGGCAGAAGTGTTACGCCGATCGGCGACGTAGAGAGCTCGTGTTCTCAACAGGAGATATGGTTTTTGTTAAGGTATCTCCTACCTGTAATCAAATGGTGGTCTTCAACAAATGCACAAATAACTCACAAACAAGTGTCTATTGGAGACACTACAAGCATGACCCTTGAAAGGGTATAAAGGGAAGAACACTTGAAAAATAAATAATACTTTATTCATGAACAAAATGCTTAAGAAGCATAGTACTTTACATTGAAGGGGTTCACCCCTATATATACAAAAAAATGGGAGAGAGAGGAGAGCTCATTTTGAGCTCTCCAAAAAGAGACGTTGGATTCCAACGTCTCTTAATATAGCTGTTGGACTACAGTCCAACAACATTTATTATTATAGCTGTTGGACTATAGTCCAACAACATTTATTATAGCTGTTGGACTACAGTCCAACAGCTACTTGCACAGTCAAGTTCCAACAGGAACTTGACTGGATCAAAATATCTAGTTTCTATTGAACTAGATGCTAAAAAAGAAAATAAAAAAATAGAAAAATAAAATAATAAAAGAAAATATAATAATATTAAATAATATATATATATATATATTGCAGTTTACATTTTAACACTCCCCTTCAAACTTACGGTAAAATGAACGAAAGTTTGTCTAAGAGGAAGTGAAATCTGGGAGCAGCGAGAGGCTTGGTGAAGAAGTCTGCTAATTGATATTCTGATGTAACATATGGCAGATCAATGGTTCCATGTAAGTATTCCTCTCTGACATAGTGACAGTCCATCTCAATGTGTTTAGTACGCTCATGGAATGTCCGGTTGCTTGCAATGTAGATCGCACTTTTGTTGTCACAACACATCTTTGAAGCTTGCGTTGCTTTAGCTCCCATATCCGCTAGCAATCGTCTGAGCCAAACAACCTCCATAGTGGTGGTTGCCATGGCTCTGTATTCAGCTTCGGTGGAGGAAAGAGAGACTTTCTGCTGCTTCTTGCACCTCCACGAAATTAAGGTTTCACCTAAGAACACACAAAAACCAGTAGTTGAGTGTCTATTATTGGGATCACCTCCCCAGTCAGCATCAGTATATGCAATTAAATTTAATGAAGATGAAGCAGACAAGAAGAGTCCTCGTGAAAGAGAGGATTTTAAGTATCTAATAATACGCAAAATCGCTCCCATGTGCACGGAGGTGGGAGCATGCTGAAACTGACTGACTGTATGAACCGCATGAGTTATATCTGGCCTAGTAATGGAAAGATAAGAAAGAGCTCCAACAAGTTGTCTATAAGGAGTAGGATCATCAAGAAGTTCTTCATCATCAATTTTCATTTTAACATTGACAACTTCTGGAGTGTCTACTTTCTTATCATCTGTAATTCCAGACCTTGAAACGATATCAAGAGCAAATTTAGATTGAGATATCAAATACCCCCGAGGGGAATAAGCAACTTCAATGCCTAAAAAATATCTTAATAAACCTAAGTCAGTCATTTCAAAGTGAGTTTTAAGAAGAGATTTGATATTTGCAACTCCCTGTTTGTCGCCTCCGGTGATGATCATATCGTTCACATAGAGAAGAAGAATAATGATGCCTGCATCAGATTTCTTAACAAACAAAGCAGTGTCAGTTAAACAAGGTTGAAAACCAATATCAAGCATAACATGACTAAATCGGTCATACCAGGCTTTTGGAGCCTGTTTAAGACCATAAAGAGCTTTTTCTAGACGAAGAGCTTTACCCTTAGGGATACTAATACCAGGTGGGGCTTCCATGTATACTTCTTCAACGAGATTCCCATTCAGGAAAGCATTTTTGACATCTAATTGAAAGATAGGCCATGTTCTAATGGAGGCCAAGGCTATTAAAGTTCTAACAGTGGTCATACGGGCCACAGGAGCAAATGTTTCTTCATAATCGATACCATACTCTAGAGCATATTCTTTTGCTACTAAACGGGCCTTATATCTTTCCAGGGTCCCATCACTTTTGGTTTTGACTTTGTATACCCACCTACAACCTATAGGTTTCTTACCCGGAGGAATATCTTGTATCGTCCAAGTATTGGCCTTTTCTAGTGCATCCAATTCTATTTTCATGGCTTCTATCCATTCTATATGATTTTTTGCTTGAGAATAGGATGATGGTTCAACATATGATTGTATTAATGTAATGGCGGCCCTATACGTGGGTGAAAAAGATTCATAAGACACAAATTTTTCTGGAGGTTTAGAGATTCTAGACGTTCTTCTAGGTGAGACTTCAGAGTATTTTTGTAATGCACATGGAAGATTTTGCTCTCTACGTCTTGAATATTGTAGACTAACATCCCTATGGATTTGCTCTTCATTATCATCATTTTCAACAACAATAGGACTTTGATCATTGTCAAGGTCACATCCAACATCACATTCATTGGATTTTGAAGTTGGATCAATTAAAAACGAGTATTCAGTGACATCCTTGGATTTTTCAAATCCAAAGAAGCTTTCTTTTTCCAAAAAAGATACATTTCTTGACACATATAATTTGTCATTTTGAAAATCGAAACACCTGTAGCCTTTTTGATTATCAGCATATCCTAAAAAGGCACATGGGATTGCACGAGGAGAGAGTTTATCATTTCTGTTGGTGAAAACAAAACATTTGCATCCAAAGACTCTTAATCTAAAATAATCTGGAGTTAAATTAACAAGCTTTTCTATTGGAGTTGTATTCTTTAATGAGGAAGATGGCATCCTATTAATGAGGTAGGTGGCAGTTAGGACCGCTTCAGCCCAAAAACTTTTTGGAACTTGATTTGCAATTAGCAATGTCCTAGTAGTTTCCATAATGTGCCGATGTTTGCGTTCGGCTAGGCCATTCTGTTGTGGAGTGTGTGGACATGATCTTTGATGTGTAATACCATGTAAATTGAGATAGTCTTTGAATTCGTTGGACATAAATTCTCTCCCTGAATCAGTGCGAAAAACAGAAATATCATTTTGAAACTTATTTTTAACCATTTTATAAAATATTTGGAAGTTAGCGAAGACATCAGATTTATGTTTAAGAAAATAAATCCAAGTATGTCTAGAAAAGTCATCAACAAAAATGACATAATATGTATAACAACCTTTGGAAATAACTGGTGCGGGGCCCCAAACATCCGAATGTATTAACTCAAGTGGTCGTGAGGAAACAAAAGTTCTACTAAGAAATGGTAACCTTTTCATTTTGCCAAGAATGCAGTCTTTACAAGAAAAATTTTCAGAATTACAAAATTTTTCCAAACTTGGAAAATATTGAATTTTAGACATATGAGGATGGCCAAGCCTTTTGTGCCATAAATCCAATTCTAATTTCTGAATATTATAACAAAATGCATTCTTGGGTAATTCCAAAAAGTCCATGTAATAAAGTCCTCCTTCTCTATGGCCTTCCCCAATCAGCTTCCCTGACTGGCGATCCTGTACCCAACAACCATGAGAAGAGAATGAGATATTACATCCATAATCAGATATTTGCGAGACAGATAAGAGATTCAAATTAAGTTTAGGGATATATCTAACTTCTAGGATAAAAAATCTTTTGGATTTTTGAAGATTTTCAAAACATCCTATTCCTTTTACTTCGAGAGATGTGCCATCGGCTGTAAAAACCTTTGACACACTTGAGTTATTTTTAAGACATTCGGATAGACTATTAACATTTGGGGTCATATGAAAAGAAGCACCAGAATCTAAAAGCCAAGGAAAGTTACCTGGACCGGAGAAAGATGCAACTGCCGCTCCAGTTGAGGCTTCGGTTGAGGAGGATACCCCTTTGAGAAGAGGTTGAAGGATTTCCATCAGTTGAGCCATAGACACAGGTGCATCTTGATCTTTTGACTCAGATTCAACAGATGCAACTCTTTTTTCTTCTCTTCTTTTTAACTTTGGACATTGAGGCCTATAGTGCCCCGGTTCATGACAATGATGACAAATAACTTTTCTTTTATCAAAGTCGCCGTTTTGCCTTCCAAAATGAGGCGGCTTGTAAGTACGAGTATGATTCCCCGGTCTAGATACAGCTAAAACGGAGTCATCATCAACTTTTGGAGTACTTTTTCTAAGTCTATTTTCCTCCATAGTGAGCTCTTCTATAGTATCAACAATAGAAGGAATTTTTCCACGATGTAAAAGGGCTGATTTGGTGGATTCAAACTCCGGCCTTAAACCATTCACAAATTGATAGAAATGTTCCATATCGAGTTGCTTTTGGCGAAGCTCGATGTCTTCGACACAATGCCATTTGGGCTCAAGAAGAGCCAACTCTTCCCAAAGTTCGGACAACTCATTATAATATTCTCGAATAGTTTTATCTTTTTGAGTCATTGTCCGAACTTTATCTTGTAAATTGCATACATGTGCAATATCTTTAAGGGAATACATGTTTTTGAGGTATTCCCAAGCCTTATCGGCATGCTCAAACTTAGCTAGACTAGAGCATTTTTTAATGTCAATGCTATTGATGAGCCATGACATAATTTTTGCATGCCCTATCCTCCATTCTTTCCATAAGTGGCTAACGCCTTACTCTTCTCTTCTTCCGTTAGAGGAACCTCTTTATCACCCTCTTTCTTGGTAAGAGATAGTTTAGGTTCCAAATCGGAACCATCCACTATACCCCATAAACCTTTTCCCCAAATGTGGTGCTTCATAATCGAAGCCCACATTACATAGTTAGTATCATTTAGCTTCATAGGAATGATGGTGATCTTATCATTGTCATCCATCTTTTACAAGGGTAAGAGAGGAATAAATAGGAGGAGAGAGAGAGAAAAATAAAAAGAAAAGAAAAAGAGTAGACAAAGGAATAAGAGAGGATACAAAACCAAAATTTTTTTGTAGCACAAGTTCGCCTTTCTTCAAACAAATCTTCTTGAGCCAAGAACAAGGTGATGAAACACCTTTTGTAAATGTGGCACGGAAATCGAGGCGGAAGCACTTCAAGATCTAATGATTTCGTAGCTCTGATACCATGTAATAAAATGGTGGTCTTCAACAAATGCACAAATAACTCACAAACAAGTGTCTATTAGAGACACTACAAGCATGACCCTTGAAAGGGTATAAAGGGAAGAACACTTGAAAAATAAATAATACTTTATTCATGAACAAAATGTAAGATTTTGATATATGTGGGCTGTAACAAGAGAGAGAAATAGAGAGGGAAATAGGAAAACCTGAGAGAGAGGAAGAGAGGAGAGATAAAGTGGGGCGCAGAATGCATCTCCCCCTTTGTATCATTCTATTTATACTCAAAATGTACATTTTACAAAATACATAATAAAAAAGGAATGTAATTACAAGTATGCCATCGCCTAGAGGCGCGTGCCTTAGGCGGTGTTATGGATTGGATCAAGATCCGATCCAATCCAAATGTGTCGTCTTAACAGCCCCCCTCAAGTTGGGCATGGGGATGAATCATGCACAACTTGTTCTTCAAAGTCCAGAAGTGCTCGCCTGTAAGTCCTTTAGTAAACAAGTCCGCCACCTGTTGTGATGTAGGAATATATGTTGGAGAAATGACCCCGTCTTCAACCTTTTGACGAATGAAATGTTGATCAATCTCTATGTGCTTGGTACGACTGTGAGAGATGGGATTGAAAGCCATTTTAATAGCACTCTGATTATCACAAAGGAAGGAGGAGCTGGCAATGGAAAGTAAGAGTTCTCCAAGGAGGTGTCGTAACCATGCAACTTCAGCAGTGCCGGCAGCCATGGCTCTATATTCTGCTTCTGTGCTTGACTTGCAAATTGCCTGTTGTCTTTTGCTACTCCAACAGACGAGATTGGAGTCAAGAAAAACACAATAACCCGAAACAGACCGTCTCTCATCTGGATCACCCCCCCAGTCAGCATCAGTATAGGTATAAAGATGATGTCCATCCAAGACATTTGAGGACCTTGTGTAAACGAGGCCATCTCCAATAGTAGCTTTGAGATAGCGTAAAATCCGCTTAACTGCTTCTATATGCTCTTCTGTGGGAGCATGCATGAATTGAGAGACCTGGTTCACTGCATATACTATGTCAGGACGGGTAAAAGTGAGGTATTGCAACATGCCAACAATACTTCGATAAAACCGAGGATTAGGATATGCATCACTTCCATCAAGAGCACGCAACTTGGAGTTAAGAACACTGGGAGTATTTATGGGTTTGCACTGCGACATCCCTGCCTTGTTTAATATGTCAAGAGCATACTTATGTTGAGTGAGAGTCATCTCATTATCCTTTCTATCAAGTTCAACCCCCAAGAAGTATCGTAGCTCGCCAAGATCTTTCATTTTAAAAGCCTCTTGTAGGACCTCTTTAACATGAGCGATATGAGAGGAAGAGTTTCCCGTGAGTACTATATCATCCACATATATGAGAAGCCAAGTTACAGTTTCACCTGACCGATATAAGAATAAAGAATGATCAAGAGCGCTTCGAGTGAAACCAGCCTGCTGAATATGGAGAGAGAACCTGTCAAACCATGATCTAGATGCTTGTTTGAGCCCATATAATGACTTCTGTAGTTTGCAAACCCATTGAGTAGGATCACTTGATGCATACCCTGGAGGTTGCTCCATATATACTTCTTCTTTCAAATAGCCATGAAGAAAGGCATTCTTCACATCCAACTGATATAAAGGCCATCCATGTGACACTGCCAGTGAAAGAATAACTCGTATTGTCCCCATCTTGAAAACTGGACTGAAAGTTTCATTATAATCCTCACCATACTGTTGAGTGAATCCTCTGGCAACAAGACGGGCTTTGTATCGATCAACACTGCCATCGGGTTTATATTTAATCTTATAAACCCATTTGGAACTCACTACATTTTTCTCGTCTGGTCGAGGAACAAGAGCCCAAGTTTGACATTCATGCAAGGCAGACATCTCCTCATTCATGGCATCAATCCAACGTCTATCTTGAGAGGCTTGATCATAACTCTTGGGCTCCTCATTTTTGTTCACCTCTGTCATAAAGATCTGAAAATCTAAAGAAAAATTGTCATAGCTGACCCACCTGTCAATTGGATGTCTCACCCGTTCTGATCTGCGTGGAAGAACATTGGTTGTGTCTGAAGCACGGATAGAGGGAAGCCTTCTACTATAAGTCATCCCTGAAAAATAACCAGATGGTCGAGGATCACATGTGGATGGTTCTGAATCAACTTGGGATGAGGCAAAGGAAGTGTCATGACATATTGGAGCCGAAGATTGATGTGGATCACCCTGTGGAGATAAGATTTCAACACTTAGCCATGGATCATAAGACTGAGGATCAGCATTGGATTCCACAAATGTGTCTGTCGAGTCCTTGAATCTGAGTTCATCAAAAACAACATGACGGGAAATGTGTACACGCCCAGTTTTGGGATTGTAACATCTATACCCTTTATAATTGTCAGAATAACCAATAAATCTGCACATAATAGCCCGATCCTGAAATTTGTTTCGTAAAGAGACATCAACATGAACATAACAAATACACCCAAAAACCCGCAGCACATTGTAATCAGGGTGTTCATGATGTAAAAGGAAATATGGAGAGTTTCCTTCAAGTAATGACAATGGCAAACGATTGATGATATATGCGGCAGTATGGAAAGCTTCAGTCCAAAGAGTCATGGGGATGCCAGTATTATGTAACATGCTTAATGCAGATTCAACTATATGTCTGTGTTTTCTCTCTGCTATGCCATTTTGTTGAGGTGTATGTGGACAAGAAATCTGTCTAGTGATCCCATGATTTAGTAAGTACTCAGTAAATTCTTTTGAGATAAATTCTCCCCCACCATCACATTGGAAATGCACAATATTAGAGGAGTATTTGTTGCGGACTAAGGCATGAAATTGAGTAAACAAGTGAAACACTTCGGATTTATGCTTCATAAAATAAATCCAAGTGTATCGAGAGTAAGAATCTATAAAAACAACATAATATTTGCTCCCAGAAGAAGAAGAAAGAGGAGCTGGTCCCCAAACATCAGAATATATTGTCTCAAATAATTTGGATGCTCGTTTATTTATCAACTGAAAAGACAAGGCATGGCTCTTACAAATATGACAATTAGAGCACATGTCTGACTCATTGGCAGGACTCAGACTGGACTTGGGGATGAACCCATTCTTAACAAGATCACGAATAAAAGAATGACTGCAATGACCTAAACGGCCATGCCAAATGAATGACCTATCATACTCTGTTAAAGCAACAGGATGAGGACTAGGAGAAGACGGAACTGAGACACTTGACGCAGACACTGTTGGAGCTTCCTCAAGAACGTACATGTTGCCCTTGCGAACACCCTCAGCGAATGTCTTCTTGGTTCGAGCATCCTTGACATAAACAGAAGATGGAGTAAATTCAACAGAGGAATTAGAATCATCAATAAGCTTAGAGACAGAAATAATATTTTTCTTGATATTTGGAACAACTAGAACATTTTTCAAGGGTAAAGAACAGTGAGACAAAGACACTTGTGCATTTCCAATGTGGGATATCTTATGATGGGATCCATCTCCTGTAACAACTGAGCCTTGAGCTAAATAAGGGAGAGCACTAGAAAGTTTACCTGCATTATCAGTCACATGAGTTGCTGCACCAGAGTCCACATACCAAGTTCCTTCCTCATTCTGTTTAAAATTGATCTTGGACATAGCAGTCATAAGAATTTGTTGCACATCTGGAGGAATATGGTTGCCTGGCACATGTGAACTCGTCTGCGTGTTATCGCGTCGAACCCCTTTGCCTTTGTTCTGCGGATTGTGCCAACACTCAGACTTTACGTGTCCCTTTTTGTTACAATAAAAACAAGTAGGGATCCTCCGTGGGATATTGCCCTGTGTGGTAGCCTGAGGAGTAGGAAGGATTTCTCTTCCCGTCCCTGGTTGCACATGGAACCCTCTAGCACGATTCCCTGGATGAGAATAAGTGTTTGTAACAAGAACATTGTGTTGACCATGCGGCAATAAGTCCTGACGTTGCAATCGGCTGGCTTCATGTTGAAGCAGTTTTGCCTTGAGATCTTCAAATGAGGGAAGGGAAGGCAACACCTCTAAAGCAGTACAGAAGACATCGAAATCAGGTCCCAACCCACTTAGGACTTGTTGAACTTTGTCTTTATCGTTAATAGGGTGTCCCACAATGGCCAGTTGATCACTAATATTCTTCAGTTCAGTCATAAACTCCAAAACTGATCTAGTACCACGCTTGCAATCTTGAAATTGCCTCTTAAGTTGAAGAAATCGGGCTTCAGAAATTTGGGAATATGTTGTGGCTAAGGCCTGCCACAACTCCATTGCAGTGAGATCATCATCAATCCCTGCGAGCACTTCATCTGAAAGGGTTGATGTGATATAAGCAACAAGAGCTTGATCATGTGCCGTCCATGTATCATAATCCGGATTAGGCTCAGTTAATGTGCTTTCAACTTCCCCGGCAGCATTCTTCACATCAGTCACATTGAACTCAGGTGGTGCAGGAAGAGAGCCATCAATGTGGCCATAAAGCCGATGACTCTTGATAAAGGGGATGATTTGACGTTTCCACGTCAAATAATTGGTTTGATTGAGTTTTTGAGAGATAAGTTGAGAAAGAAAGCTGGAAGAGAGGGCAGCCATAGAGGGATTTAAGGTAAAATTAGACGAATTTGGGATTTAGGGCAAAATTAGGGCAAAATTTGAGAAAATTAGGGGCGGATTGAAAATTAGGGCAGAAATTAGGGCACAGTGGAGACAAAAACAGATGGTGTTTTCGGAGTAAAAGGAGATCTTCACGGTAAGAAAGAAGAAGAAGAGGAGAAATAGGGTTATTTGGGAGAAAGAGGGATTCACGGCAAGAAGGAGAGAAGTTTAGGGATTTTGGGAGAGAGGAACTTACGATCAAGAGAGAGATCCCGCACGATATGTCTTCAGCCCGAACCTTGCTTTGATACCATGTAAGATTTTGATATATGTGGGCTGTAACAAGAGAGAGAAATAGAGAGGGAAATAGGAAAACCTGAGAGAGAGGAAGAGAGGAGAGATAAAGTGGGGCGCAGAATGCATCTCCCCCTTTGTATCATTCTATTTATACTCAAAATGTACATTTTACAAAATACATAATAAAAAAGGAATGTAATTACAAGTATGCCACCGCCTAGAGGCGCGTGCCTTAGGCGGTGTTATGGATTGGATCAAGATTCGATCCAATCCAAATGTGTCTTCTTAACACAAAATGCTTAAGAAGCATAGTACTTTACATTGAAGGGGTTCACCCCTATATATACAAAAAAATGGGAGAGAGAGGAGAGCTCATTTTGAGCTCTCCAAAAAGAGACGTTGGATTCCAACGTCTCTTAATATAGCTGTTGGACTACAGTCCAACAACATTTATTATTATAGCTGTTGGACTATAGTCCAACAACATTTATTATAGCTGTTGGACTACAGTCTAACAGCTACTTGCACAGTCAAGTTCCAACAGGAACTTGACTGGATCAAAATATCTAGTTTCTATTGAACTAGATGGTAAAAAAGAAAATAAAAAAATAGAAAAATAAAATAATAAAAGAAAATATAATAATATTAAATAATATATATATATATATATTGCAGTTTACATTTTAACACTACCAAGAGCGTTTTTCGTTTCGAGAAGAAGGTATAGCTGAGTCCCTGGTTCGTCGGACCTTTTGAGATCCTAGATCAGATCGGTGAGGCGGCTTACCGTGTTGCGCTGCCTCCTCAGTACGCTCAGATCCACGACGTCTTTCACGTATCTATGCTGAGAAGATACGTTCACGACCCATCACACATTATGATGATGTGGATATCCAAAAAGACTTGACATTCGAGGAAAGACCTGTGGCAATCGTTGATCATCGAGACCAAGTGCTCAGATCGAAAACGATCTCTCGTGTAAAAGTACGTTGGCAATACCATAGAATAAATGAATGTACATGGAAGCCTGAGTCTGATATCAGGGAAAAATACCCTGACTTGTATTTTGACCAATATATGCAATAAAAATTTCGCGGACGAAATTATTTTATAGAGGGTAGGATGCAACAACTTAAAAAAAAAATTGTATTGATTCGGGCCGGATCCGGACCCGACCAGGACCACCGCCTCTCGCTGTCATTAAAGACAGCGAGGCAGGTGGGAGGAGGGTTACGAAACCCCCCTCACCGCCTTTCCCCTCTGCTCTCTCGTCTCTCTCCCTTACCCTCTCGCTCGTCCACCGTCACCGACGCCGGTGACCTCCAACAGCCCGCCGCCAACAACATCGGCGACCACCAGGTATGCCTTTCTCCCCCTTTTCTCTTCCCTTTTGCCGCCTCTTCTCCCTCTTCTCTCTTCTTCTCCCTGTCATCGACAGACGGGGGCAAAGCCCCTTCCCATCGGTTGTTTACGACGGGGAAGGGCTGTGCGACAGGGGTTTTAGCCCCACCTGTTGCCGACAGGTCGGCAGGGGTAAAACCCCTACCGGCTGTGAGGAGGGTTCCAGCAGGGGTTTTTGGGGCCCCTGCATGCCCTTTTGACTCTACCAGGGAGGGTCGAGACCCCTCCCTGCCTCCTGTTCCTCTAAGGAACCGAGTCCCTGTCTTGTTTCCTGTTAAGCAAATCGACAGGCCCCTGCCTCCTCTCCTAAAGGTCGTAGGGGGCTATTGGCCCCTGCGTCTCTCTGTCTTTGCTTATTTTCCTTGTAGGGGCCATCGACCTCTGCCCTTTTTTGTTGTTGCTATTCCAGAAGGGGCCGAAGGCCCCTGCCCCTTTTACTGTTCCAGCAGGGGCCATTGGCCCCTGCCCTTTTTGTTGTTCCAGCAGGGGCCATCGGCCCCTGCCCTTTGTACTTTTCAGTAGGGACCATCTGCGCCTGCCCTTTGTACTTTCCTAGCAGGGGCCGATGACCCCTTGCTTTTCTTTTCTTTTAAGATTTCCAACAGGGGCCTTCGGCCCTTGTCTTTTTAAAATAACCAGCGGGGGCCGATGGCCTCTGCACCTGTTCTTTGGCGACAGAGCCGTTTGGCCCTGCCCCAGCCCTATGTATTGGAGAAGTTGAGTCTTCTCCTTATTTTTGCTTTTGTCTTGGTTGCGTGTTAATATCACATAATTGCAGCTACGACAGATCCCGCTCGCGCTCCACGACCCGAGCCGTCAATCGTGTACACCCGTAGACACCAGCAAGCTTGCAACTCTCCAAGGTAGGGAAAGATTGCACAAAGGACTTGGATAATTGAATTAAGTTCAATTAAACTAAAAACGATCATTTAATAAATAAATAAATAAATAAATAAATAAATAAATATATATATATATATATATATATATATATATATATATATATATATATATATATATATATATATACGAGTATGCACTTAACTCAAGGACGCGGTTTTGCGATCCTTGCCCTTTACCTTCTATCAGTCTTTACTTGCCGTCGCGCATCGCGTCGAGGTTTTTGTGTTGCACTCTTGCTTACAGTATTTACTTGTCGTTGTGCGTTGTGTCGAGGTTTTTGCGTTGCACTCCTGCTTATAGTCTTTACTTGTCGTTATGCGTTGTGCCGAGGTTTTGCGTTGCACTTCTGCTTACCGCCTTTACCTTGCCGTCGCGCTTTGCGCCTAGGCCCTTGCTTTTGCATATGTGTTGGTATTGCCTTGCTATTGCAGATGACGTGCAAGTTCTTGCTCTTTGCGTATGCCTTAAAGGCATCGTCGTGGAGGATGCAAGGGACATTTACCACTCTCTCTTGCGACGAGAGTTGAGTTGGAAGCTAGCGTTACATCCTCGTCTAAGGAGAGTGATACCTTGCAAGGATCCTGACTCTTCGAGTATGCAGTCCTGCAGACGAATTGAGGTTCTGTTGAGAAACCCGTATCCCGTCTATCGAGGCCGGTATCGAGTCATGCGAGGCATGTAGATACCCCGATAGCGGATGAGATTCTAAAAAATCACATGCATAATGTTGGCACAAGGTACTGCTGTTTCAAAACATAAAGAATGTCAAAAGTAAAGTTGATAAACATTACATCTTTGTGAAACACTCCTGTCGAGGCTTCTATTGAGAAGCTATACCCCCTTCATCCTAGAGTACTTGTAGTCGTGCACGACATGTCTTGTACTGTGATGATCGGATGAGACAGTCGTACGACCTCGAACAGTGCTAAATGCACAATGCTGTAATCACATAAAATGACCTCACATTCGCCTTCACAGGCAAGATGCTCGAGTGACTTAAAGACCACAACATAGAATGAGTCGTTAGTTAAACAACCCCTAACGCACCCATTCGCTTCTTGTTGTCTGTCAAGGGAGAGGACAGAGCGGTACATAAACTCCAATGGACAGGTTGTTAACATCCACCCTACGGGCAATGATCCGGCCTCCTCAGTCATTGGAGTTAGGGGAAAGGGGCTACAATAGTTAGCTCAACACTTCTGCAGAAGTTGGATGCATCCGTGACACTACTTTTCAGCCTTTGGGGAATCCTCTCTCGGCTAAAGCCGTCCCTTTAGGAGCTGACTCAACTAGCTATTCGGGTTATTCAAAATACATAGAATAACAGACGCCCGAACTAGTCTCAGTTGTTTCTACGTTTTGCCTGCGCGTACCCGCAGACCTGTAATATCGAAACATAAAGTCTGTTCACACTGGTTGTTGGGTCGTGAGATTCGCTTGCATTACTTACGCGTTTGCACTATTTACCTGCTTGCATTGTTGTGATCATCGCAAAATTTTTCCTCTCGTAATATTCTCTCTCTTCCTTCTCTTTTCCTTTCTAATCCCTTATTTTCCTCCTTTTTGAAGGGAGAAAGATAAAAGACGGAAAGAAAGAGAGAAGAGAAAAGAAAGAAGAGAAGAGAAGAGAAGAGGAACTCTTTTGCGGGTTTCACTTGACCTTAATTTTAAAAATATTTGAAATAACTCGCCTCCGTTTTTGAAATATTTGCGGGAAAACTGGGAGACGGGATCCGCTCGTCAGTACGAGGTTCGACCGTTCCTGGCGCCTTTACCAGGGGTAATCGAACCAAGGGTCGAATTAATGCCTTTTGCTTTGCTAAGAAATTATCTAAATATTTATCCTAAGTCTAAAATGCACAATGAATCATGCTTGTGCAAATGCAAAGATGTATGCTCTTTTTGAAAATATTTTAAAGAATTTCCAAGTGAATCAGATAAAGTGAAGAAATATTTTCTAACTTAGAATTTAAGATTTGAAGTTCTAAGTTTTTAGAATAATCAGAGCTTAGGAAAATGAATTTAGATCTTTGAGAGGAATGATCTTAAAACTGAAAAAAAGAAAATTTCAAAGTCATAAATGGACTTTGAATTTGGAAGTTTGAACTTGGATGAATATTTGGAATGAAATTGAATTCTAACTTTGAAGTTTTTGAAGTTAGAAGGAAATGTGGGGGATCTAAAGGAATTGAGGAATGGGATTTGTAACAGTTGGAATTTCAAGATGAAATCCGAATCCAAGTTCTGGATTCTGAATAGAGTTTTGAGTTGATTTTTGGATTTAGGATCCGAAATAAGAACTTGGTTTGAATGAAATGGAATTGGCTTTAAGAATTGGAATTTAAAGTGGATTTTGGATTTTGGAATTTTGAATGGAATCAGATTCAAGATTTGGAATGGAATTGGGACATGAAGTTGGAGATCCAAGATAGGGTTGGGCCCTGGATCCTAAGAGGGAATTGGATCTGAAGTCTGAGATCCAAAGTAGAATTGGATTCTGGATCCTAGAATGAATTTGGATCTAAAATCTGAAATCCAAAGTAGAGTTGGATTCTGGATCCTAAGAAGAATGGGATCCAAGCTTTGGAATCCAAGATGGATTTAGGTTCTGGATCCTAAAATGGAGTGGATCTGAAGTCTGAGATCCAAATGTAGAATTGGGTTCTGGATCCTAGAATGGATTTGGATCTGAAACTGAGACCCAAAGTAGGGTGAGGATCTGGATCCTAAGAGAAATTTGGATCTATGATTGAAGATCAAAGTGGAATAAGGGTTTTGGATCCTAAGAGAAACTTGGATCTATGATTGGAGATCCAAAGGGGAATAAGGATTTGGATTCTAAATGGAATTTGGATCCGTGATGGGAGATCCAAAATGGAATGAAGTTTATACTTGGAAATCTGGATCCAAGTTGAGACTAGGATTTGTCTTTGGATTTGGGTTTTGAGAAGTCCAAATAGGACCTTTAAAGATGAATATGGGTTTTAGAAACCCAAATTTAACTTGAGATTCAAATCCAAACTTTGATTGAAGATAAGGTGATGAACTTGCTTCTGAAATAAGATAATTTCAAAGTTAAATTGAACTTTGAAATTGGATTTTGAATTGAGTTGGAAATTTGAAGTTTATAAAGGAATTTCAAAGTCAAATTGGACTTTGAATTTGAAATTTTGAATCTTAAAATGAGATAGAATTGGATTTGAATAAGATCTGATGAAGAAGAAGAAACACCTGGGATTTTGAAAAAGAAGTTTTGAAAATATGATGCAATTCTACCCTATATGATGAATGAATTTGCATAAGTTGAAATTGGGTTTGAAAATCATATTTTATTCTTTAAATGAATTTAAATAAGACTAATGATATAATACACCCCTGACTATGGTCATTGAATGTATTATATAATAGTCATATCTAATTTCAAATGAAGGATAAAATGCCCTTTTAGTGCTTTTATAGAATTTAAAATGAAATTAACCCTCAATATACCCTGACTATGGCCATTGGTATATATTTTGAGTTAATCCTAAGTTAAATTCTGATAAAAGAAAAAAATATTTTGAGAAAATATGATGGATTTTGAAAGTGGATCCAGTGTGGATCCAATGTTATTTCGTAAAAGATAAGAATTCTAAGTTTTGTTCACACCCCGACTATGGCCGTTGATGTAAATCGTCAACTTAGAATTAACTTACCTTTTACGAAATGGTGCACGTGCCATTCGTGTTTCACCATTGTGGGGATTTTGAGAAATACAGAAAAAAATGCATGGAATAAACAATTCATGGTGTTCTATGATGCTCATCCATTCTACCTAAAGCGAGAAATGTAAATTTTCATTAAAGCCTAGCTATTACAACTCATAAAATCAAATTTATGACTTCAAATAATGACAACTTTATCCACATATTTCCTGCAAAACAGGATTAGCACTTGACAAAAATGATAAAAGAAATACAAGTGTTAATCATGTTTATGGAAGACATTTAGAAATGAGGAGGAGGTTACAATGCATATTCTATATTTATGAGAAAGTGTTCGTATATACCCATGCATATATTATTATATATATATAGGAAGTATCATAAGCCGAAAAAAAAAAATCCTATATGTGCAATGGATAAATATGAAATGTATAGTAGTGGCTAATGAGGTGAGATGTGAATGAAAAGGCTGTATTATGATTCTCATCATATCGATATCCATTTAGTCTTGACAAAGCTTGAACTGCATAATTGGTATACCAAATTCTCTTACAGTTTGTACACTAATGCTAACATCCCACGATCCCATATGTCAATTTTTTTAACAGTGGAGTCATGCTGAGGTAGCAAAGGTAGCATATATCACAACATTTCTGCAATTCAATTTGAAACAGGAATACAGGCAGCAATTTGAGGAGCAATATCAACAACTGTTGATATAAATTTCAGTTCGGTACAGTCCCCCATACTCTCATCCACTTTTAGTATTTCAAATCTGATACTGTCAAACTGACTTAAAACAGAAAATATATGCATCTTATTAAAAAAAAATATATATATGTTTTACTGGTATTCAGCAAGCTATTTCTTCTAAACATAAGGTGGATATGATGTAGCTAACTACAAATAAGCCGAACAGAGAAAAATAGTAGAATTGCCAAAAAAACAAATTATCGCTATAAAACTGACATAAAACCCTCAAGGCAATCAGATCTTAGCCGCAAAGAGTACAATAAGCAAAGCGAAAGCAGGAGAATCCAGCAACAATCCTTGTAATGACAAGATTTGTGGATGATAATAAAAATCATTCCCAAAAATGATAAACCAAGATCTCAGGACAAGATGACAAATTCCAGAACAAACAAAAGTCTCAAGGAACCTTAGAATGATAAAAGAGATGCTCTGGGTGAAGTTACATGATTTTTTTTTTTGATGACTTTGTCCTATACAATGAAATTGCCATTGTATCACTCAGAACAGATTCCCCAAAGACCAATTGCATAAAGATTCATATATGTTCCTAACTTCTGAAGTGTAGGTAAAACAGCCATTGTCGATATAAGAGAACCAAACATCATGCTTTCAACAAATAGCAGTTCATACACAAGAAACGCTACTCCACCAAGATGGACCAGGGATCATGTCACAATGGAAGCAATAGATATCCCTAGAATCGCAAATATGACTATAGCTCATAAAGCCCAGGACCTTCAGCAAGTATGTATGAGAAATTTGAGAAAAGGAAAAGAGGCAGCACACCAAATTCTGAAGGTTGTCCTTCATAAAAAAAAAAGAAAAAGAAAATAAAGCAAAAATAGATTCCACACCAGAATTTTATGATAAAATCGTTCAGACCCTCAGCGTATTATATTAGATTGCTATTCAGGGTAGATTTGGACCAAAAACAAACACAAACACTTGTGTGATCCGATTTTAGATCATTAGCAGTTGAATCCTATCTGTGGATCAAGTATGGTTCAGCATAGTAGATCGATCTTAGCTGCTTAATATACAACAGGTCAGTCTTTTTTTTTTTTCGCTGCTTTCATGCTTTCAAGGCAGAAATGAACAAAAGGAAAAGAAAGAAGCTAACAGATGAAATGTGGAAGATGAGATGGAATGAATCTGAGCATGCCAATGGGATCGATGTATGGTCCTACCAATACCAATACAGTGGGGTTTTATACAAGTGGTATACACAAAGGAAATCCTAGCAATGGTATGTGCAAATATTCAAACGTGCTTGAGCAGAAAAAAAAAAAAATAGAAAGGAATGACGAGCATACGAGAGAATATAGCAAAACCATCAAAACGTGAATCGAAATCAGAAGCAAATTTAGAACAGGAAAATAAAACAGAAATTACAGCAAACAGAGAACCCAACAAGCATCAAAACAAGGATCAAATCAACTGGAAGGAAAATGAGAGTTGAGATGGAAATAGGAACAGGACATGAACAACTAAAAAAAAAACATACAAGTGCGTGCAAGAACATGAGACACAGGGACAGTGTTAATAAACTGCTACCGGATAATTCTAATTTTAGAATCATAAACAGAGATTACATGTGAAAGGAATCTTGAAATAATAAAAGAAAATTTCAAAAGAATGTAAGAGCACGATGGTCCTTTTGATCTTGCACAAAAGGGGTCGGTGTTGCTACAAGCAAACCGAAGCCCTCAATGGTGCGTTAATGGAAATTTTAAGAAGAAGAAAGAAAGAAAAAGAGAGAAAAAAAAAGAAACAACCAGAGAATTTTAGAGAAAATCAAAGAGGAAGGGGAGTACTTACTGTATTCTTACTGCCGAAATCGGGAAGGAAGAAATTCTTCAGTAGCCTGGAGGGGAGACTTGTTGAGTGAAAAATGGATTGAAATCCTTTGTTCTCAGGAAAAACCCGATGGATGCTAGAGGAGAGGTTGTTGTCTGAAGGTGGGGTTTCCTTCAAGCCTTCTCACAGGCGGCTGCAGGGGAGACGCCTTATGGAGAGCTTCTTCTTCTTGTTTTTGCAGGGGGAACCTTGGACGGAAGAAATATGACGATTCTGAAGAGTCCCTGATGTCCTTAGCCGATTGAATCGTGGATTGTAATGGAGGATTTCAGAGGGAATTCGGTGGTTGATCGGTGATTTGCCAGAAAGAATACTGTATGCCTCAGAAGAGAAAAAGATGATCGATCCCCTGAGAAGCGATGGATGCCTTCTTTTAAAGGAGCAGTGGAAGGTTCGAGTGGAAAACTCGTTGGAGATGGAAGGTGGAGATGAAGGTATGTGGTTTCGTGATGGAGGGTGGATGGAGGATGAGCGTGGAGATCGCACATGGGGGGGGGGGGGAAACGACCGGCCATGGAGGGAGACGAGAGGCGTGCGGCTGGAGACAGTTTCGGGAGGGGCGGCTGCGCCTCCCTCCCCCTCTTCTTCCTTACGAAGGGTAAAAGAAAAACCCTAAAAGGGTTTTTCAAAGACCCCCCCCCCCCCTTTCAACTTTCAAATTTTTACAAAAGAGGGCTTCGGAGGTCTTTAGCGAAAATTATTTTTCAAAAAGGCTCGAAATCATTTGTTTTTCTCAAAATCTTTCCAATTTTTTTTTTTGCATTTTTAGGTAAAAAAATCCTAAGATTTGCGAGAAAACAAAGATTAAAACTATTTTTTTTTTTGTGTTTTTTTGCAAAATACCTACAAAGAAAATTTTTCTGAGAATTTTAAGGCTATTTTTGGGGAAATTTCTTCAGAAAATGCGTTTGGATCCGGATTTTGAAGAAATGTGGATTTAAAACACTGGATTCAGATCCGGAATAAATTTTGAATATAGCCATATGGAATTTAATTCAGAAAATCTGAAGAATTGACTGAAATTTAGCTTTGGTTTTCTCAGAAAAATGGAACCGGGGGCAAAAGGGTCATTTTTACAAAACTTTGAAAAATTTGGGGTGTTCACAATTGTTTACCTATTTAACTGCATATCTGTTTTAAACTGCGTAACCTACTGAATTAGTTTTTCGCGAAACTAACCCATTCTATGGGTACAGGTGATGATTAGGTACACCACAGGCGATGGCGTGATGACAAGATGACTCCAAGACTTTCTTCTTCCTGCTCTTAGCTCGCGTCTTGGATATTTGGAGTTTTGTAACGGATTTTCCTTGGGATATCTGAATTTTGTACTATTTGGAGAACTTCTTAAATGATAGTGGCTTTTCCAAGTGTTTGCAAGTAGCATGGGTTGTGCGCTTTGGTTCTTTTAGCTAACGCGTCCAAAGTTGTCAGCTTGCCTTTCTGAAATTAACAAAAGAATAGTCTTCCGCTGATTTCATAAACCATCTCTGAGATAAAGAGATTTCTTTTTAGTATCTTGTCTGTTTTTTCTGAAAGGTTTACAAGTTTGAAATTTTGGAGCGTTACAACCTACCAAACTGTTTGGTAGATGATATGTTAATATCTTCCTTTTAGAAGGGGTTTTCACTTAATTCCAAATAATCACTGTATATTTGTTAACCTATTATATCCAAGTCGGGCCATCTCTAGCATGTTGATATGAATCATATTAACCTATTCTTTTCAGCTGCATTTTCTAGAACCAGCCAATAACCAAGCACTTTTATCTAGTATAATATACCATGTGGTTCCTATTATTGGAAAATTTAAGGTTTTTTGGAATAAAAGGATGTAGCATGGGCTTCTTGACACTCACAGATAAGATTACCTTCCTCCAGACTTCAGAGCCGTTTTTTGAAAATGTGTGTTACCATACATTAATAGAACCATAATAAAGAATATGTTAGATGATGAATACAAACTAGTGGCAAATGAAAGCGTACAATGTTTGGAAAATAACATTGCATTTGGCTTGTTCTTTGTATATTAGGCATGAGGGATTGGTGATACACGAATGGGCTTATGAAGTTCCAATTTCTTTCTCTTTTCTAGTTGAGAGGACCGGGAACCTGAAAAATGGGTTTCTTTGCATATGGTGGATTAAGGTTGCTTGCTAGTATAATGGCTTTAGGTTGGATTCTTTGATGATTTGATACTCTAGGTTTACAGTTGCAATCACACTAGCATCTCTGGGTCATCAACTTTGCCTGATAAATCTCTCTCTCTCTCTCTCTCAGTCCTTACCATACTTTATATAGCGAGTCAATGATTTTGTTGTCCTTTTAACAATGTCTCATGATTGTTTCCCCTTATTGACATAAGTAATTTTTATTACTATGACATTCTATGGTTGTTGCTTATGAACTTTATCTACTATTCTTCATTTTTTATGGTTGTTACTTATGAACTTCGTCTCAAGTACTTTGCAACTTAATATACGTCAGCTGTACAGCTGTAACTGGCCATGCAGGACTGATATCTGTTATCCTTGACGTGAACTTTTCTTGGATTTTTGTCAGATTTCTTCTTCTTTTCTACTTCATTTTTTATATTCTTTATTTGATGTTTATCTTCCTGATAATCAAGCCTGTAATTTAATGGTTGACCTTTTTTATGATTTCATGATACTGTGAAATATTCATTTGATTTCAAGAGTTATCAGTTATCTTTTTTAATCGATGGTAGATCTTGTGGCCTGATGGTATCTTCATCTCAAAACATCCAAAACGCCAACGTCCTCCTCCATCTGGAAATTCATCTCAAGGTTTGCATTCTGGTGGACAAAATGCTTCATCCAAGGGTGAGAAACTTGAGAAAACTAAACGAAAAGTGAACCCCCCATTGACTGAAGAACAACTATTGGAAGCTGCTTCTAGAGCCAAGTTTGTGCGTGAATTAATGATTGGTTAGATGATCTCTCTCTCTAACTGTGTCCATATCATGTACATCATGTTGATGAGCTTCATCTGCATATATTCTAATAGTTGGTCACATTTCCTTCTGTTGGATATGCTTTATCATGCAGCCAATTGTCCTCATTATTAACTGAAAATTTTCAAAAAATGGGTCTTCACTTTTGACTCTTTTCGTAAAGTTACCAAGGCAGGAGGCATTGAAAAGAGGATGTGTTCGTATTTAGTCATAGGTTTATTACAAAAAATCATTTCGTGGACTTCTTAAAGAGTTTTTGTCTTAAGGCTGTTCACTTAAAAAAAGAAGCCCCAGCTACTGTCTGCTGTCATATGTGACAGTCTTCCTGGCGTTTCCAGTCTTAACACGTTCCTTTTTTCTGTGCAAAGTGTAGCATGCAGTGTGCGCTAATTTTACAGATCCTATTGATTAGCCTGTGGCTATTATTTTTTCTTCTTTTTATTGCCATAGATGTGAAAAGTTGCAGAAAGGAGATAAATATGTAACTGGCCTGATGCCACTATTGATGCAATTATGCTAGTATGCTCCACGTTTATTCAAGTTGTTGTCCTCAAAATTGTAGTAAGATCATGAAATTGGAGTTTCATGCTTAAGAAAAATTAGATGTCTTACATTTTGATAGAGTGGATGTGAATGAAATATTACTTAACCTATTTCTTCCCCTTATAAAAAAATGTTATAGGGACTTCAGCAATACTGATGATTCTGATATCATACTGTTATTTAATAATGGTAGATTTTCTGGATAGCAAGCAGATTTCATAAATTGAAATCCTATGCTACGTAAAAGTATGATTGTGCTGCAATGCTAAAAACTGCAGCTTTTGATTATGGGTTAAAAACTAATATCTTTGTCACCATGCACTTATTTGAAACAATTCACTCATAACTGAAATTCATTAACAAAGTGGATTCTGCCACTTATTATGTAATGAATTTTTTTTATCTTTGTTCCAATTTCATCTGTGTTTGACCTTTTTTAGCAATTATGACATTGATCAGATTCAGAAATCAGAAATATGAATTTATTCTAGATTTGTTCGGTTATAAAAATTGAATTTTTTAAGTCATGAAATGTCGATACATTGTGAGCTATTGATTTTTAAAGGTCTTAAAAAACATACATGTATGCTATAATCACATGATCAAAAACTTGTTTTCTACTAAATAATGCTTATAGATCATATCTATAGGGTCTGATCAACAAAAAAAGTTTAAGAAAATTGAAAATCTAAAGTTTTTATTAGGTAGGAGTAGGTACTCCAGGAGCACCTTATCATTACCAATATATATATATATATATATATATATATATATATATATATTAGTAATGGGTAGGTGTGAAATGATAGGTGCTAAATGAGTTTTTCAGGGTTTTTTCATTTTATTTTTAAATTATGACCGTACAAATGTGATTTATGTACTTGATTTTATAGGGATTAGCTCTTGAAGCGTTCGATTACGACACATGGATGGGTTTTTATAAGGTTTGAAAAATAAACTGTCCAAAATCTTTGTAAATTTTCGAGTCTCCAAATATCATTTTTTTCATCTAAAACACATGATACAAGTGTGGATTCCTCATAAATCGACCATGCCCAAGACATTTATGGGGTTGGAACTGCAAAAAAAATACCGGAAGGGCAGAAAAACCCATTTAGCACATATCATTTAACACGTATCAATTTAGCACCTACCCATCTCTCTCTCTCTCTCTATATATATATATATATATATATATATATATATATATATATATATATATATAGTAGCCCATATCATCAAACACCGAAAGTGTTTGATGATGATTGGACGGTTTTCTGCCGCTGATCGCACGTGTTCAGCGGCAGAAATTCTTTTTTTTAAAAGGGCCTTTTAGCGGCGGTTGCGGCGCAATCACTGCTAAAGCGCGAAATCACGCAAAAAAAATATACACCTGACGCTCTGAGCACGTCTGACCTGTGTCCGAGGATACGGGTTTATATATATATATATATATATATATATATAGGTGGGGGAACGGTCTAGCCACCTGTGTTTTCCGGAAAATCTGACTGTAAGGATGTGAGCTCCATGGTCGAAAACCTACGAGTTGACTCTTTTATCAAAGTTTTTGGTGTGTATGTAGGATTTTATGACAAAAAGTTTCAGAAATTTCAAAAGGTTGACTTTTAGATCCTTTTAAAATCCTATCTATACATTAAAAGATTGACCCAAGAGTGTAGGTTTTCAACCATGGAGATCACATCTGTATGGTCATGTTTGCCAAAAACATCTCTAAGTACAATTTTTGAAGGTAAGAACAGGTGGATGGACCATTTAGTTGAAGGGCCATCCCTTTTCTCATGTATATATATATTTATGTAATTAATTATGTATCTTGCTTTTCATGAAACTGCTAGGCCTGTCACCTATCAATGCCATTATCGTGTCCCATGTCTGTATCCATGGGGAATGTATACACAATCCAGCTCCTTTTAAGATACCTGCCAAGAGAAAATACGTTACTGATCAGCAGTTTCCAGCTAATTCTTTCCAAATTATGAGTATCTACCATATATTACATTAGGTAGGAAATTGGTATTTGGATTTATATTAGGTATGTGAAAATTTCTATAAAAAGAGATTTTGTGTATAAACACAATGCTAGAAACACGAAGTGTGCACAAAGGCACGAAGGAGAACTCTCACAAGTGCACAAAGGCATGGATACACATGCACAAAAGCATAAAAAATATCAACTTCAATATATTGGGTCCCAAAAGGGGCTTTACAAAAGCTTGAAAAAGCTAGAAGGGGAGCACCCCTATATATACATGTTGGAGAAGTGGGGGGGCTCCAACATATACATTGGAACCCCTCCAACGGTTATAAATATAACCGTTGGAGCCCCGTTGGAGGGGGCTCCAACATATGTGTTGTGCCCCCCCCCCCTGTGAAATTGTCTACGAAGAGACAATACACATACAAGCATAAATACTTAAAAAAGAAGTGCACGAAGGCACTCTCACAACACTTGAACACAATACGCAAAAAGCGTATAAATAATAAACATGCAATAATGCATGTATTTCATAAAAAGGAAGCAAGTGCTTGAGACTCTCAAGCTTGTTTTACAACAAGGGGGAACACCCCTATTTATACAAGAAAGAAGAGGTGCAAGAGGGGGCTCCCCAAAGGAGTCGTTGGGGAGCTCCCAACGGTCACAATTGTGACCGTTGGGGGCTCCCCAACTGTTAAAATGTAAAACTGTACATATATGTATATATAATAATATTATATTATTATATATATATATATATAAATACATTTTTCATTTCTTTCTTTTCTGTAATTTTTTTCCTTTATTTTTATTTTTTGTCTTTATGTCATCTAGTTCAGTTTGAACTAGAATGACTGTTGCTAGTCAAGTCCTGTCCAGACTTGACTAGCAATAGAGCTGTTGGACTGACACAGTCCAACAACTCTTAATAGAGCTGTTGGACTTACACATTCCAACAGCTCTAAATAGAGCTGTTGGACTGTGCCCAACAGCTCTATTGAGTCCTCTTTCAGCTGTGTATATAAAGGGGTGCAGCCCCTCTTTTATTTTACCCCAATGCTTCTTAAGCAATTGGTTTTTCATATCAATAAAGAATACATTTTTATTTTTATTTTGTTTCCGGTTATACCCTTTTTAAGGGTTATGCTTTAGTGTCATTCTTGACACTTGCTCTTGTTAATCTAAGCTCGTGTTTCGAAGATCCCCATTTCATTTCATGGTATCAGAGCCGCAGAAGTACTAAATCTTGAGGAAAAGCTGCCTCGGTTTCCGTGCCCGTTTGCAAAAGTGTTCGCCACTTGAAGAGAAGTGTTTTATCACTTCATTGGAGAAGATTTCACATCTTGTTGTATTGTTTTTTTTTCTTTCTTTCTTTTTCATTTTCCTTCTTGTTTCTCTTCTATCCCTATTCTTTCTCTCCTTGTAATCGATGGATGACAATGATAAAGTCACCATCATGCCTATGAAACTAAGCGATACGAACTATGTAACATGGGCTTCAATCATGAAGCACCATATATGGGGAAAAGGCTTATGGGGGATTGTGGATGGTTCCGATTCGGAACCTAAGCTATCTCTTACTAAAAAGGAGGGAGATAAAGAGGTCCCTCTATCGGAAGAAGAGAAAATCAAGGCTATTGCCTCATACGAGAAGAAATGGAAAGAATGGAGAATATCTCATGCGAAGATAATGTCATGGCTTATCAATAGCGTTGACATTAAAAAATGCTCAAGTCTTGCCAAATTTGATCATGCCGATAAGGCATGAGAATACCTTAAGAATATGTATTCCCTTAAAGATATTGCACACGTGTGCAACCTTCAAGAAAAAGTTCGAATGATGACACAAGGAGACAAAACTATTCGTGAATATTACAATGGGTTGTCCGAACTTTGGGAAGAACTTTCCTTTTTAGAACCAAAGTGGCATTGTGCCGAAGACATCGAGCTTCGTCAGAAACAACTCGATGCTAAACATTTTTACCAGTTTATCACTGGATTAAGGCCGGAATTTGAAACCACTAAATCGGCCCTACTTCACCGGGGAAAAATTCCTTCTATTGTTGAAACTATTGAAGAGTTAACAATGGAAAAAAATTGTCTCCGGAAAGGTTCTTTAAAAATTGAAGATGATTCCGTTTTAGCCATGTCTAGACCAGGGAATCATGTTCGATCATATAGGCCTCCTCACTTTAACCGACAAAATGGTGACTATGATAAGAAGAAAGTTATTTGTCATCACTGTCATGAACCGGGACACTACGGGCCACAATGTCCCAAACTTAAGGAGCTGAGAGAAAAAAGAGCTGCAATTGCTGGATCGGAGCCTAAAGATCAGGATGCACCAGTTTCCCTGACCCAACTAATGGAGATTCTTCAGCCTCTCATCAAAGGTGCCTCTTCCTCATCTGAAGCTTCAACCGGCGCAACAGCCTCATCTTTTTCTGATCTAGGTAAAATTTCTTGGCTTCTTGACTCTGGTGCATCTTTTCATATGACCCCAAATAATCAAAGTCTATCCAAATGTGTTAAAAATAAAACAAGTGTGTCAAAGGTCTTTACTGCTGATGGGACTTCTCTTGAAATAGAAGGAATAGAAAATTTTGAAAAAATTTATAAAACAATTTTTTTTTTATTCCAGAAATTAGACATGTTCCCAAATTAAATTTAAATCTTTTATCTGTATCTCAAATTTCTGATTATGGGTGTAATATTTCTTTTTCTTCTCATGGTTGTTGGGTACAGGATCGCCAGTCAGGCAAGCTGATTGGGGAAGGCCATAGAGAAGAAGGGCTCTATTACATGGATTTTTGGGAAATGCCGAAGAAAGCTTTTTGTTATAATATTCAAAAAATAGAGTTGGAACTGTGGCATAAGAGACTTGGTCACCCACATATAGCCAAAATCCAACATTTTCCAAATCTAGGGAAATTTTGTAACTCTGAATCATTTGATTGTATTCTCGGCAAAATGAAAAGATTACCATTTCAGAAGAGAACCTTTTTCTCTTCAAGACCACTTGAATTAATACACTCGGATGTTTGGGGCCCTGCACCAGTAATTTCTAAAGGAGGATTTGTTTACTATGTTATTTTTGTCGATGATTTCTCCCGACATACGTGGATGTACTTTCTCAAACATAAGTCTAAAGTATTTTCATACTTTCAAACTTTTCATAATATGGTTAAAAACAAGTTTCAAAATGATATTACTATTTTTCGCACAGATTCAGGGGGAGAGTTTTTATCCATAGATTTTCAAAATTATCTTAAATTGCATGGCATCACACATCAAAGATCTTGTCCTTATACACCTCAACAAAATGGACTGGCAGAACGAAAACATCGCCATATTATAGAAACCACTAGGACTTTATTAATAGCAAATAAAGTCCCGAAAGACTTTTGGGCAGAAGCTGCCTTAACTGCCACCTATCTCATTAATAGGACGCCATCTTCTTTGTTACAAAATATCACTCCCATTGAAAAACTTATGAACATTTCTCCAGACTACTCTAGACTAAGAATATTTGGGTGCAAATGTTTCATATTTACTGACAAAAATGATAAACTTTCCCCTCGTGCGATTCCCTGTGCCTTTTTAGGATATGCTGAAAACCAGAAAGGTTATAGATGTTTTGACTTCAAAAATAATAAACTATATGTGTCTAGAAATGTTTCCTTTCTTGAAAAGGAGAGCTTCTTTGATTTTAGAAAATTAAAAGACGTCACTGAGTACTCCTTTTTGTTAGATCTAACATCAACATCTGATGAATATGACCTTGACTGTAACTTTGATGATAATCAAAGAATTATTGATCTTAATGTTGAAAATGAAGAAGTTCATAGAGATACTAGTATTCAATATTTCAGGCGACAAGAGTCTAATCCTCCATGTGCATTTGAGAAATATTCTAACATTCCAACTAGACAATCATCCCGAATCTCGAGGCCTCCAGGAAAGTTTGTATCATACGAGTCTTTCTCACCCACATATAGGGCAGTTATTGCATTAATTCACTCATATGAAGAACCATCCACATATTTTCAAGCAAAAAATGATATCAAATGGATAGAAGCCATGAAAGCTGAATTAGATGCACTTGAAAAGGCTTCTACATGGAATATTCAAGATCTTCCTCCAGGGAAGAAAACTATAGGATGTCGATGGGTTTATAAAATTAAAACCAAGAGTGATGGTACTCTTGAAAGATATAAAGCCCGTTTAGTAGCCAAAGGTTATGCCTAAGAATATGGGATTGATTATGAAGAAACCTTTGCTCCGGTGGCTCGTATGACTACTGTCCGAACCTTAATTGCCTTAACTTCTATCAAAAAATTGTCTATTTTTCAAATGGATGTCAAAAATGCTTTTTTAAATGGAAAGCTAGTTGAAGAAGTATATATGGAACCCCCTCCTGGTCTAAGTATTCCTAAGGGTAAAGTCCTTCGCTTAGAAAAAGCTCTTTATGGACTTAAACAAGCACCAAAAGCTTGGTATGATAGGTTTAGTCGTGTTATGATTGATATTGGTTTTTAATTATGTTTAACTGACACTGCTTTGTTTATTAAGAATTCTGATGCAGGGATCATTGTGCTTCTTCTCTATGTGGATGATATGATCATCACCGGAAGCGATAAACAGGGAGTTGAAACAATCAAAACACTTCTTAAATCTCATTTTGAAATGACTGATTTGGGCTTGTTGAGATATTTTTTAGGCATTGAAGTTGCTTATTCTCCTAGAGGATATTTATTATCTCAGACTAAATTTGCTTTTGATATTGTTTTCAGGTCTGGTATTACTGATGATAAGAAAGTTGACACTCCAGAAGTTGTTAATGTTAAAATGAAGATTGATGATGGAGAACTTCTTGCAGACCCTACTCCTTACAGACAGCTTGTCGGGGCACTTTCCTATCTATCCATTACCAGACCAGATATAGCACATGTTGTTCATACAGCAAGTCAATTTCAACATGCTCCTACTTCTGTTCATATGGGAGCAGTCATGCGTATTATCAGATACATCAAGTCCTCTTTTTCACGAGGACTTTTCTTATCTTCCTCCTCTTCTCTTGATTTAATTGCATATACTGATGCTGATTGGGGAGGTGATCCCAATAACAGACACTCAACCACTGGCTTTTGTGTCTTTTTAGGGGAATCATTATTCTCGTGGAGGTGTAAAAAGCAGCAGAAGGTATCTCTCTCATCCACCGAAGCTGAATACAGAGCCATGACAACCACGACCATGGAAGTAGTTTGGCTCCGATGAGTGCTTGCTGACATGGGAGTTGAAGCAACAAAGGCTTCACAAATGTGTTGTGACAACAAAAGTGCGATCTACATTGCCAGTAACAGAACATTCCACGAACGCACCAAACACATCGAAATGGATTGTCACTACGTCAGAGAGGAATATCTGTAATGAAATATGCGAAAAAGAAATGTATGTCCTACAATGGACATTCACACATAGAAATCAAAGAACAAGTCCAAAAGAGGACATACACAAAAGCCAATAATGGCTAGAAAGCATAAAATCTTATAAATGCACAAAGGGGCTTGAAGAAGCCACACATTACAAAGGGAGAGACCCCACTTATTTATAGGCAAGAGAGGAGTGAGGGAGAGTTAGAGAAAAGCAAGAGAGAGGGACCATTGGGAGTCCCAACAAGGAGTCGTTGGGCTCCCAACGGTCACAATTGTGACCGTTGGGGGCCCAACGACTCTTTGTTGGGGCCCCCAATGGCTGTGCATTAAATGCACAAAAAGAAATAAAAAAGACAAAAAAGAAAAAAGAAAAAATAGGAAAAGAAAAAGGAAAAAAGAAGAAAAGGAAAAAGTCTAAAATGCCCCTATTGGGCGAGATTACAAAACTACCCCTTATCGGGTAGTGAATGAGAACTATATATATATATATATATATCTATATATATATATAAATATAGGTATTACATATATTTTAACACCCTCCCTCAAGCTTTACGGGGATACAACGGAAAGCTTGTTGAGAAGAAACATGAAACGAGGAGCAGCAAGAGCTTTGGTGAAAAAGTCCGCCAACTGGTACTCGGATGTGACATAGGGCAATGCTATGGTTCCTTTTAGGTATTCATCTCGAACATAGTGGCAATCCATCTCAATGTGTTTAGTACGCTCATGGAAGGTGTGGTTGCTGGCAATATAGATAGCACTCTTGTTATCGTAACACATCTTCGAAGGAATTGAGATGACGATGCCCATATCACAAAGGAGACTTCTAAGCCACACAAGCTCTATGGTTGTAGTGGCCATTGCACGATATTTCGCTTCAGTTGAGGACAATGATACTTTATGCTGCTTCTTGTATCTCCAAGAAATCATAGAGTCACCTAGGAAAACACAAAAACCAGTGGTTGAGACTCTATCATTGGGATTTCCTCCCCAATCAGCATCTGTATAAGCAATTAAATCAAGGGATGATGAAGAGGAAAGAAAAACTCCCTTAGTTATGGTGTTTTTAATATATCTGACAATTCTTAAGACTGCACTCATGTGCACAGTTGTAGGTGCATGTTGAAACTGACTGACGGAGTGAACTGCATGAGCTATGTCTGGCCGAGTGATGGATAAGTATGTCAGAGACACAATGAGTTGACGGTAGGGAGTAGGATTCTCAAGAAGTGTCCCATCTTCCAGTCTCAGCTTTGCATTGATAACCTCAGGGGTTTCTGTCTTCTTATCATCCGAAATTCCAGACTTGGCACAGATGTCAGCAGCAAGTTTCATCTGAGAGAGGATGTACCCTCGAGGTGAATATGCAACTTCAATACCTAGAAAATATCTTAAGAAACCAAGGTCAGACATGTCAAAATTTTCTTTTAAAATTTTCTTAATATCATGGATTCCTTGCTCATCACTTCCAGTGATGATCATATCATCAACATATAGTAGTAGAATAACTACAGAGGACCCTGCACTTTTCACAAATAACGCAGTGTCAGTATAACATGAACGAAAATTTAAGCTAGTCATTACAGTACTAAATCTGTCATGCCAAGCTTTCGGAGCTTGTTTTAACCCATATAGTGCCTTTTTTAGTTTAAGAATTTTGTTTTCACCAATGGATACTCCTGGTGGAGGATCCATATAGACCTCTTCACTTAGTTCGCCATTAAGAAATGCATTCTTAACATCCAATTAATAGATAGGCCATTTTTTAACGGATGCAACCGCAATAAGAGTCCTAACACTAGTCATTCTAGCTACGGGAGCAAAGGTTTCTACATAGTCTATTCCGTACTCTTGAGCATATCCTTTGGCTACCAACCTAGCTTTATAACGTTCTAATGACCCATCACTTTTAGTTTTAATTTTGAAGACCCATCTACATCCAATAGACTTCTTTCCAGTGGGTAATGAGGTTATTTCCCAAGTTTTAGCCTTTTCAAGGGCACTAAGTTCAAGTTTCATGGCTTCAACCCATTGAGGAATGTTTTTGGCTTCATTATAGTGTGACGGTTCATGATAAGAGTGTAATGCAATTAGGCATGCCCTATATTTAAGTGTTAGGGACTCATAGGAAACAAACCTATTAGGAGGATTGGAGATCCGGCTAGATCTCCTTAAAGAGGTTTCTTCTATGTTGGAATTTTGAGAATATTTTTCTAAAGCGCTAATAGGAGTTTCTTGACCACGCCTAGCATAGGTTTGAATGGACCTATTTTCAACATTACTAAGAGGAGTATCCTTTAAATCATTAGGAACATCCTCTTCGTGAGGAATCACATCTTCTTGAGAGAGAAGATCAAATAAGAAAGCATATTCGCTTTCATCAATATCTTTATGTTTCTCAAAACCGTTCTCATTTTCTAAAAATGTAACATCTTTTGATACATATAGTTTGTTGCTTTTGGGATCGAAGCACCTAAAACCCTTTTGATTTTCTCCGTATCCTAAGAACACACATTCGATAGCCTTGGGAGATAACTTATCTCTTTTATGTGTAAGGACAAAGCACTTACACCAAAAAATTCTTAATCTATTAAAATCGGGTGTTCTTTCAAAAAGTTTTTCATATGGAGATATATTTTGTAGGGATGAGGATATCATTCTATTTATCAAATAAGTGGAGGTTAAGGCGGCTTCGGCCCAATAGCATTTTGGAATTTCTTTGGAAATAAGAAGAGTCCTAGTGGTTTCCAAGATGTGTCTATGCTTTCTTTCGGCTAGACCGTTTTGTTGGGGAGTCCTAGGACATGACCTTTGATGACAAATTCCATTGGTTTCCAAATATTCTTGAAATTCATTTGATAGATATTCTCCACCGGAGTCGGATCGAAGAATGGAGATATTTGTTGAAAATTGATTTTTGACAATCATATGAAATTTTTTAAAGAAGTTAAAAACTTCGGATTTTAAATTGAGAAAATAGATCCACACATATCAAGTGAAATCATCAATGAAAGTAACATAATATGAGTATCCTCCTTTTGATATGACCGGAGAAGGACCCCAAACATCCGAATGAACTAATTCAAAGGGTCTTTTTGACACAAATGTTCTTTTTGGAAATGGGGTGGATTTCATTTTTCCAAAAATACAACTCTTGCAAACAAAATGTTTCTCATTGCAAAATTTCTTTCCAAAGGGAAAGGAGTACATTTTTGAGAAGCTTGGATGTCCAAGTCTTTGATGCCAAGTTTCTATATTTTTATCTTGGACATGATTACAAAATGAGTTAGTAGGAAGTTTCAAGTGGGTCATGTAGTAGAGATCTCCCCTCCTATGGCCTTGCCCAATCCGCTTCCCGGACTGGAGATCCTGTATAGAACAATCCTTGGTTGAGAAGGAGATTTCACATCCATGATCACATATTTGGGAGACCGATAAAAGATTTAAATTAAGTTGAGGTACTATTACATTTGGCACAAAAAAATCTTTTGAAAAATCTAAGGTTCCAAAACTTTTAACTTGTAAAGAGGTACCATCGGCGGTGGAAACAAAGGAATTTTTGGAGTTTCTACATACATTGGATAGTCCATTTTCAATAGGGGTCATATGAAAAGATGCTCCAGAGTCAAGGATCCAAGAAGGCGTACCTGGAGGAGAAGAAGAGGCAATGGCGGCTCCCGAAGTTGATGGCGACTTGAGTAGAATTTGTAGTGCTTCGGATAGTTGAGCAAGGGAGAAGGACTCTTTCCCTTTCATTGTCTCCTCCTTTTGTGGGATTTCTTCAATAATAGCAACTTTACCTTTTGGAGGTTCATTTATCTTTGAACAATTAGGTCTTATATGACCCGGTTCTTGACAATGATGGCAAATGGCTTTCCTATAATTGCCATTATAGTTATTTTGCCTCCCAAAGTGTGGAGGCTTATATGCTTTCATATGATTGCCGGGTTTAGACACGGCAAGAACTTCATCTCCTCATTTAATCATGCCAAGACGTGTTTCTTCTTGGCATATTTCGGCTATGGCATCTTCTAATGGAAGTGGTTTGGATCTATGAAGGAGGGAGGACCTAACTTGTTCATATTCGGGCCTAAGCCCATGTAAAAATTGGAAAAAGTGTTCTTTCTCCATTTGTTCTCTCCTCATTTCAACATCTTCACTTGATACCCATTTGGGTTCAAGAAGGGATAGCTCATCCCACAAAGGGCCAAGAGTGCTATAGTAATCTCTTACACTCATTTCACCTTGCTTAATGGTACAAATTTTTTCTTGGATGAAGAATTGACGAGCAAGGTCTTTTTGGGTATACATACCTTTCACAAAGAACCATGCTTCATTTTCTAGGCGGAATTTAGCAATGTTGGCGCAAATCTTTAACTCCACGTTGTTCATGAACCATGCAAGAATTTTTGCATGCTTACTTTCCCAATCTTCTACCTTGGATTGGTGATCTTCAATAGCTTTCATGCGAGCATTTCCTTCTAGAGCTTTTTCTTGATCACCATCAATTTTCGTAAGTTGAAGTTGAGGTTCCCTAATGGTGCCCATAACGTATCCCCAAAGCTTTTTACCTTTGAGGTTGTTCTCCATGGCGGCGGCCCACATCATGTAGTTAGTACCATTGAGCTTGAAGGAGAGATCAATCTTTTGTTCTCCTTCCATTATATAATCAAGAATGGAGGACAAACAAAGAGAGATAAAACAAGACAACTAGCAATATGAATCAAGAGCACAACCTTGCTCTGATACCATGTAATGAAATATGCGGAAAAGAAATGTATGTCCTACAATGGACATTCACACATAGAAATCAAAGAACAAGTCCAAAAGAGGACATACACAAAAGCCAATAATGGCTAGAAAGCATAAAATCTTATAAATGCACAAAAGGGCTTGAAGAAGCCACACATTACAAAGGGGGAGACCCCACTTATTTATAGGCAAGAGTGGAGTGAGGGAGAGTTAGAGAAAAGCAAGAGAGAGGGACCATTGGGAGTCCCAACAAGGAGTCGTTGGGCTCCCAACGGTCACAATTGTGACCGTTGGGGGCCCAACGACTCTTTGTTGGGGCCCCCAATGACTGTGCATTAAATGCACAAAAAGAAATAAAAAAGAAAAAAAAGAAAAAAGAAAAAATAGGAAAAGAAAAAGGAAAAAAGAAGAAAAGGAAAAAGTCTAAAATGCCCCTATTGGGAAATATAGGTATTACATATATTTTAACAATATCTACACAGGATAATTGATCTGCCATATGTCACTTCAGAATATCAGTTAGCAGACTTCTTTACAAAGCCTCTCGCTGCTCCCCGATTTCACTTTCTCTTAGACAAACTTTCGCTCATTGTACCGTAAGTTTGAGGGGGAGTATTAAAATGTAAAACTGTACATATATGTATATATAATAATATTATATTATTATATATATATATATATAAATACATTTTTCATTTCTTTCTTTTCTGTAATTTTTTTCCTTTATTTTTATTTTTTGTCTTTATGTCATCTAGTTCAGTTTGAACTAGAATGACTGTTGCTAGTCAAGTCCTGTCCAGACTTGACTAGCAATAGAGCTGTTGGACTGACACAGTCCAACAACTCTTAATAGAGCTGTTGGACTTACACATTCCAACAGCTCTAAATAGAGCTGTTGGACTGTGCCCAACAGCTCTATTGAGTCCTCTTTCAGCTGTGTATATAAAGGGGTGCAGCCCCTCTTTTATTTTACCCCAATGCTTCTTAAGCAATTGGTTTTTCATATCAATAAAGAATACATTTTTATTTTTATTTTGTTTTCGGTTATACCCTTTTTAAGGGTTATGCTTTAGTGTCATTCTTGACACTTGCTCTTGTTAATCTAAGCTCGTGTTTCGAAGATCCCCATTTCCTTTCACCAACGACTCTATTGGGGAGACCCCCAATGCACCTTTTTGAATATGCAAAAAGGAAAAAATAAAATAAAAAGAATTACAAAAATAAAAGGAAAAAAATACAGCATATTTCAAATGGAATATGCGCAAAATGTAAAAAGATTGAAATACCTTTTTCGGGTAAAAAGAGAAAAATGTATAAATATATATACTTATATATAGAGATACGTATACATATAGCATATGTATACGTATCTCTATGTATATAAGTATATATATTTATACTTACAATAATGTTTTTGAGTATACATTTTAACACCCCCCCTCAAACTTACGGTGTGATAACCGCAAGTTTGTCAAGAAGGAAATGAAATCTAGGCGAACAAAGAGCTTTTGTGAAGAAGTCCGCAAGTTGATACTCAGACGTCACGTATGGTAGATCAATGACCTTCTTCAAGTATTCTTCCCTGACATAATGGCAGTCCATCTCTATATGCTTTGTTCGCTCGTGAAAGGTGTGGTTTTTGGCAATATAGATTGCACTTTTATTGTCACAGCACAACTTTGTTGGTTCTCTGATAGGCACTCCCATATCTTCCAAAAGGCGTCGAATCCATACAATTTCCATGGTAGTGGATGCCATGGCTCTGTATTCAGCTTCAGTGGATGACAGAGAGACATTCTGTTGCTTTTTACATCGCCATGAAATCAAAGATTCACCTAAGAAAACACAAAAACCAGTGGTGGAGTGACGGTTACTAGGGTCACCTCCCCAATCTGAGTCAGTATAAGCAAGTAATTTTAAATCAGAAGAAGAAGATAGAAATACTCCCTTATTTACTGTGCCCTTCAAGTATCTGATGATGCGAAGAACAACACTCATATGAACGGTTGTGGGAGCGTGCTGAAACTGACTGACGATGTGTATAACATGTGACAAGTCAGGTCGAGTAATACTAAGATACATTAACGAACCTACCAACTGCCTGTAAGGGGTAGGATCGGTTAAGGGAGCACCATCGTCAATTTTCATTTTTGCTCCCACAACTTCAGGAGTTTCACATACTTTGTCATCAGAAATCTTGGATCTGTCAATAATCTCACAAGCAAGTTTAGACTGAGATAGAAAATAACCACGTTGCGAATATGCAACCTCAATTCCAAGAAAATATGTCAGAAAACCCAAGTCTGACATCTCAAATTTTGAAGTCAAGACGGACTTAATACCCTTGACTCCTTGAACATCATCACCTGTAATTAACATATCATCAACATAGAGCAATAATATGACAATCCCTGCCTTAGATTTTTTTGTAAATAGAGCAGTGTCAGTATAACATGAGGAGAAACCATTTTCCAACATTACACTGGTAAATCTGTCATACCAGGCTTTGGGAGCCTATTTCAAACCATAGAGAGCCTTTCGAAGACGAAGAACTTTATCTTTAGGAATCTTTATGCCTGGTGGGGCATCCATATACACTTCTTCGTTAAGATCACCATTTAAAAAAACATTTTTCACATCCATTTGAAAAATGTTCCAATTTTTAATAGATGCAATAGTAATGAGACATCTAACTGTAACCATTCGGGCTACGGGAGCAAAAGTTTCTTCATAATCAATTCCATACTCTTGCCCATACCCTTTAGCAACTAAGCGAGCTTTATACCTTTCCAGGGATCCGTTGCTTTTAGTTTTAACTTTAAAAACCCATCGACAACCTATAGTTTTCTTTCCTATGGGTAGAGTTTGGAAATCCCAAGTTTCAGCCCTTTTGAGAGCACTAAGTTCATTTTGCATGGCCTCTTGCCATTCTATACATTTTTTAGCTTCTTCAAAATTCCTTGGCTCAAAATAAGAGTGAATGGCACTAAGACAAGCCCTATACCGGGGTGAAAAAGAATCAAAAGAGACAAAACGAGTTGGCGGTCTCCTATTCCTCTCAGATCTTCGGTGATCGAGAGTAGGTACAAGCTCACTATATTGGTCAATGGCACTTCTGAAGGTGTCTTGGTTTCTACGGGAGTAGGTTATCGGATCACTTGAAATCCTGTTTTCTTGATAATTGAGAGGGTTATGTTCTTTAACATCACCATCATTTTCCTCATCGTGATTTGATGATACATCATCATCACTAGATATATCATCATTACTAGCCAATAAATAAAAAAAGGAATGAGTAATCAAAATTTTCTTATTGAGAAACATTTTTTTCAAATCCACTCTCATTTTCTAAAAACGTTACATTTCTAGAAACATATAACTTATCATCTCGAAGATCATAAAAACGAAACCCTTTTTGAGTTTCGGAATACCCAAGAAAGGCGCAGGGGATAGCTTTGGGAGAGAGCTTGTCATTTTTATCCGTAAGTATAAAACATTTACACCCAAAAACACGTAACCTATTATAATCAGGTTCAAGTTTATATAAGATCTCAAAAGGGGATATTTTTCCTAATATCCTAGATGGTAAGCGGTTTATCAGATAAACAGAAGCGAGGGCTGCTTCAGCCCAAAAGTTCTTAGGAATGTTTTGAGAAATAAGCAGGGTCCTAGTGGTCTCAATGATGTGCCTATGTTTTCTTTCGGCCAATCCATTATGTTGAGGGGTTTTAGGACAAGACCTTTGGTGAATAATTCTGTGATCCTCAAGATATGTTTTAAATTGGTTGGAGAGATATTCTCCTCCAGAATCACTTCTAAAAATCTTTATATTACTGTTGAATTGATTCTTGATCATTGAGTGGAAGGTTTTAAAACATGTAAAAACTTCATGTTTGTACTTTAGGAAATAGATCCATGAATACCTGGAGAAATCATCCACAAAAATAACATAGTAAGAAAAGCCTCCTTTTGAAACAACAGGTGCGGGTCCCCAAACATCGGAATGAACAATTTCGAAGGTTTTAGATGAGAACATAGTTCTTTGCTCAAAAGGTAAACTTTGCATTTTTCTGAGAATACAATCATTACAGGAAAATGAACTTTTACATAGATCCTTTGCAAAATGTAAATAAGATAACTTGGTGACATTAAGATGACCAAGTCTTTTGTGCCAATGTTTATATCTTTGTTCCGGGCAACATTACAAAATGATTTTGGAACTTGGAGAGATTCCATATAGTATAAGTCTCCTTTTCTAAAGCCTTCCCCAATCAATTTCCCGGACCGGCGATCCTGTATTAAACATTTGCCACATGAAAATTTAATATTGCATCCATGGTCCGAGAGTTGAGAAACAGAGAGAAGGTTTAAGTTAAGTTTAGGTATAAATCTGATTTTTGGAATGGAAAAATCTTGAGTTTCAAAATTAATTATTCCTTTAATTTCAAGAGAGGTTCCATCCGCAGTGGAAACAAAGGATGGAGAAACATTTTTTGAAAAATCGAAAAGTGAAAACATGTTTGGGGACATATGAAAAAGATGCACCTGAGTCCAAAAGCCAAGAGACTTTACCTGGAATGGAAGAGGTAGACACGGCAGCACCGGATGTAGCTCCCTTGAGAAGAGGTTGAAGGGCTTCCACTATTTGATTCAACGAGAGTGACCCACTTGATGATGCCTCTTCCTTTTGTGGTACACCGGTGGTGGCCATAGCAAGAAGCCTCTTCCATTTGGGACATACGGGCTTGATATGCCCCGGTTCCTTACAAAAGTGACAAATAGTCTTGCTATAGTCCCTCTTTCCTCTTTGTCCACCATCTCCTCCTTGATTTTGGAATTTGAAATGAGGGGGACGATAGGTCTTTACATTATTTCCGGGTCTTGATACGACATTGACCTCATTGTTTTCTTCATGATTACAAGGAACCACAAGAACATTTGATCCTTGTTTACATAAACTCATACGAGTCTCCTCACCACTTAATTTGGTGAGAACATCTTCAAGAGATGGAGGAGTAAATGAGGATAGAAGTGATGACCTTATTTGCTCAAATTCCGGTCTTAACTCATTCAAAAAATTAAAGAACCGATCTTCTTCAAGTTGCTTGTGGCGGAGTTCAATTGCCTCTCCACTCCATTTTGGTTCAAGCATGGAAAGCTCATCCCAAATGGAGGAGAGGTCGGCATAATATTCCCTAATGGATATTTCACCTTGAGTAAGGGAGAGGGCCTTCTTTTGAAGGTAATACTTATGGGATAGATCTCTTGATGTATACATTTTCTCGAGATAATGCCAAGCTTCTGATGCTTTCTTGAACTTGATAATGTTGGCATTAATCTTTGTTTCGACGGATGCGAAGAACCAAGAAAGAATCTTGAAGTTCTTCATTTCCCATTCGTCGTGCTTCTTGGAGTATTCTTCAAGAGCTTTGATCCTTTCCTCTCCCTCAAGAATCTTGATTTCATTTCCGTCCACCACGGTTATTTTGGGTTCCGGTTCCGGAATTGTGCCTTGCACATAACCCCATAATCCTTTACCTTTTATGTGAGCCTCCATGTTTCCGGCCCAAATATGGTAGTTGGACCCATTCAACTTGAAGCCAAGAGCGAAGTGAGACTCTTTTTCACCCATTAAGGAGTAAAGAAAAGGAGAAGGAGGCGTACCAACACAATGCTTCAACTTCTAGCTTGCACAAGATCCTTCTAAAATATTTGAGAAGCAAGATCCACCACTTCAACTTCTAAGAATCCGAAGGCACGGTTTTCGAGGTACTCGAAAAAAGAAGAATCCCACGATCCTTAATCACCAACCGAGCTCTGATACCATGTGAAATTGTCTACGAAGAGACAATACACATACAAGCATAAATACTTAAAAAAGAAGTGCACAAAGGCACTCTCACAACACTTGAACACAATACGCAAAAAGCGTATAAATAATAAACATGCAATAATGCATGTATTTCATAAAAAGGAAGCAAGTGCTTGAGACTCTCAAGCTTGTTTTACAACAAGGGGGAACACCCCTATTTATACAAGAAAGAAGAGGTGCAAGAGGGGGCTCCCCAAAGGAGTCGTTGGGGAGCTCCCAACGGTCACAATTTTGACCGCTGGGGGCTCCCCAACGACTCTATTGGGGAGACCCCCAATTCACCTTTTTGAATATGCAAAAAGGAAAAAATAAAATAAAAAGAATTACAAAAATAAAAGGAAAAAAATACAGCATATTCCAAATGGAATATGCGCAAAATGTAAAAAGATTGAAATACCCTTTTCGGGTAAAAAGAGAAAAATGTATAAATATATATACTTATATATAGAGATACGTATATAAGTATATATATTTATACTTACAAAAATGTTTTTGAGTATACATTTTAACACCCCCTCCCCATATTATAAAAGACAAAAAACAAAAAAATTAAAAAGGAAAACTAAAAGAAATAAAAGTATGAAAAAATACAGTCATATTCTCAAATGAGAATATGCGCATAATGAGAGATGACCAAAATACCCTTTATCGGGTTTTGAAAAATATATTTTTATATATATACTTAGATAGATACATATACATATATCATATATATATATATATGTGTGTGTGTGTATCTTTCCATATATATATAAGAATATATATATATATATATATATAAAAAGAACATTATATTTTAACACCCCCCTCGAACTTAGGGTGCCATAACCGAAAGTTTGCCAAGAAGGAAGTTAAATCTTGGAGAACACAACTCTTTGGTGAAGAAGTCTGCCAATTGGTATTTTGATGTAACATATGGAACGTCTATGGTTCTTCTTAAGTATTTTTCACGAACATAGTGGCAGTCCATCTCAATATACTTCGTGCGCTCATGAAATGTGTGATTTTTGGCAATATAAACTGTACTTTTATTATCAGAGCATAGTTTTGTGGGCCCTTGAACTTGAATATTCATATCTTCCAGCAAGTTGTGAATCCAAACAATCTCCATGATAGTAGATGCCATGGCTCTGTATTTTGCTTCTGTGGTTGAAAGTGAGACCTTTTGTTGCTTCTTGCATCTCCAAAAAATTAAAGATTCTCCTAAAAAAATGAAGAAACCAGTGGTGGAGTGACGGTTATTCGGGTCACCTCCTTAATCAGAGTCAGCATAAGCAATTAAATTTAATTTAGAAGAAGAAGATAGAAACACCTCTTGTTTACTGTACCCTTTATGTATTTGATGATGCGAAGAATGACGCTTATATGAACTGTAGTAGGTGCATGTTGAAATTGACTAGCAACATGTACTGCATGAGAAATATCAGGCCTTGTAATGTTGAGATACGTTAAAGATCCAACTAGTTACCGATAAGGTGTGGGATCTCTTAGGAGAATCCCATCATCAATCTTCATCTTCGAATGTAACGCCCCAAAAATCCAAGACTTGTAACTTTTAGAATAGTTTAGAAAGCTTTGAAATCATACAATTATCAGAGTCTAAATAGTACTTCAGCAGAAAATGATATTTTTAAAACAAGTCGATGGACCTTGAGCGCATTACAGCGTAAACTTTCCTTTACCGAATTCCGCACAACTATTGAAATCAAAGGGTTTTAAAATGCAATTTCAATGATTTAGAATTTGTTTGTTGAAACCAAGAAGAAGTTTACTAAAACAGTTTTAGTAACTCAAGGTTTAATAAAAAAGAGAAATTTTGAAATACACTTTATACCAAATTTACCAACATGTCCTCAGGAGCGAAACGTTAGGGAAAGAGCTTTATCTTGAACTCATCGCGCCATCGTGTCATCGCAGAGTGTACCACCTATACATCACCTGCCCATAAAATGGGTCAGTTTCACTAAAAACTGGTAGGTGCACATACTGGACAATATTGAACATAATTAAGCAAAATAATTTAATATGTCAAGTAGACAAACAATTATATAGCAATTTAATTCCACCAGATTCACGGAGCAACTATCATGAGCACAATGCTAAAATTATTACAAGCATTTTACCGGCACAAGTAGGCTAACTATTACAAGCAAAGAACTGCATAAGAAATTTAACTAGCAAAGTACAATGCTTCATCAACCACACACACAATTCCATAAGTATTGAACCTGTTGTACACAATAACTTTCATATGCGCATAACTCAACAAATTGTGTGATTGGATTTAAATTATGTTTCGATATTAACTGGCCAAGTGGGTACGCACAAGGCACGACTCTAGAAACAACCTAGACTGATCCGGAGGTTTATTATGCTATGTATTTTATGATAACCCGGATAGCTGACTGAGTCCGCACCTAAGGGGACGGTCGGTGACCAAGAGAGAAATTCCCAAAGCATAAACAATGGATGCATCCCGAACATGGAGAGCTACCACCTAGGATAATTATGGTAGTCCCTTTCCCCTAACTCCGATGACTGGGGAAGCCGAGTCTTTTGCTCGTAACTGTCATTACTGGCTTGTCCATCGAAGTTTTTGTACCTTCTCGTCCTCTCTCCTGACAGGAGTCAGCGGTTCAAATGAGTACATCAGGGGTAGTTAACTGAAGACCCATTCTACATACTCTGGTCTTTCGACCAAACTCGAGTATCTTGCCGGTGAAGGCGAAATCATCACCCATTTAGGTGATCTTAGCATTTTGTTATTTGCACTCGTCAAGGTTGTCACAACCTACTCATCCAATCATCACAACGTAAGAAGACGTACTTGTCAAAAGTACGATCGTACTTGTCAAAAGTACAACTACGATGAAAGGGAAATGGTTCCACAAAAGAAACCCCAACAGATATTATCTACAAAAGAATCAATACAACATAGTTTGGCAAGATAAGACTTGAATTCACTTCAACAATATTTTGCACATTTCATGATGCAAGGTCGTCTCGAATCTCTCGTCCGATCAACAAAGTACTTAACATGTTGTGCATGTCTAAAAGTATGCTATACTGAACAAGGGAGGTGTGTGGGCTTCTCAAAAGGAACACCCAACACACAACTTCATAACGATTCAAAGAATATAGGAGTGCTCATTTGGCACGATTCATCCTTAAAAGCCATAATGCCACATTAAGTCATTCACGCAAGGCACAACACTATCAATCTTGCATCCAAAATTATCTTAGTATCGACATGCGACACTAGATTGATAAATGAAGAATGGGTCCTTCAACAGAACACCACTCATTCATAGGCTCATGCCCCTGATCGGGGTTATTCGAATTGGGTCGCAACTCGAATCAAGGTTATAAAACATTTCTCCCAAGTGTGTACTTGTGAAGGCCCAAATGTGACTTCGCAATCCGACAGGACTTAAAACTTAACTTTGCAAAAGTTATGCATTTTGAAGAGAACCGGGTTCGCAGAAGGAAACTCGTTTTTAAAGAACTGAAATGCACAAGCACAACTTCTAGTGTTTTGAAAACAAGTGAAATCAGGATCGGCACAATACTACATTTATGTAGGTACATATTTACCATAAGTGTCAACATATGCAGGTTATAACATGACGACAAACAACTCTCGACTTGCGATGCCGCACATCGAGCGAAAAGCACATAAGTAACACACGAGGTACCAAAACCATACCTTGACCACTTAGATAGGCAAACACATAAGGTCATAAGTAATACACGAGACACGAAGTCGTACCTCACTCAAAGGAAATGTGCAAGCAAAAATGGATGCAAGCAAACAAGGGCATATGTATTTCAAGAAATACGAAACCACACCTCAACTCATAAGCAACTATGCAAAATAATGATCGAAGAATGAAATTGTACATCGACCTATAGGAACGTACAAGCAAGTATATATGCAAGCAATTAAGGGCATAAGTATTGCAAAAAGTACGAAACCACCTTCAACCACATAAGCAAATACGCAAATTAATACTCAAAGAGTAAAATCATACATCGACTCATAAATATGCAGACAAGAAAATATGCAATGCAGAAGCAATATAAATCTAAGCATATCTAGCATGGGCATCTTAATTATTTTAACTTAAATAGGTTCATTTATTAACCTTTGTGCGACTTTACCCTACCTCAGAATGTTGTGTAGCTGCGTACGCCTATGCGTGAGGATAATATGAGGGTCCGACCGCGAAGCACAAGAGTGTGAGAGTTATAATGACGTAGTTGACAAAAAGAACAGAAGGGTAGTGGTAAGACCTGCCCTGTCGGCGGAATCAAATGAGTGGTAGGGGTATCAGCCCCTGACTGACCAAACAACGAATGACAGGGGCCTCGGCCCCTGTCTGACAGGACAACGGATGGCAGGGGCCTCAGCCCCCGCCTGACAAAACAGTGAATGGCAAGGGCCGAGGCCCCTGCCGGCCAAAACAACGAACGACAGGGGTCTCGGCCCCTGCCTGCCAAAACAACAAACGGCAGGGGTCTCGGCCCCTGCCTGCCAAAACATCAAGCGACAGGGGTCTCGGCCCTGGCTGCCAAAACAACAAACGGCAGGGGTCTCGGCCCCTGCCTGCCAAAACAACAAACGGCAGGGGTCTCGGCCCCTGCCTGCCAAAACATCAAACAACAGGGGTCTCGGCCCCTGCCAGCCAAAACATCAAACGGCAGGGGTCTCGACCCCTGCCTAACGAAATAAATAAATGGCAGGGGCCTTGGCCCCTGCCTGACAAAACAGCCAATGGCGGGGGCCTCGGCCCCTGCCTCACGAAAACAACAAATGGCAGGGACTTAGGTCCCTGCCTGACAATACTGGACGACAGGGGCCTCAGCCCCTGCAAAACAATGAATGGCAGGGCTTCAGTCCCTGCCAGACAAAACAGAAACTGGCAGGGGCCTCGGCCCTTGCCTGACGAAACGAAATAATGGCAGGGGGGGGGGGGGGGTCCGGCCCCTGCCTGACGGAACAACGGCGAAATAAGGGGGAAGGTGCGACAGGGGGGGTGTCGATCCCCTGCCACCCTTCAAGAGAAAAAAAAGAGAGGAGGAGGGTGCCGCAGGGGTGATTGGCCCCCTGCCGACTCTCCGACAACTTCAAGATGGAGGGGGAGACGACAGGGGCCCCGTAGGCCACCTGTCGGGCCTCCGATAGATGCAGAGGGAGCAGGAAGAGGATCAGAAGGCGGGGGGAGGAGAAGGCCGAGGAGATAGAGGGCGTACCTGGAAGGGGGCGCCGTCGTCGCTGTCGGCTCACTTGCGAGGTCGTCGGTGGCGGCGATTGGAGAGAGGCAGCAACGTCGGGAGGAGAGGAGGAGGAGGAGAAGAGAAGGGAGGTGCGCCTCCCCTCCCCTCCCGGGATGCTCTTAAAGAGCTCGGGGCGATCTTCGGGGAAACCTTAAAAGCGTTTCTCTTATCCTGCTGTCGAGGGGGGGGGGGGGGGTGGAGCGGCACGAGTGAGGTGCGGCGCACAGGGGAGAGGATTTGTTTTCCTCCCTCTGTTTCGGGTTTTAAAACCCTGCCGATAACGGGCCCGGGTCGGGTCCTGACCCGACCCGGCTCGGGTCCGATAATTATTATTATTTTTTTTTAACGTGGGTTTTACATCGAACCTACTATTTGAGGAGTTTCACAGACCTTGTCATCTGTGATTTCTGATCTGTCAAGAATCTCACAAGCAAGTTTAGTTTGAGACAAAAAATGGCCTTTGTGAGAATAGGCAACCTCAATTCCCAAAAATATGTCAGAAATCCCAAATCTGACATTTCAAATTTTGAAGTTAAGATAAATTTAATGCTTTTGATTTCTTTGGTATCATCACTTGTTATTAACATATCATCAACATATAACAGTAATATAACAATCCCTGCATCAGATTTCTTAACAAACAATGCAGTGTCAGTATAGCATGAAGAAAAACCATTTTCAGTCATTACATTGTTAAACCTATCATGCCAAGCTTTGGGAGCTTGTTTCAAGCCATAAAGAGCTTTACGAAGACGAAGAACTTTATTTTTAGGAATTTTCATACCAGGTGGAACATTCATGTAGACTTCTTCATTAAGATCCATATTTAAAAAGACATTTTTGACATCCATTTGGTAGATATTTTATTTTCTAATGGAAGCAATGGTGATGAGACATCTGACAATAACCATACGAGCTACTAGAGCAAATGTCTTTTCATAGTCAATCTCATATTCTTGACTATACCCTTTAGCTACTAGACGAGCTTTATACCTCTCAAGAGATCCATCACTCTTAGATTTGACTTTGAACCAGGGTTACCAGAAGCGCCTAGGTAAGTGGGGAAGCGCGAAACGTCGCACTTCCGAAATGCGCGGGGAAGTGCCACTTTTAAATGGGAAGCACACTTCTCTTTTAAGGGAAACATGCTTCCCCCTCGCTTCTCCCATTTTTTTTCAATTTTTTTTGTATTTTTTATTTTTATTTTTTTCGTTTCCCTCTCGCTTTCTAGGTCGCTTCTGGTTCACTTCCTAGGTCGCTTCCGAGACGATTCTCGATTCGCTCCTAATTGGTCCCACTTTTCCCGCTTCCTAAAATTTTGAAAGTGCCTCGCTTCCCGCTCTCGCTTTCTCAACTGGCAACCATGCTTTGAACACACATCGACATCCAATAGTTTTCTTTTCACTGGGAAGCGTTTGAAATTCCCAAGTGTTGGCTTTCCTAAGTGCTTTGAGTTCACTCTTCATGGCTTCTCTCCATTCAATACATCGTTTAACATCTTTAAAATTTTTCGATTCAAAATATGAGTGAATGACACTTAAGCAAGCCCGATATTTAGGAGAGAAAGAATCAAAGGATACGAATCTAAAGGGAGTTCTTCTAGTTCTTTAGGTTTTTCTAGGATTCGAATCATGTCTGGAGATAGATTCGCTAGGTTCACTATATTGCTCAATAGCACTTCTAAAGGTGCGTCTATCTCTATGAGTATAGGTAATAGGGTCTCTAGTTATATTTTCTTCTTGAGAGGTAGTAGGGTTAGAGTTATCGTTGATTTCAACCACTTCATTGTCACTGTTATATGTTGATTCATCATCACTAGAGATATCATCATCTTTAGATAATAGATAAAAAAGAAAGGAATAGTCGATATTTTCTAAATGAGATTCATTCTTTTCAAAACTAGTATTATTTTCCAAAAAAGTTACATTCCTTAGGACATATAATTTATCATTCTTAGTATCATAACATCAAAATTCTTTTTGGGTTTCAGAATAGCCAAGAAAGGTACAAGGAATGGCTTTTGGTGAGAGTTTATCATTTTTATTTATAAGGACAAAGCATTTACAACCAAAAACTCTCAATCTATTATAATCAGATTCTTTTTCATATAGAGTTTCAAAAAGAGAGATTTTATCTAAATTTTTGGATGAAAGACAATTACTAAGATAAATGGAAGCAAGAGCCGCCTCGGCCCAAATTTTTTTTGGAATATTTTAGGAAATAAGAAGGGTTCTAGTGGTTTCAATGATATGCCTATGCTTCCTTTCGGCCAAACCATTTTGTTGTGGGGTCTTAGGACACGATCTTTGATGGACAATACCATAGTCTTTAAGATATTTCTTAAATTCATTAGATAGATATTCACTTCCGGAATCAGTCCTAAATATCTTTAAATTACTACTAAATTGATTTTTGATCATCATATGGTATGATTTAAAACATGTAAAGACTTCATGCTTATGTTTGAGAAAATATATCCAACAATATTGTGAAAAGTCATCCACAAAAATCACATAATAGGCAAAACCTCCATTGGATATGACAGGTGTCGGTCCCCAAACATCTGAATGAATAATTTCAAAAAGTTTAGTGGTAAACATAGATTTTTGTTTAAAAGGCATACTTCTCATTTTTCCAAGAATACAATCATTACAAGAGAAAGTACTTTTACAAAGATTTTTAGCAAAATTCAAATAGGACAACTTGGTGATATTGGGATGACCAAGTCTTTTGTGCCAAACATTTATATCTTTATGTTGGGCCACATTAAAAAAATGGGTTTTAGTAATTTTAAGAGAGTCCACATAGTATAAGTCTCCCTTCCTAGAGCCTTCCCCAATCAACCTACCGGACCGGTGATCTTGTATTAAACATTTATTAGATGAGAATTGAATGCCACATCCAAGGTCCGAGAGTTGAGAGACGAAAAGTAAGTTCAAATTCAATTTTGGTATAAATCTAATTTTAGGAATAAAGATGTTTTGGGTTTTAAAATTTCCAATTCCCTTAATTTCAAGAGAAGTGCCATCCGCAGTTGAAATAAAAGTTGGTGACGAATTTTCAAAATATTCAGAAAGAGAGGAAATGTTTGGAGACATATGAAATGAAGCATCAGAATATAAAAGCCAAGTGGTTTTACTTGGAGGAGAAGGAGTAGACACGACAACACTGGAAATAGCTCCCTTAAAAAGAGGTTGAAGAGCTTCCATAATTTGATTTAGAGATAGAGATCCATTTGTAGATTCCTCTTTTTGTGGTTGAGATGTGGTGGTCATTGCTAGTAATTGTAAAAGTATCTTCAACAAGATACTTTAGTCGATAACACAACAACCTTAAGAATAAATGTGTGAACATACACACCCAAGAACACTTGTGCACAACAAACACAACACACCGAATCACAAATGTGCACTTGCACCCATAAGTTTCATAAACACTAAAGAGGTTGGGCTATAATCCCAAATCCCTTGAGAAAATACAAGAGGAGCTGCCCATATAAATAGGGCTTGGAGGAGGCCTTGGGAGGGGCTCCACATAGTCGTTGGAGCCCCTCCAACGGTCACATTTGTGACCGTTGGAGGGGTCCAACGACTAGTGGGTTGGGCCCCTCCCAATGCATGTACAATGCATTAAATGCAAAAAAACAAAAAATACAAAAAGAAAAAGAAAAAAAGAAAATACAAAAAAAACATATTCTTGAAAAAGAATATGTGTAAAATTCCTAAACTACCCTTACTATGACTATATATATTTTATATATATAATTGGTAAATACATATACATATATTATATATATGTATATGTATTACCTTATATATATAAAATATATATACGAGATTACAAGTTTGATTACATAATTTAACACCCCCCCTCAAACTTAGGGCAAGATGACCGATAGTTTGCCAAGAAGGAAGTTGAACCGCGGAGCGCACAGGGCTTTAGTAAAGAAATCGGCCAACTGATATTCGGACGTGACATAAGGAAGGTCGATAACTCCTCGGAGATATGCTTCACGAACATAGTGACAGTCCATTTCGATGTGTTTTGTCCGCTCATGAAAGGTGTGGTTCTTTGCAATGTAGATTACACTTTTGTTGTCGCAGCATAGCTTGGTGGGTCCTTCAATTTTGATCCCCATGTCTTCTAGCAGTTGGTGAATCCAAACAATCTCCATGGTAGTAGTGGCCATGGCACGATATTCAGCTTCAGTTGAGGAGAGCGACACCTTTTGTTGCTTCTTGCATCTCCACGAAATTAGTGAGTCTCCTAAGAACACACAAAAACCAGTGGTGGAGTGACGGTTATTTGGGTCACCTCCCCAATCTGAATCAGTATAAGCAATCAATTTTAAATCAGAGGAAGAGGACAGAAAAACTCCCTTATTTAGAGTACCCTTTATGTATCTTACGACCCGTAAGATGGCACTCATGTGAACGGATGTAGGCGCATGCTGAAATTGACTTGCAGTATGGACTGCATGGGATATATCTGGTCTGGTAATACTCAGATACATCAGGGACCCTACAAGCTGTCTGTAAGGTATAGGATCCAATAGGGGAACTCCATCATCAATTTTCATCTTTGCTCCTACTTGTGAGAAATTAGATGTGGGAGTCACCTTACTATCGTAGCAAGAGATAGAGAGAGAGGTAAGAGGGAAGAGAGAAAAAAATGTTGGGCGGCAATGATGTCTTCTCCCCTTTCCATTGATATTTATATATTGTACGAGTGGTACAATACAGTACAATAGTACAATACAGTACAATACAGTACAATAGTATAATACAGTACAGTATGCTGTACAATACAGTACAATAGTACAATACAGTACAGTATGTTGTACAATACAGTACAATACAGTACAATAGTACAATACAGTACAGTATGCTGTACAAGTGGTACAATACAGTACAGAAATATATTCATTTACATATACATATTTAACAGCCTCCCTCAAGTTGAGGATGATCTTCAATCATGCTCAACTTGCCCTTAAGTAACCAAAATTGATGACTAACCAATCCTTTGGTGAAGATGTCTGCTACTTGGTCTTCTGATCTGACATACGAAGCCTCAATTTCTTTTGTTTCAATCTTTTGTCTAACAAAATGCTGATCAATCTCAATGTGCTTCGTGCGACAATGATGAATAGGGTTAAAAGAAATATTAATGGCACTTTGATTATCACATAAAAGCAGAGAGGAAGAGATAGGTTCATTCAACTCTTGAAGAAGATGCCGTACCCAAGTGACATCAGCTGTCCCTGCTGCCATTGCCCTGTACTCTGCCTCAGTGCTGGATTTAGCAATGGCCTTTTGTTTCTTACTACTCCAAGTGACAATATTTGGGCCAATAAAAACACAATATCCTGAAACCGACCTACGCTCATCAGGGTCCCCACCCCAATCTGCATCACAATATGTAAGTAAACGGTGTCCTGTAGTGAAGCTTTCATCTTTGTGATAGAGCAATCCATCTCCAATAGTCCCTTTCAGATATCTGAGAATACGCTTAATACATTCCATATGACAATCAGTGGGAGCATGCATAAACTGAGATGCTTGATTTACAGCATAAGCAATGTCAGGTCTTGTAAATGTAAGATATTGCAACATACCAACAATGCGGCGATATAAAGTGGAATCATGATATAATTGGCCTTCTTTTGCACTAAACTTATGATTTAAGACAGATGGGGTGCTGAGAGGTTTACAATTAATCATACCAGTGGTGTGAAGAATGTCAAGAGTATACTTGTGTTGACTTAGAGTGAGTCGATCATCTTGTCTATCGACTTCAACTCCCAAGAAGTATCGCAATGGGCCTAAGTCCTTCATCTTGAATTTGGCCATGAGTAAAGACTTGACCAAGGCAATATGTGCATCATCACTCCCAGTGATAATGATGTCATCAACATATATAAGAACCCAAGTAGTAACATGATCATTCTTATACATAAATAAAGAATGATCAAGTATACTCTTAGAAAAGCCATGCTGCTGAATTTCCATGGAGAAACTCTCAAACCAAGACCGAGATGCCTGTTTTAAACCATAAAGAGACCTTCTCAATTTACAAACCCATGTAGCCGCATCATGTTCACTATATCCAGGAGGTTGCTCCATATACACCTCTTCCTTCAACGCATTCTTGACATCCAACTGGCTAAGAGACCAACCATGCTGAAGTGCCAAAGTGAGGATCACACGAATGGTGCCAATTTTGACAACAGGGCTAAAAGTTTCCTCATAATCTTGCCCATATTGTTGTGTGAATCCGCGTGCAACAAGGCGAGCTTTATATCTTTCAATGCTACCATCTGGTTTACGCTTGATCTTGTAAACCCATTTGGAACCAACAACATTTCTATCAACAGGTCGAGGAACAATATCCCATGTATGACATTCATGAAGTGCTGCCATTTCTTCGTTCATAGCTTCAACCCAAGCTCGAGAATGGGCTGCCTGATGGAAAGTAGACGGCTCTTTCTCTTTGGCCACATTGGTTAGAAACAACTAAAAGTCAAGAGAAAAATTGTTGTAACTAACCCAACGATGGATAGGATGCCTTTCACGTGTGGATCGTCGAAGAGGGGGAGCCTCGTGAGATGGAGTTAAAGGGGCTCCTCGACGGGCATAAACCAAACCTGAAAACCGTGAAGGTGCATCCTGGATGATGGAGTTGTCTGCTTCAAACTGAATTGGTTCATCAACAACAGGATCTCTGATAGAGTCATATAGCAAAGTATCACAAAGCCATGGATCATAAGTAGTTTGCTCATATACCTGAGAAGTATCACAAGTGTTGAAATGGTCATCATCAAAAACAACATTTCTAGACACCTTAATCTTACCCAAAATAGGATCATAACATCTATATCCTTTATACCCATCGGCATATCCCAGAAATCTGCACTGAACTGCTCTGTCCTGAAACTTGTTACGTAAAGAATGATCCACATGGACATAACAAATGCATCCGAAAGCATGCAAATCATCATAAGAAGGGTGAGAACCGTGAAGCAAATAATAAGGAGACTGATCTCCTAATAATTCCATAGGCAACCTGTTAATGATATGCACTGCAGTGTGAAAGGCCTCAGTCCAAAGAGAGAAAGAAATATCAATATTGTGCATCATACTTAACGCGGTTTCAACAATATGCCGATGCTTACGTTCTGCTACTCCATTCTGTTGTGGAGTGTAAGGACAAGAGGAGTTACGTGTGATGCCATGGTCCTTTAAATATTCACTAAAATCATGAGATATGTATTCTCCACCACCATCACACTGAAAATAAGTGATATTTGAATTGAAAAGGTTCTGAACAAGAGCATGGAATTGTTTGAAAAGTTTGAACACTTCAGATTTAGATTTCATAAAGTAAATCCAAGTGTAACGAGTGAAAGAGTCAAGAAATAACACATAATAACGAGAGCCAGATAGAGATGAAACAGGAGCTGGGCCCCAAACATCAGAGTGAATAATTTCAAATGGCTTGGAAGCTCTTTTATTGATACTTTGAAAGGGAAGTACATGACTCTTGCAGACATTACAACTAGGACACTTATGATCTAATTTGACTTTGGGAATAAAACCCTGAGAAGACAATTTGTCAAGGAACCCTTGACTACAATGACCTAACCGACGATGCCAAGAAACTGGCTTATTACATTGCATAACAGAAGAAGACTGACTCAAATAAGCAGGAAAAGATGGAGACACGGTAGATGACGTCTTCAAAGTCCCGGGGGCTGCTTCGAAGACGTACATGTTTCCGCGTCGTTCACCCTTAGCGAGCATCTTCTTGGTTCGAAGGTCCTTAAGACAAACAGAAGACGGAGTAAATTCCATGGATGAATTTGTTTCATCAACCAATTTAGAAACAGATAAAATGTTTTTCTCAATGGCAGGAGTGAGTAAGACATTTTTCAATGGTAGTGTAGATTGTGACAAAGAGAGAGATGCATTTCCAGTATGAGAAATAGGGTGGTGGGAACCATCTCCCGTGACAATAGTGCCAGTGCCAATATAAGGAACCATGTTGGAAAGTTTACCTGCATCAGAAGTAACATGTGCGGCTGCTCCAGAATCAATATACCAAACTCCATCATCATTCTGACGCAAATTCATGTTGTTAAATGCAGTCATCAGAATTTGTTGCACATCATGTGGCAACCCTGCACTCTGTCCCTGATCAGTACCCTGATGTGCTCGAAAATTTCCCTGCGGCTGCCCCTGAAACTGTCTAACATTCATCTGTCCAGCTCTTGGTCCTGGCCTCCCTGCCTTGTTGCGATTCTGTGGGTTGTGCCAACAATCTGCTTTCACATGGCCACGCTTGTTGCAATGGAAGCAAGTAGGGACACGGGTACCTCTAGTGGCAGGTGGAGCAGTAGGAGTAGGAAGGAGTCCTCCACGGCCCATATGAGCAGCAGGTGGACGAAATGAGGTAGACCCAGATGTAAACATGACAGGATGAGGATCATCAATAAGATGATCTTGAGTCAAACTAACTTCATACTGTAGGAGTTTGGCCTGTAAATCCTCAAAGCATGGAAGTGTAGAGGCAACCTGTAATGCAGTGCAAAACATACGATATTGGGGCCCAAGGCTTCCCAATACCTGCTGAACAACATCTCTGTCAGAAACAGGATATCCAATAGCGGCCAACTGATCAATGATAATTTTGATATCCCCTAGAAATTCAGTAATGGTCTTAGTTCCCTTTCGCATAGATTGGAACTGCCATTTCAGTTGAAGTGCACGTGATTCAGAAACCTGTGAATAAGAGTGAGCAAGATGTCTCCATAGTTCTGCAGTAGTAAAATGGTCAGAGATAGTTTGTAATATACGATCAGATAACGTGGCAGTCAAATAGGCAACCACAGATTGGTCCTTCTGAAACCAAACATCATACGCAGAATTTGGAATAGCAATGCAACTCACCTTCCCATCATTACCAGTTACCTCTTGCGTAATAGTCATAGGTGGGGCGGGTGATCCCCCATCCAGATGCCCGGAAAGACCATGACTTCGGATAAACGGCAGAATTTGGCGTTGCCAAAGTAAGTAGTTATCATGAGTTAATTTGTGAGAAACAAGTTGAGAAAGAAATCCGGGGCTGATTTTAGAATCCATAAGGAAGAAGATCAAAGATGAATCAAACAGCACGACAGAAATTCGTAGGTTGTACGGACAGAACCGTACGGACAAAAATTTTTGAGTTTTGGAAATCACGATTTTTTAGTTAATCGTGCAGAATGTACGATTTATCAACTATATTGCAAGAAATAGATAAGAAATCACAAGAAGTTTGAGAAAAGAGGCACTTTTGAGAAATGAGGGTTCCCAAATTTGGGGAAAACAGAAATTAGGGTTGATAAAATTGGGGATAACAGAATATGTAAGAAGGAAAAGATGCACGATATGAGGAAATGAAGAAACGACGTCGAAATATAGTGATTCAACGGAGAAACAACAAAGAAAAGATGAAAAAAAAAACACTTTCCTTGAGAACGCCCAAAAACGCACGTCAAGGTCCTTAGGGGCCTTCCAGATGATCGTGATTACCACGCCCTTGGCTTTGATACCATGTGAGAAATCAGATGTGGGAGTCACCTTACTATCGTAGCAAGAGATAGAGAGAGAGGTAAGAGGGAAGAGAGAAAAATATGTTGGGCGACAATGATGTCTTCTCCCCTTTCCATTGATATTTATATATTGTACGAGTGGTACAATACAGTACAATAGTACAATACAGTACAGTATGCTGTACAATACAGTACAATAGTACAATACAGTACAATATGCTGTACAATACAGTACAATACAGTACAATACAGTACAGTATGCTGTACAATACAGTACAATACAGTACAGTAGTACAATACAGTACAATATGCTGTACAAGTGGTACAATACAGTACAGAAATATATTCATTTACATATACATATTTAACACTACTACCGCAAGAGTTTCACACAGCTTCTCATCTGTAATACCTGACCTGTCAATGATCTCAGAAGCAAGCTTAGTTTGAGATAAGAAATATCCTCGAAGAGAGTATGCCACTTCAATTCCCAAAAAATAAGTTAAAAAACCCAAGTCAGACATTTCAAATTTATCTTTTAAGATAGATTTTATACTTTTAACCCCGCTAGAATCACTCCCAGTGATGAGCATGTCATCAACATACAGAAGTAAAATAACAATCCCTGCATTGGATTTTCTAACAAATAGAGCAGTGTCAGTAAAACAAGAGGAAAAACCATTCTCAATCATAACAGAGTTAAATCTATCATACCAAGCCTTGGGAGCTTGTTTTAGGCCATAGAGTGCTTTCTGAAGACGAAGCACCTTTCCCTTAGGAGTCTCCATTCCAGGAGGAGCATCCATGTAGACTTCTTCGCTTAAATCGTCATTTAAAAAGGCATTTTTCACATCCATTTGATAGATGTTCCATTTGTTGATAGAGGCAACGGTTATAAGACATCGAACAGTGACCATACGAGCTACAGGAGCAAAAGTTTCTTCATAGTCAATACCATATTCTTGACTATATCCTTTTGCAACCAAGCGAGCTTTATACCTTTCAAGGGATCCACCACTTTTAGTTTTTACTTTGAAAACCTATCTGCACCCTATTGTTTTCTTGCCTTTGGGAAGATTTTGGAATTCCCAGGTTTTGGCTCTTCTCAGAGCCTCAAGTTCATTGTCCATAGCATTAATCCATTCAGGGCATTTACGTGCTTCTTCAAAATTTCTAGGTTCTATATAAGAGTGGATGGCACTAAGGCAGGCTCTATATCTTGGTGAGAAAGAGTCATAGGAAATGAACCTAGAAGGAGGCCTTCTACTTCTCTCAGTTCTACGAGGGATCACTTCATTCTGAGAGGCACTGGAACTGGCATCATTATATCTGTCAAGAGCACTCCTAAAGTTGTTTTGATCTCTATGAGAGTAGGTGATAGGGTCTCTAGGTAATTCAATAGGTTGATGTGACGAAGGAGACAAGGAGATGTTTTCCTCGGTTTCAAGTTCATTTGGGTTATCTTGATCTGACTCATTATCACTAGTATCATCGTCCTTATTCAGTAAATCAAATAAAAAAGAGTAATCCATATTTTCATTATGGGGGTCACAACTTTCAAATCCACTAACATTTTCCAAAAAACTCACGTTCCTGGAAACATACAACTTATCACTTTTGATATCATAACAACGAAACCCTTTTTGGGTTTCAGAATAGCCAAGAAAGGCACAAGGAATGGCCTTTGGAGAAAGTTTGTCATTCTTATCAGTAAGAACAAAACACTTACACCCAAAGACCCTTAACCTGCTATAATCAGGTTCCTTATCATACATTTTTTCAAAAGGAGAAATTTTGTTTAAATTTTTCGATGGAAGTCGGTTTATGAGATAGACAGAGGTAAGAGCTGCCTCAGCCCAAAGATTTTTTGGAATGTTTTGAGAAATGAGCAAAGTCCTAGTTGTTTCAATGATGTGCCTGTGTTTTCGTTCGGCTAACCCATTTTGTTGAGGGGTTTTTGGACATGATTTTTGGTGAAGAATTCCAAAATTTTCAAGATAACCCTTAAATTCATTTGAGAGGTATTCTCCTCCAGAGTCAGACCTAAAAATTTTTAAAGATCCATTGAATTGATTTGAAATCATCATGTGAAAATTTTTAAAGGTTGAAAAAACTTCATGTTTATGTTTAAGGAAATAGATCCAACAAAACCTAGTATAGTCATCCACAAAGATTACATAATATGAAAAACCTCCTTTAGACATTACCGGAGCCGGTCCCCATACATCGGAATGGACAATTTCAAATGGTTTTGTGGTAAACATGGATCTTTGAGGAAAGGGCAAACATTTCATTTTCCCAAGAATGCATTCATTACACAAAAAGTCACTTTTACAAAGGTGTTTAACAAAAGGCAAATACGAGATTTTAACAATATTGGGATGACCCAATCTCTTATGCCATACATGAATGTCTTTGTTTTGGACGACGTTGCAAAATTGACTCTTGGGAACTTGAAGAAAATCTACGTAGTAGAGGTTTCCTCTTCTAGAGCCTTCCCCAATCAATCTCCCGGACTGGCGATCCTGTATCCAACATTTATTAGAAGAAAATTTTATATCGCAACCATGGTCCGAGAGTTGGGAAACGGAAAGAAGATTTAGGTTAAGGTTTGGGATAAAACGAATTTTTGGAACAAAGAAGTCTTGTTTTTCAAAATTACCTATTCCTTTAATCTCAAGAGATGTACCGTCCGCGGTTGATACAAAGGATGGAAAAGCACTTTTAGAAAAATTTGAAAGAGTGCAATAACTAGGGGTCATGTGAAAGGATGCCCCGGAATCTAAAAGCCAAGATGTCTTACCGGGGGAAGAGGATGACATAGCAGCTCCGGAAGTACCTCCCTTGAGAAGAGGTTGTAGGGCTTCCACGATTTGTTGAAGAGAAAGAGACTCACTTGATAAAGGGGGTCGTTCTTCAACTTGAGATGCCATAGCCGTTGCAATCAATTTCTTCCATTTAGGACACAAGGGTTTGATATGTCCGGGTTCTTTACAATGATAGCAAGTTACTTTGCTATAGTCTCTTTTGCCATACCGATCATTTCCTCCTTGACCTTGATTCTTGAAATGAGGGGGTCTATAGGTCCTCATGTTATTTCCCGGTCTTGACACGGCATTAGCCATTTCACCATCTTCTTGAGTAGAAGAAGTAACAAGAATGCTAGGATTATTTTTGCCAATCCCCATACGGGTTTCTTCACCACTTAGCTTGGTGATAACATCTTCGAGTGAGGGGGATGTGAAGGCGGAGAGAAGAGAGGACCGAACTTGTTCAAATTCGGGTCTAAGGCCATTTAAAAAATTGAAGAACAGGTCTTCTTCAAGTTGTTTGTGCCTTAATTCGATGGCCTCACCACTCCATTTAGGTTCAAGAATTGCAAGCTCGTCCCAAATAGAGGATAATTTGGCAAAGTACTCCCGAATGGTCATGTCATTTTGTTGGAGAGTCAAAGCCCTCTTTTGAAGAAAGTACTTGTGGGATAGATCTCTTGAGGTGTACATTTTCTCAAGATATACCCAAGCTTCGGAAGCCCTTTTAAATTTGATGATGTTGGCATTTATCTTGGTCTCAACGGATGAGAAAATCCAAGATAATATCTTGAAGTTCTTCATTTCCCAATCATCATGTTTCTTAGAATACTCTTCAAGGGCCTTTTGTCTTTCATCCCCTTCAAGAATCTTAATATCACCTCCTTCAACAATGGTAATTTTGGGTTTCGGTTCCGGTATGGATCCATAAACGTAACCCCAAAGCCCCTTTCCTTTAATATGGGCTTCCATATTACCGGCCCAAACATGATAGTTTGAGCCATTAAGCTTAAACCCAAGAGAGAAATGAGAGTCTTTTTCGCCCATTAGAGAGGAAAGAATGCAAGAGATAGTATGTACCTTAATTACTTTTTGCGTCTTTCTTGACAAAAGGAGCTCCTAAAATATTGCTCGAAGAAGATGATCCTCTTTGATTTCAAAAAACTTGAAGGCATGCTTCCCGAGGAATGCAAAAGAAGGCGAGTCGCAATTCTTCTTCTTCAACGAGGCTCTGATACCATGTAAAAGTATCTTCAACAAGATACTTTAGTCGATAACACAACAACCTTAAGAATAAATGTGTGAACATACACACCCAAGAACACTTGTGCACAACAAACACAACACACCGAATCACAAATGTGCACTTGCACCCATAAGTTTCATAAACACTAAAGAGGTTGGGCTATAATCCCAAATCCCTTGAGAAAATACAAGAGGAGCTGCCCATATAAATAGGGCTTGGAGGAGGCCTTGGGAGGGGCTCCACATAGTCGTTGGAGCCCCTCCAACGGTCACATTTGTGACCGTTGGAGGGGTCCAACGACTAGTGGGTTGGGCCCCTCCCAATGCATGTACAATGCATTAAATGCAAAAAAACAAAAAATACAAAAAGAAAAAGAAAAAAAGAAAATACAAAAAAAACATATTCTTGAAAAAGAATGTGTAAAATTCCTAAACTACCCTTACTATGACTATATATATTTTATATATATAATTGGTAAATACATATACATATATTATATATATGTATATGTATTTACCAATTATATATATAAAATATATATACGAGATTACAAGTTTGATTACATAATTTAACAGTAATTTCTTTCACTTAGGACAAACCGGTTTGATATGACCTGGCTCTTTGCAAAAATGACACAATTTTGCTAAAGTTCCTTCTTCCGCCTTGACCACCTTGATTTTGGCTTTTAAAATGAGGATGTTTATATGTCCTCATGCTGTTCCCAGGCCTAGAAACAACATTTGCTCCATCACACTCATCTTGATTTGTGGGTATTGCAAGAACACTTGGATTTTGCTTGCTAATGCCCATGCGAGTTTCCTCTCTACTTAATTTTGTAATGACGTCTTTAAGAGAGGGAAATGTGAAGGAGGATAGAAGAGAAGATCTAATTTGCTCAAACTCGGGCTTAGCCCATTCAAAAAGTTGAAAAATCAATCTTATTCTAGTTGTTTATGACGAAGTTCTATAGCTTCTCCACTCCACTTGGGTTCGAGTATAGAAAGCTCATCCCAAATGGAAGAGAGTTCGACAAAATATTCCCCCTTATAGTCATATCCCCTTGAAGAAGGGTTAGTGCCCTCTTTTGGAGGTAATACTTATGAGACAAGTCTCTAGAAGTGTACATCTTCTCAAGGTACTCCCACGCTTGAGAAGCCTTTTTAAACTTTATAATATTGGCGTTGATTCTAGTCTCAACGGAGGAGAAGATCCAAGACAAAATCTTGAAGTTCTTCATTTCCAACTCATGTTTTTTGCTATATTCTTCTAGCGCCTTAGTTCTTTCATTTCCCTCAAGAATTTTGATTTCTCTTTTTTCAACCAAAGTAATTTTAGGCTCCGGTTCTAGAATCGAGCCTTGAACATAACCCCAAAGCCTTTTCTCTTTAATATGGGCTTCCATATTTCTGGCCCACATGTGATAATTGGAGTCATTAATTTTAAAGCCAAGAAAGAAATGAGTCTTTTTCACCAATTAGAGAGAGAAGATGAGATAATAGAATACGTACCCCAATTAGATTTTAAATCTTACTTGTTGTAGTAATCTTCTAAAATATTGGATGAAGAGAAGTCTTCACGCCAATCACAAGAAAGTTGAAGGCACACTTTTCGAGGCACTCGATATTGTGAAGAACCACAAGATTTTCTTTCTCCAAGCAACCTAGCTCTGATACCATGTGAAAATCTCTATAAAAAGAGATTTTGTATATAAACACAATGCTAGAAACACGAAGTGTGCACAAAGACACGAAGGAGAACTCTCACAAGTGCACAAAAGCATAAAAAATATCAACTTCAATATATTGGGTCCCAAAAGGGGCTTTACAAAAGCTTGAAAAAGCTAGAAGGGGAGCACCCCTATATATACATGTTGGAGAAGTGGGGGGGCTCCAACATATACGTTGGAGGGGGCTCCAACGTATGTGTTGTGCGCCCCCCCCCCCCCCATATTATAAAAGACGAAAAACAAAAAAATAAAAAAGGAAAAACTAAAAGAAATAAAAGTGTGAAAAAATAGTCATATTCTCAAATGAGAATATGCGCATAATGAGAGATGACCGAAATACCCTTTATCGGGTTTTGAAAAATGTATTTATATATATATATATATATCTTTCCATATATATATAAGATTATATATATAAAAAGAACATTACATTTTAACAAGGTATACTATAGTGCAATATGCATCTATTATGCACCAAATATGTGGCAGCATAATAGGCAAGTATTTTTTACTATTCATGCCATTTTCTGCCCTAGCCTTTTCCAGTTATATATTGTATCAACAGTTGGCACTATATTAGGATCAAGGCCAGGTGAGGCTGATGCCACTCTGTTCTTAACTGGATATGCTCCTTTAGGGTGTGTTTGAATCCCTCGTATCTCAAATCCAAGGGTGATCAGAAGATTTGAGAACACTCTCCCCCATCCATTCTCAGATTTAGGAGCCTCGCTCCGCTTTATATGAGGGATCTCAGATCAAGGATCTGAGGCCCCCTCTTTTGAGAAGCCAATTATCTTGGCCTGCGGCCTGCTCCACATCAGCTTCCCCATGCCACCTCAGATCTTCAGATCTTAAACATCCCATTAGAGTCCTCTCCAGGAAACTGAATCTGGCTCATGTTGGTACCAGACACTAATCTGATCTGTTGAAAGTTCAAGTCACGTAATCTCTTGAAATTCCAAGATACTTTTATTGCTTTTTGTTTTCAACGGTGTTGCTGCTGCTTGATTTCATTTCATAAAATTTAAGCAGGATCTTTTCTTTGATTCACATTAATTCTTAACGTATAATTATGCAACTATAGTGAATCTAACATTAATTCTCTACTTGACCTAGGTATTGTGTTTAGGATCATATTTCCTATAAATAGCAAGAGAAGGTTGCTGCATAAGGGCAGAATGCCTAGAGGTTATGTACATAAATTGCATTTTAGTCACTTGTGAAAGCAATTGAAGTGAAGTGTATTTGTAAAGGTTAGGGATTGACTAAGATAATTCTTTCATTGTATCATTTTCTTTTGTTGTGTAAAACGAAAAAAAAGATAATGAATTGATGGTTGGAGAGTCATAATTGTCATTAATGAATTAAGTCCTACAGTAGCCTAATGAACTTGATGGATCTTCCCTTCTTGAATGATTCTGACTGTGATTCCCTTTTATTTGATCTTACAACTTCCAGCAATAATTTCTTTTTCTCTGCCTGATAGGTTATGCATTGATCGAGCTTGATGCTTTCTCCTTTGTGCTGATGTTGAGCATTTTGCAGATAATGCACCTTCTGCTCTTGTTAGTCTTGTTGGTCGTAAGGAGTATGAACGTTGTGCAAAGGATGTTTATTTTTTCATTCAGGTAGCTTGCTAGTTCTGTGTTGAGATATGGCAATGTTTTTTTAAAATTTAATTTTGGGAAGTGGTTTTACAATCACCTGCCTTTGATCTCGCTGATATCATTGCTTGAAAACATTCCACTTCCCAAAAGCAATAATATGGTGTTTGGAATTTCATCTATATCAGTTAAATTCTGAATGCAAGCTGAAAATATTATAAGTGTTTAATTTCTCGGTATGCATTATACAGTTTTCATGAAGGATTTTTCTTTTTTTTCTCTCCCATGCAGTCTGCTGTTTGTATGAAGCAATTGGCTTACAGCCTTCTTGAGTTGCTTCTCCAAGCAGCGTTCCCTGAGCTCCATGATGTTGTCAACTTATGCCACACAGAAAAAGAATGCTTTGGAGATGTTGAAGAGGAATAGAGCATTTTTTGGAATTTGACTGGTTTTGGCATGTTAGATTACTGGTGGTCGTCTAGATTGGTTGCTCAAAGGTTTGGTGTGAGCTTGTCCAAGCCTGCAGAAAGGGCTCCTTGCATTGCTCATAGTGATCCACTATTACCTCTTGTCCATTTTTTGCGGTAAGTTTTTTTGGCTGCTCCCAGTTGAATTTTGAAGCCATGTCTATTCACCAAAAATTGATGATATTCATATAATTGTTGTTCAATATTGTCTTCGCACATTTGGTTCATTGTGCAAAATGATTATCTGGTATCGTGTCCTGTGACAGTTCTGTTATTGCAGAAAAATGAAGGGTCTGACTATCGTCTGGAATATTTTTTCAGGTATTTGGTTCAGAGTGGATTGAGTTCTTTCGGGTTTCTAATTGGGACTCTTATACAAAGTTCACTGTACATAGAAATCATGTTGTGAAGTTGTCATGTTTATAATTTTTTTATTCATTAAATGTTTTTACCCAATCCATTTCTTCCCCCTATTTTTGAGATATGGGTTCTCATGTTTAGGCGTTTTTGTTATTCAACATAAAAGCTACTCCTAAATTAATTTCCCAAGCGAAGGGAGAAAAGTGCAATGAATTCTATCATGTCAAACCTTGATATCTTTGTGGACTTGGTATGATCATTGTGCTCATATTTTGCTGTTAACTTTGTTGTCTCTTTACATTTCTAGTTCAATAGTTTCATTTTCCTGCTCTTGGCCTCCTGACCTAAGAGAAAGTGGTGGGCACATGCTATTACGCTACTTGTTTTTTTTCTTTTTTTCACGTGGAACAAATAAAACACCCTGCAATCAGAGACCTAGTCGAGCTGGATAGTCATACCTCGGGTTGTTGTTCCGGTTGTGTAAAACCATGGTGCCCCCCCTTGACCCTCAGGGAGCCTCATGCTTTGCTTTATTGAAGAGGCTGGTCACACGGGAACTCGAATTTAGGGTAAGGAGATGTCTTCCTCTCCACGAGCCTGAGGCCATGTAGGAAACTCCTTGGGGTCTATGCTCTTATGGTTTTCTTGTAAACGATCTGAGCTTGAAGTGTTCAAGCTTCGGTCATTGTTGTGGTGAGCCAAGCTGAGTTCATGTTCATAATGAACTTGAGTTAAATGCGCCAAGTTCGAGCTGACTTGTTTATAGGAAAAACGAAAAATGACTGTACTGAATGGCAAAAATGATGTGTTTCTCTGAAAACCCTACAATTTGCTGAAATCCGCCTGATGATCAAAACCTCAAATAGCTAACTTCGTTAGGACATTATTACCTTTTGCATGTGTGAAACTTACAAAATTTGCAAGCTATATCACTTTGCTCATCGATGTTATCAAAAGCTTCATAAATAAGTGTGAAGTGCATTCCTCGAAACTCGCTTTGTGAAACTTTTTGCTTTTGGAACTTTATAGAAATCTTGATTTTTCTATGCTTCTCTTATGCTTTCCACACCTTTCTTTCCTGCTCTCTTATATAATTCTTATACACTTCTCTCACACTTCTTTTAATGTTTTTCATGTATATCTTTTTACTCTTTTCTGTTACTTTTTATGTATTTTTTTAAAATTGGCCACTACCATTTTTAGATCTTGAGAAGAATTTAGTTCTTCCATTATGAAATCACAAAATTTAAGAATATTTATTTTTATTTTAACTTTTATTTCTTTCTCCTTTGATTTGTATTTTGCTTTCCATTTGATCTCATATTATTTTCTTTTTTATTCTTATTTTGCTTTTAAATTGATTCATCATTTTTCGCTTATAAATTTTAAAATATCTAGTTTCTCACTTCTCTCTTCTGCTTTCTAGTCTAATAACATTGCTTTAGACTTGCAACAAAGGACGTGCAACTTAGGTGTCAAACTCTCGTCGGTCTTTCAAACACCTTAAGCTAACCCCTCAAACCATGAAGCTCTCATGGGTAAGCCATTCAGCTATACATACACTAAGGCTATGTTTGAGAGCCTTGCATTGAGATGGAAACACTGTTTCATTGTAGTGCCAAAATATTGTTTTGCCAAGAGAAATAGAATTGCAAAAAAACATTCTCTTGTGAGCGGCTGCCAACACCATTCCCAATGTATTGTTTCAGCAGTGTCATTGCTCCGAGTATGAACGCATGAGAGAAACCACAACACAACCTCCGAATCAAGGCTCCCACACATAGCCTAAAAACGATTAGAGTTATTCGAAACATGGGCTTCTCTGGTCATGTTTCCAGTGCCCACGCTTTTTGGGACCAAGGAATAACTGGTTTCAATGTAAATAGATCCCGATGGAGCAGGAAAAAGGTTGGGAGATTGTCTCTTCAAATGTAAAACATGGGTTTGGTCTGATATAAACCAATCTAGATGGAATGGAGGGAAAGGTTGGCATTCAGCTAGTAAAGAGCTCGTTCGAACTCATGAATTTAAGCTTGGCAAACTGAACATGAACATATAATAATAATTTTATTTTTACATATATTTTTATTTGTGTTTGGATTTGCTTGTATAGTTTGTTAACTACTACTAATAATTGTATTTTACATATATTTTACTAAAAATGATCACACTACATAACTAATTTGACATGTTTTTCAAAATGCCCTACAATTTTTTATATTTTTCTTATGTTAAAAATCATAAATATCTAGATTTAAAAAGACTTTTTTATACTTCGCACATGCAAACTTCCTATATATGCGAACTTCCTTCTAAATATGTAACTTTTTTTTGTAGAACAGTATTTCTTCTCAGATCTTCTCTTAATCCAATGTTGAAAACTTATGTTTTTGTAGTTGTTGGAAAGCTCAGACATAGGACTATAACTTTTAAGTTTTGAGTCAAAACCAAAAGGGTTCCTATTTTTGAGTTTCAAAAACAAAATAGAAACATACTCTCCATACTGGAACAACCAAATAATCTATCTTCAAAGGATGTTTTGACCTATAAAATAAAATATTATAAAAAAATACAAAAAAAATTAAACAGAATTATTTTTTAAATGACACTTGATTTACTAAAAAAATGATGAATGGATGCTGAGATACAACCCTAACAACGTTCCTAAAACAAGATATGAACAAGTGCAACTGCGCCTTTTCTGTTTGCTCTGTGACATTTTCATCCACCTGCAAAAGAAATTTGAAAAATAAAAAAAAAGATAAATCATGATATTAGCTTTCTAACACCAATAAAATCACCTTGATCTGACGAGCGATCAAGAGAAATATTTTTTGAAAGATAAATTGTTTAATATACACAAGAATGATGAAGTTTGCACAAAATAAGGAAATCCACATAAAATACATGCGAGGATGAGAAAATTCACATAAAATGAGAAAATCCACATAAAAATAAGTGCAAATATCCTTTTAAACTCAAACCTAGAAGCTTCACAAATATCTGACTAACTTCACATAAAAATAAGTGTGAACATCCTGTTAAACTTAAAAAATCACATGTATTTAAGAGAAAATCTCATATATAGAAGGTACTCTGCATATATTTAAGAGAAAATCACACGTATAAAAAGAACTTTACATATATTTAAGAGAAAATCATATGTTTAGGAGGAACTTGAAATGTATTGCAGAAAAATCACATATATTTAAGAGAAAAATAATATATATTTTTTTGCATAACGGTATATGTTTTCATACCTATATATCTCCAATCCGACACTAAAAACTTGCATTTTTATAGTCATTAGAAAGTTAAGACACAAACCTATAATTTTTCTGTTTTGAATCAAACCTGCATTTTTTTAAACAAGCCAACTAAACCACAAAAAAAAAATGGGCCACGTTGAATTCATCCGCCCTACTTGGAATACTCTCTTCAATTGGAGACATGAGTTGGGTTCCTTACAGGCCAATGCCAAATCATTCGAGTGTCGCAAGGTTTGCCTAAACATAGGGCTGGAAAAGGAGACAAGCAGCTTACCATTCAGCTTGGCTTGGCTCATCAGAAGCTTGGCGAGTTGAGCTACGAAACAACCTGTTTAGGTATATGAACCCAGCACAAACATGGCAAGCTCAGTTTGGCTTGACTCATATAGGCTCATTTTACGTATCATATATATTTTATATATATATATATATATATATATTGTATACAGTATATACATACTATGTATATTATAAATACATATTATAATATATTATAGATATTTTATGGCTCAAGGGTCAAGTTAAGCCCGAGCCGAGGTGTACACTTAACAGGCCCAGCCCAAACAGCTAAAGCTCGGCTTGTTCTGCTCGTTTACCAGCCCTACCTAGAAAGCACGGACAGCCCATTCTTGTTGGGCTCGGACCTGAACACCCGTCTCATCGAGCCAGTGACCCAAAACTGTACAGGATTACTGGGACATAGGGACAAACTATTTTGGCTGTGTCGCTGGTGACACGTGACATGGACACCGAGATGTATGGCATTATTTTAATAATTTTAAATATCATTTTATTATAATTTACTTTTATTTAAATAAAAAGCTTTTTTAATGTTAAAATATTCAAGAAACAAAATTTTATTGATTAGAAAAAACTTGTGTCCTATTCTTGAATTTTTTTTCTAACGATCGAGTCGAATCTAAATCCGGTGTCCTCGGGTTCACGAATCATTGTGACAAAACTGGGCGGGGCTCAGGTAGGGCCCAAACGGGCCGAGGTTTTCATCTGATGAGACTGGGATCCGTTCCAATGTCGGGTCGGGTCGGGTCGGGTCGGTTATGCAAATAAAAATGGCGGGAAGAGATGCGGCGGCAGATGGTTTGTGGAAACTGGAAGAAAGAGCATGAGTAGGGAGGGAGCGATGGCAACGGAAGACAAAGGGGGAGGAGGAAAAGGAAATGGGCGATCCCAATTCCCGGCGTTCCCGTTCACACCCTATCCCATTCAGATCCAATTCATGAGATCCCTGTACGATGCCATCCAGAAGGGTGGCGTCGCACTGCTCGAAAGCCCAACCGGTTTACTCCTTCTTCTCTGGTTTCTTCCCAAGAGTTCCTTCGATTCTCCTCTTCTCTGTCTTTTGATTCTTGTTATTATGATTGAGATGCGCAGGGACCGGAAAAACCTTAAGTATTATATGCAGCGCCCTGCAATGGGTTGTCGATCAGCGATCCGCTCCCACCAGTCACGGTGCATCTGCGGGGAGGGAAGGAGCAAAGGCCTCCTGTGAGGACTGCCACGGCGCCGACGAACCCGATTGGATGAGGGATTTTGTACCGAACAGGGACGATGGCTGCACGGGCGCTACCGGAAGGCAGCAATCCACCGAACGACCTGCTGGGAGATCAAGGGATGCGAAAGGGAGAGGCGGCATCCATCGAACTCGTCGATCGATATCTGGTAAAAAGACCACAAAGAACGACGAAGAGGAACTGGAGTTTTTGGTAGACGAGTATGAGAGCGGAGAGGAGGAGGGAACGGCGAAAAGGAAGGCCGCGGTGTCGCCGTGCAATTCTAGCGGCGAGGAAGACAGTGGTGATGACGATGATGATGATGAGGAAGAGGTTCTGAAGGTTTATTTCTGCAGCAGGACGCATTCTCAGCTGTCTCAGTTTGTGAAGGAGCTCCAAAGGACCATTTTTGCTTCGGAGCTGAAGGTCGTATGCTTGGGTTCGAGGCAGAATATGTGCATCAATGCAGGTGGTTGCTTCTTCCTCTCTAAGAATTTTCTAATCTACCACACTCTCACCTTCTCTAATGGCTCTTTTCTATCCAACCCTCTTTGGTTACGTTCTTCGTTCATGGTAAGATATATTCAATAAATCAAATTATTGATTATCGTTTTCATTCCACTAAGCGCCATGACATTCACCATTGGCTGTAAAGAGGGAACAACATGATACATCTGACCTAAAGATGCTTTGTCCAATAGTACTAAATTCTCCATCTATGCACACTCTCTGGAGAAAAGGCAATTCCTGTGTCTTCAGTAAAACTTCATGTCTTCCAATACGAAACAATGCCTAGGGACTAATTTCTCATTCATGGGGTTTGGGTTTTTGTTCAGTAGGCGAAAGACACGCCTATTACTGCTTTGCCCTTCGATTCTGGAATCAGAGCTCTAGCATTCGATTGTTCTTTAACGTATGCGACAGGTAGTTCCAGTGAGAATTTGAGAGCTCCTTTTTGATCTATTACGCTAGAGTTCTCCACCACTTACAAGCAATTTGCTTGGAGAGTATGTGGCATTACCAGAAATGCATGTGAACTAGAGTGAGATGACGTATTCGTAGCCTCCTTACGCAAACAATATCTGCACAAGCATGGAGACACTATACTGAAAATTCGCTATGTCAAACTTCATCCTTTCCATGCTCGTTGCTTTTGGCTTCCTCATTATATTCTGCCACCTGTATGTCTCTTGTGTTTTCAGGTTGCACCAACTGGTTCTGTACCATCATTCTGGTTTGTGGATCCACCCGTGAAATTTCAGTCTCTTTCTGTTTGTTTGATTACAGATAAAAAGAAAAAGGGTCATCCCAACAGTCTTCTTTGCTTTTGTCTATTTGTTTTTTATTTTTACTTGAAGAAAGCATTTTGTTATGTGGTTCTGCAACATAAACTTTTTGTTTCTGGTGATGAACTGCTGCACCATTTCTTTCTCTTGTTCTTCCTCCACACCAACTCGAATTTATCTGCTTTTTCTGTACTATACATGCTCAATCTCTTCGGGATCAACTTTCTGGGGAAGCATTCTCAAGTGTACAACTTTTGGAAACTGTTCTGATTGATCTAAAAGATCAAATCAATCATTCAATGGCATAATTAGAGGATCCTCATTTAATTCTCAACTGCTGATCTTGCTTTTTCTGCTGCCTGCCTTGGTCCAGGGTCCAGGCATTGTCATTCATCTATTACAAATAAAGTAAAATTTAATTTTATATCACCTGTAGGTGCAACTTATGCTTGATCTTGTTTTGATTTTCCTCAGATGTTCAAAAACTTGAAAGTTTGAGTCGGATAAATGAGCGTTGCTTGGAGCTGCAGAAGAACAAGGGCAAAGAAAGGCCTAAATGCAGAATCAAGGTTTAGTACGTGGTAGCTTAAATTCATCATGGCAAAATCGTTTTCTCCATCACCACCTGACCTCTTGGGATTTTGCTCTTGCTACTCTTTGCTGCAGTTATTTCAATGCTTTTGAGTTTCTTTTGGGTGATGGGCCATGAAGACTGACCTAAACTAGTCCACGATTGATATGATCAAGATATCCGTCAGAAAAAAAATGTATAGTGTATACAAGTTAGTGGGATGTGGGAAAATTCAGTTATGTTATACTATTGCTAGAAACAAATTCCATTTGATCTAAATGTTGATGTTGTGATCACCACAGATTAATGAACAGGTAATTTGAAGGAAAAAGAATTAAATCCAAGCAATATTATGGAGATAAGATGCGTGGCGTTTTTCTAAGTAGGATTCTGCTTTGTTCTATTGCCAATCATAATACTGTAGAAAGAACTATGAAATGTGGAGAAGACATTTAATGTTGTGTTATGGTTCTAAATTGTGTAGAAAACCTTTGCCTATTTAGCCCATTATCACCCCTTGTACCTAACTTTTGGTTTTGGTGGGAAACTCCATCTTTTGTGAAAATGTTTAGTCCCATCAATGAGGGAGAAGAAACACTATATGGCTTATATGTGTAAAATCTCCTTTTAGGTCAAGGCCTTTGGGGGCCTTGTGTTTAAGTGTAAAATCTTGGTAGATGTACACTTAATAAGCATAAGTGATGTTTATTCCTATCTAAGGGAGAAAAATGCTCGTAACAATAAAGGGCCTGGTAATGGCAAAGGCCTAGAAATAGTCACATAGGCACAAGGCACTATCAAACTATACTCCTCATTCCAGCATAAGAGATGAAAAACGCTAATAAAACTTGCAGATTAACTTGATGTGGGAAAAGTGATCGATACATTTGGAAACTATGATGGAGGATTGAGAGTTTGGACAGATTACTAGAAGTTGGGATAATAAAAGATGTGCAACCATATGCTGATGTTAGGTCAACCGGCAATCTAATAAGTGCAAACTCGAAAAAGTTTATTCTAACAGATGGAGTCTGTGGCTTCTGAAGTTGACTTGGCAGGAGGAGCTTCAGGAAGGTTGGAAACTTGTATCACTTGGGAAAAAAAAACTTCATACAGGACTTATGATGCATAAAAACCTAGGAGTGGGGACCAGATTGGGTGTCTTGCAAGTAGGACTGGTAAACAGGCTGAAGGATCCAAACATGGAGTGTTCAAGCGCAGCTCATTTTTGTGGCAAGTTGAGATGAGCTCGGAGCTCATGATAAATCCGAGCGAAATGAGATGAGCTCAAGCTGGCTCCTTTCCTAGAAAATACATTGTTTTAAATCTGGAAGTAATGGGATTTGAATTGTAAACCTATCGAACATAGCTCAACCAGGCTCCTTTGCTGAGAAATCTATGTCACATGGGTGCGGGTGCGGGTGCGACACGGGTACGACGCAATTCCAAAAAATTTGGACACGGGGACTCGGCTATATATATATATTATAAATATATATATTTTAAATATATATAATTATATATATAACAATAAATTAACACATAAAGATTGTAAATTTTAAAGCAAAAATAAAAAAACAATTCATAACAACACAAACTTACCAAAATATAACACATAAAGAAACTTGTGAGTGTGATAAACAACAAAACTTATCATAAATCTGCCTCATCGTCTGAATTAGAGGAAAGAACAGGATCGAGGTAGTCCATGTTGAGAGTATGTAAATTATGTTCTCCCTCCAAGTCAAAATCTTCTGATTTACATCCCAATTCTTGGATGGTCCACAACTGCATCAAAAAATGACTATATTATTATCTAACTTAAAACTTTGAATGCAAATATTTAAATACAAACTTTGAATACAAAGAAAAAAAAGTACCTATACTCTTCTTTGGTGCGACGAGAAATTAATCGTAGATTTGAGTGAACATAAACCAAATCCTCTGCTCTTTTACTAGTGAGTTTGTTTCTTTTAATGTTGTGAATTTGAGCATATGTACTTCAATTTCTTTCACAACAAGATGATGTAGTAAGTTGGGATAACAACTTCATTGCAAGACGTTGCAGATTTGGTGTCTCTGATCCATATGTTGCCCACCAATTAAGGGGATCTTCCTCGTCCCTTGCCACAAGTGTTGCTAAAGAATCAAATCTCCCAGTAGAAAACTTGCCAAACTCACTATTTATAACCTTAAACATGTGAGGATCATTAAAAAGTCTTCCCAAATATATCATTCTATTTCTTGATATCTCAGGATCTTCATTTGGAGAAACACGACCAACACCTGCTGTCAGCCATTTTTTTGCGTAGTATTTTGGATTGAGAGAGTGTGCCATGCAATGCAAAGGTGTATTGCTTTTATCCCATCTTCTCACTAAAACTGAATGTACGTGATTGTAAAATTCTGAATCATCAAGTGCAATATCTTTTTTCTCATGTTTAAAAATGATACTTTGAACTTTTTCAATCATATTGTCCCACATTTCATAAATTCTATGAAGCATGGGTACATCTCTGTCAACTTCTTTCAACATTTCCCAAACAGACTTTGTAAATTCAACAAAATATGTAATTTTATCCCACCAAAAATCATCACAGATGCATTTTTTGATAGTTTGAGCATTGACATCATTTTCAGTACGATAAAAATCCCAATCTTGATCAGCCACCATCATCATCAATGCATTCTTGAGTTGCTTAATTCTTTTTATCATAACAATGAAAGAAGCAAAATGAGTTTCAACAACTTTCAGTAACTTGAGATCAGAATGCCTATTAAATATAGAAAGGGCATGATGATGGTTTACAACAAAATTTCTAATATTTCGAACATCATGCTCTATTTCCTCAATCCATAAGCACATTTCATGTGCATGTGCATCATCTTTTGATGTATTGCATATACTCTTAAGTGCCAAATATAAACTGTGTGCTGCACAAGGAGTCCAAAAAATATGTGAATATGTATTTTCACTTGCCAAATTCATTCCTGCACGACTGCAAACTGGAGCATTGTCAGTAATGATTTGCACCACACTTTCTTCACCCACTTCTTTTATCACTTCGACAAATAATCTCTTTAAATATTCAACATCTTTATACTCTCCAGATGCATCAACAGTCTTCAAAACGATTGACCCATTAAGTGAGTAAGCAATGAAGTTTATCAGTGATCACCTTTGTATATCAGTCCACCCATCAGAAACAATCGACACTCCATGTCGTTTTCATGCAATTTTTTGGGTCTCTAACAAGTCTTCAATTCTATTTTTTTCCTCTGCAAGAATGACTGTTCTTAGTTTTTCTGAACTAGGAGGCACATAACCACTCAAATTGCAATTAGCCAAAGATGTAATCATATCTTTCCAGTATGGACTTCTAGCTACATTAAAAGGAATTGAGCTTGAGTAAAAGAATCGACCAATCTTTTTATCAATTTCTGCTCTTGCCATGTTTTTGAATGACACTTGTATTGTTTTATTGCTTTCCATCTTTCTTTTCTTTAAAAGCTCTTCTTGTATATCACTAGCAGTAGGAAAAGACAAATTAATCGAATCGCTTCTCATCTCTGCAATTTTCTTCTTTTCAACTTCCTCTTGTTCTTTTTTTAATTGCTTTAACATGTCTTTGTCAACCCCAGAACATGCCCTAATTCCTTGACCACGAATATGCAAAAGATGTGCTTTCACATGCGTATAAGAACCTGTGAAAACAGTCTTACATAGATTACAATGGAACTGCACATTCCCACCACCACCACTACTAGCTTTTACTCCTTTTGTCACAAGCCTCTAAAGTGGTTGAGAAACTTCTAATTCAGGGTTAGAACTTGAACCAAATGTATTGACACTATCGTTAGAACTCGCCATTATATCTGAAAAGTGAAAACTGAAAAGAAAATAAGTAAATAAAATAAAGTTAATAAACACTTCAAAATAATAGTAATAGGAGCTACCCCCTATCTAACGCAAAAAAGGAGGGGCAGGGCAAGCCCCTGCTGAACCTTATCCGTGCCAGGGGCTTCGCCCTTGCCAAAAAGCCAAAGGCAGCAGGGGAAACGAGGAGGGGCTCGACCCCTTCTCGTTTCCCCTGTTGTTCATCGGGGCAAGGATCGACCTGTCAGCCGAGCCCCCTCCTTCCCCCACTCCTACTTCTTACCCCTGCGATAAAAGGGAAACGAGGAGGGGCTGAGACCCTCCTCTATGAATCAGAGGCACAGGGAGGGGTCGGGCCCCTCTTCTGCGAGCAGAGAGTGCAGGGAGGGGGGGCGAGCCCCTCTTCTGCGAGCAGAGGGTGCAAGGGAGGCTGCGAGCAGAGGGAGGGTCGATCGACATACTTGTTGAGTGTTGACAGAGGGGGAGACGATGGTTGCCTGTGCGTACCGTCGCCGGAGTCTGGATCGCCGGTGTGGGTGTAGGAGAAAGCTGCAGGGGCTGAAGGGGAGAGGCAAAATCGAGAGGGTAAGCCCCTCCCCCTGTCGATAAACCCCTTTTAGGGTTCGACTGCAAAAGAAATTTGTTTCTGGTCGGGTCCGGACCCGATCCAGATCCAAAATGTAATTTAAAAATCGAAATGGATATTTTTGGACTCGGTCAAAGTTGATCGAATCCAAAATGTGGATGGACTCGGCCTCGACTCGTTGACCGAGTCTGACTCGGCGTTGACCGAGTCCGAAGCCGCACCCGAGTCCACACCCGTGTCGGGGCGTGTCGACTCGGGTGTGGCACCTCCTTAGCCGAGTCCGTGTGACATAGTGAGAAATACATTGTTTTGGAGCTGGAAGACACCTGTTGTCTGTGTTCAGCTTTGTTGAGTCTATTTTACAGGTTTGAACGGGTTCTTTATGAGCTGAGCACAAATAGCTTGTCTTGTTTCCCATCCCTACTTGCAGGCCACATGAAAGTAGTCTTGGTTTGTTTCACTTGTATCAGTTCCATCATTTTGCTTCTATTTGCATGTGCTCACTTGTCTATTCGGGAATATCCATATCTTCTGGTAACTTGTTTTCATTACCCATTTGAATATTTAGCTTTCTAGATAAAAATTAATTAACCGTCCAATTTCACTGGAAAACCTGTTTTTCTATGATGTTTATCTCTAATTGTAGTTAATCTAATTAGCTCTAGTTGGAGTTTCGAAAAAGATTGATACATTCGCTTACATGCTCATGCATAAGTTCACTACGATGAGTTTTAATTCCCATCTAATCTGAAACAGCAAATTTTTCTTATTAGATATCTGCAGCTGGTATGTTTGTAAAGAAGATAGCTATGGCAAGTTAGCTTATCAATGCGCCTTTTGAATGATGTGAACCATGCAGGCCGGACATGATGGAAAACAAGATCGTACTAAGCTTTCATCTGGTTGTCCCATGTTGTCAAAGCGAAAGCTACAGAAACAGTACAGAGATGAGATATACCGAATGGGTGCATTAGATATTGAAGATGCTGTGCAGCTTGGTCGCAAGATCCAAACCTGTCCTTACTATGGGTCAAGGAGTATGGTTTGCCCTGCTCATCTTGTCATCCTGCCTTATCAGTCTCTCTTGTTGAAATCTTCTCGTGAATCACTTAGATTAAAGTTGAGAAATAGTATAATCATTATAGATGAAGCACACAATTTGGCAGATTCTCTTACCAATATGTACAACTCAAAAGTCACTATATCACAGGTTCATTTTTTCTTAACCTGATTGCTGGAATAAACAACTTTCAGTTAGTTATGTTGAGTACATCTATTTTGCAGCTTGAACATGTCCGCTCCAGTCTAAGTCTGTATCTAGAAAGATTTCAGGATCGTTTGGGAGCTGGAAACAGGCGATATATCCAAATTCTTATGATTCTCGTTGAGTCTTTCCTTCAGCTGTTGCTTGGTGGCAGGGACGTTAAGTTTGATGATACTAGCCTCATTAAAAACAATGCCAGAAGTGCCAGGGAGAAAGAGTGTCATGATTATTCTATGGCCATCAATGATTTCCTGTTTTCTCTAGATATTGACAACATTAATTTGGTTAAGTTGACTGAGTATATAAAGGAAAGCAATATCATTTACAAGGTATGCTGATTTGTGTTTTTCAACTTCAGTGTCATCTTTTACTTGTTTCTTTGATTGCTAATTTTCAGGTCAGTGGGTTTGGTGTCAAAATGGCTACTTCTAATGAAAGCTCTATTTTGGCTGCTGCTGATGGTAATGTTAATGGTGCCCAAAGCATTCAATCTAGCTTCCAGGCTCTTGCAAATTTTTTGATCTCTTTGTCATGTAGCGATTATGAAGGAAGGATCATAATTTCAAGGAAAACACCATCCTGTTTTGAGCAGCAGGATGAAGGGTTTTTGAAATTTATTATGCTTGCTGGAGAGAAAATATTTTCAGAGGTGCAGTCAGAATGAAAATTAAAGTGTAATTTTGTGCTTTCATTTATCAAACATATAGAAGGCATAACAACACATGCGAATTTGCTACAGATCATGGATGAAGCCCGAACTGTTGTATTGGCTGGTGGAACACTTCAGCCTGTAGAGGAGATAAAGGAGCGGCTCTTTCCATGTTTACCGAAGGACCAACTGCACTTCTTTTCATGTAATCATATTGTTCCTTCGGAGAGTATCTTGCCAATTGCAGTGTCCTGTGGCCCCACAGGTAGAACATTTGATTTCAGCTACCAGTCAAGAAGCTCTGTTGATATGGTCAGTATTACTAGTTTTTTGTTGTGGCAAACTTCTACAAGTGTGTTATTTGTTATCAGTTGTTGGATGCTTGCTACCAACCTATGTCACATGGATACGGGGATATGACTATTGTTATGAAATTTTCAATATGACTAACATATAAAGGGATAGATAATGGGAACCAAAATGGAGTATCTGTGCGACTTAGCTACCAACTGATGTTTCGTCATAGTATGCATGTGTGGTGTGAAAGAAAGCAGTTACATAACTTTAATGTTTGAACGTTGCTAGGATCTTCCCAAAACTTTTCCAAGAAAAGCCTTCATTTTCTTCAAATGGATGCCAAGCCTTGTGAGGATGTGCATACTGTATCCAAGCGTGGACTCTAATTATTTGTGTATTTTCAAGTTGATCAGACTGTATGAATATGTTTAACATGTTCCATTTAGTGCAAATCATGTTTGCCATCTAACAATTTGGATGTGATCTCTGTTTAGTTATACCCTAGTTCAATTTGGAAAGTTCATTTTGTCTGTTTAGTATTCATATTATGGTTCCTTCAGTAAAAATAATGTTGACATTGAGCAATTTGGATGTGAGAAGTCATTTTATTGATAGCTACACTTTGGTGTGATCTGAACCATTCATTTTATTCTAATTTAAAATATATTTCGATATTAAAGTTTGTTCATCTGGGATATATTCCATGGTATATGAACCATGATACCACATGCATGTGCACTCACTAGGGATCCAAACTGTTCAGATTTCGGATCAGAAAATACACTGGGGAGTCGGACTGGGTTGGATCCAGGACTGCCAAAATTTGCAAAATCCCCTTCTTGAATCTGACCCATTTGCAACTCTAGCACTCACACGCACAGTGCCAATGATAGTATCTTACTATCCAATAAAATTCATTAGTTGCAGTGTCTATTTAATCAGATCCAACAGACGTGTACTTTTTTTTTCACTAGGAAGCTTTTCTAGATCAAGTTGTTTTAGCATGATATCCCAATTTTGTGTTATGAAGCTTTGGTGCGTTATGTATGGGTCATTAAATGTTAATTGTTATTAAAAACCTATTTAAATATCAAAATCTAAAACATGTTTTTGCTAAATAAACTATAAATATTACATTTGTAGGGCCCAATTCATGAAGCACACGGTAAATTGTGAAGAAAATCGACATGGTTTACTTCATTGAATAATTTGATGAAAATAATTCGATGGAAAACAATGGTTTTTCAGTAAACAAGCAAGGACAAACAACTATAAGCGGAGATTAATTAAGAAATGCCTCCTTATAAAGACATACCAACTACACACACACACCTCCGGACATTACATTATGTAATCCGGTGCCTGACTCGAAACATGCTGCTGCATACTGACTTTGTCTCATGTGTCACAGATGGAGGAGCTGGGTCGTTTAGTCTGCAACACAGTGACTGTAGTTCCTGAAGGGATCATAGTCTTCTTCTCATCATTTGAGTACGAAAGACAGGTGCATGATGCATGGAAATCGTCCGGGGTCCTGGAAAGAATCGAGAAGAGGAAGCGAGTGTTCAGGGAGCCAAGAGGTAGCGTGGACGTGGATGAGGTCCTAAAGGGGTACAGGGATGCCGTAATGGCCGCAACACCAGGCACGTTGCACGATGGTGCGCTGCTTCTGGCTGTTGTAGGCGGAAAAGTTTCAGAGGGGATCAACTTTAGCGATGGGATGGGCCGATGCGTGATCATGGTTGGCCTTCCTTATCCGAGCCCCTCAGATGTGGAGCTGATCGAGAGGATAAAGCATATTGAAGGGTCGGGAGGATCTGACGCCAGTAGCAGAACCATTCAGGGCTACGGCAGGGTGACAACCCAATCTGGCTTCGGCATTCTCAGCAGCTGCAAGCTCCGAGGAAGGGAGTACTACGAAAACCTGTGCATGAAAGCCGTGAACCAATCAATCGGTATTGCTGTCTGTTTCCCTCGTGATGTGATCTAGAGCACACAGTTACCGAAAGCTTCTTGCTACATGAGGAAGCGTCTTTCCGCGGAAGCTCACATGGGAAGCGGAAAACTCCTCACTTACCTGAAAGGAAAAGCTTTAAGCAACCACTTCGTAAATATAGGAAACTAGATTCCCTTTAGTGGAAAGTTCACTTCCTTCTCGTTTCCCAAATCGATTCCCTTTCACTTCTTTAATGTTTTTCCGTCGCTTGTCACTTTCACTGGCTTCCTCTTCACTTCCTATCTCCTCACTTATCTTTTTTATATTAAAAAATAAAAATATATTTTTTTAACAAGCTTGCTTGTTGGTTTTATACTTGTGCTCATGTCATTTTCAATTAGCTTCCACCCATGCTTCGTATTGCTTTCTGTGTCTCTTTTTCATTTTTAGTGTGCTTGCATCATCGCTTCACAACCGCTTTGCCCTTCACACCACTTTTTAACACTCACTTTTCTGCTTCCGCTTATCCATTTTCCTGGTAACTATGCTCTAGAGTTTTCCAGGGACATCCATTTTTCTGTTTTCTTTGGCTAGACCAAGAGAAAAGCCTCATCACCGGCTGCACATTGGCATACCTTCGATTGATAAAACCCTTGATGCCCCTTCTGCCCACCAGAGAGTACACCCAGCTTCGACCTTACATAAAGGGATGCCCATCATGGGTTTTGAACTCATGATGTCCTCTCAACTTGGCAACCTTCACAAGTTGTCCATGCCAGATAAGCGGAGCCCTTGTGGTCCACAAAATTCAAATTTCCGTTTTTGTGTTCTGTTTTTTTTTTTTTTTTAATATCCTCTTTTCATGCAGGTAGAGCGATCAGGCACATTGATGACTACGCTGCGATATTGTTGGTGGACGCACGCTATGCAGCCAAGAGGGGCTCATCGGAGCCACCAGTGAAGAAGCTGCCCGAGTGGATAAAAGCTCGCCTAGTTACTGTGACGGGTAATTTTGGGGAGGTCTACAGGTTGCTGCATCAATTCTTCAAATTTAACAAGCAAAGGACCCAGGGGAGGGGCGCATGAGATTGACAGCAGAAAGTGTTCAGAAAAAAAAGGTGAAGTAATTGTTGCAAGTTGAGTGGATCTAGGAGACGAGGGAGGTGATGAGTGTAAAAGTGTAAGAGTTGTGGGTTACATGGTTTTTAGAGGCATCCTCTTTCTTTTTTTCTTTCGGTTTTTAAACCCTTGAGGACCCAGAAGTACACTAAGCTCTAATCTTGCGGCAAGGGATGCCCCCTTAGAGTTTCAAACCATAATCGTCTCATGTTACGTAAAAAAAACCACGGTTGCCCCCCATTTTAGCTATAAGGTTGAGTCCTTGTGGTCGAGAGTGAAGCCTTTTTAGAAATACAATTTTCATTTTAAGCACAAACGTGAGTTTCAAGAAGATATTTATGCATTAAAATGAATAAGAAAATAAGAATATGTGTATCTCTCTGTGTATGGAGAATGGGGTCGGGTCCGGGGGGGGGTTTGTTAAGATTTGTTCATGGCGACTTTAAGCTTTTGAATAAGCTGAAAATCATAGGTGCAAGTCGTGTTGACCCAATTGGATCGCATGAATGTGTTCAGCATGGTCCAAATGCTAGGAATTGGCTTTTTGATCACGTTTTTGCGATAAAAAATGCAATTTTCTATGTCAAGAAGATAATGCAAATGCAAATTATTTGTTGATTCTCAAGCGTAGTAAAATTGCATCTATGTGTGTCTTGATTAGACAATCTAAGAGTTAATTTCTACTAATCAAACCATGTGATCACATCTGTAATTTCATTAAAAACAATAATAAAAAGAAACTGATTTATAGGTCATGGTGACCTGAACAAATCTTACCTTACACACACACAGAGAGAGAGAGAGAGAGAGAGAGAGAGAGAGAGAGAGAGAGAGAGAGAGAGCTGTTTTTCTTCTCAATGAAGCTAAATGGGTTTTACTCTTCTATCTTTTATTCTTTTCAAATGCAGTGTGTGTGTGTGTGTGTGATGTTTTTTCCCAAAGTCTCTAATGAAGAGATAGGTAATGACTTGTTCAATGAGGGTAGATTTTTTCTCCTCTTGTTCTTTGATGATCTTGTTGGGGCTCATGTTTATCTTGGGGACGTTATCATGTATTGAACAGTTCCTTACTTTCTTTGTAGGACTTTTAACCATTCTAACTGCACCAAGATTATTGTAACTAACTTTAAGAATACACGATGTCACTGCATGTATTTTGGTGTGCGTATGATGAGTGATAACCATAAACCTTGCTGTAATTAATTAGTAATATGAATTATTATATTATAATTATACGATAAAAGGAATTGATTTTTTTTTTTTTAATGATGGACCTGCGTTCTTGACATAAGTCTTTACGAAGCCCCACCAGTTAAAGGCACGTAGGAGTCGAACCTGGATGAAAGAGTCAGTAACTTCTCCTTCTCCGGTAGCGGTAACCGGTGAGGTCCGATTATTTATTAAATGGGTTGAGTAAATTTTATGCTGGGCGACATAGCCGGCTATTAATTAGGTTATATCAGTTAATGGCGAGATCACCCGGCCATTAATTAGGTTACATCTGTTAATGGAGGGCGTTTTCAAAGCTCAGGCTGCTCTAGTCATCATTTTGCGCCCCTACTCCTTGGCTTCTTTCTCATGCATGTCGGTGCGGTCGGACCCTGTGACACACAGGCTGCAGAGGACACACAGGCTGCAGAGGACACACATCACATGACCCTTATCATTATAAATAAACAGGACATCCTTCAGCAATCGAGATCTGAGAGAGAAAGAAAGGCTTGCACCCTTGCCAGTGTTTCTGCTTTGCTTCAAGGGAAGTGGGGAAAGAGATGATGATGGCTAGGGAGGAGGAGAGGCTGGAAGCAGCCGAAGCTGAAGGACAGAGAAAGAGTAGCGACCACCATGACAAGGCCCCTCTGAACAAGTACGCATTCGCCTGTGCCGTCCTGGCTTCAATGAATTCCATTCTCTTGGGCTACGGTGAGTCCCATTTGGTTGTTAGAACCGTTCCCCACTGTCAACCATCAACGACTTGATCAATTATCTGATGTTGCTGATGCAGATATCGGGGTCATGAGCGGAGCGATACTGTTCATCAAGGACAATCTCGGGATAAGTTCCACCCAGGAAGAAATCCTGGTTGGATCCCTCAACCTCTTCTCGCTTTTCGGTGCCTTGTTATCCGGAAGGACTGCAGACTGGATAGGTAGGAGATACACCATGGTTATAGCTGCTACAACCTTTCTGGTGGGGGCGTTGGCGATGGGTCTGGCAAATTCCTTCGCCTCCCTCATGATCGGAAGAGCAGTGGCAGGGATCGGAGTGGGGTACTCCATGATGACCGCGCCTGTTTACACGGCCGAGGTTTCGCCGGCTTCGATCAGGGGATTCCTCACGTCGATGCCTGAAGTGTTCATCAATGTGGGCATCCTGTTGGGGTATGTCCTCAATTATGCGTTTTCCGGCTTGCGGGAGAATCTGAATTGGAGGCTGATGCTCGGAGTAGCGGCTGTTCCTGCTGCACTGTTGATACTCGGGTTGATGGCAATGCCAGAGTCTCCGAGATGGTTGGTCATGCGAGGTCGATTGGACGATGCGAAGAAGGTGCTGGATAAGACCTCCATTAGCGAGGAAGAAGCACAGACGCGGCTGGTGGAGATAGTGGAAGCAGCAAGAGTGGGCCTGGAGGAGGAGGAGGAAAGAGGAAAGGGTGTGTGGAGGGAGTTGTTGGTGAGGCCCTCCAGACCGGTTAGGCGGATCCTGTTGGTAGCAGTTGGTTTGAACGTTTTCATGCAGGCGTCCGGGAACGATGCGGTCGTCTACTACACCCCGGAGGTGTTCAAGGCGGCCGGCATCAAGAGGAAGCAGCATCTGGTGGCGGTGACCATCGTGATGGGGCTCGCCAAGACGTGCTTCGTGATCGCCTCGGCACTCTGCCTCGACAAGGTGGGGAGGAGGCCGCTGCTGCTGACGGGCTCGTGCGGGATGGCGTTGTCGTTGGCGACGCTGGGCGTGTGCTCCAAGCTGATCGAGAGTGCCGGAGGGAGGAGTCTGACATGGGCCGTGGCGCTCTGCGTGCTCGCAGTATGTGCAGACGTCTCTTTCTTTTCGTTAGGAATGGGGCCTATAACTTGGGTGTACTCGTCGGAGATATTTCCGTTGAGGCTGCGAGCCCAGGGCACGAGCCTGGCCGCAGCGGCGAACAGGGTGGTGAGCGGGGTGGTGGCTATGTCTTTTCTTTCCCTGGTGAAGGCACTCTCCATAGGGGGGACCTTCTTCTTGTTCTCAGCGATAGCAACCGTTGGCGCTCTGTTCTTCTACAAATTTCTGCCCGAGACCAAAGGCAAAACGTTGGAAGAGATGGGATCGCTGTTTGGGGATGACAATCTTGCGCACGCACCTCGCAACCCAACTGACAGTGGGAGGCCATGATCGTGTGCTGACAACGTTCGTCAGTAAACCATGTCTTTATGTTGATCCATGAAACAGCAACTTTCCCACGAATTCTCTTTTCTTTTCATTTCTAACATATTTGTATATAACACTTCATGGGTTCTGCTAATGATTTCATCGTTGATATTAGCAGCCATCTTTGTGCGCTTGAGAAAGAGCTGGGAGCGAACGATTCAGTCAGTTGGATCAGACATTTGTCGATCAGATCACATTTGGTCAGCCTCTGAATTTACCAGTTAAGCCTCTGGTCATTGCGAATAATTGGTGCCCGTTATGATTCAAGTGAAACATGAGGAAGGATTCCACCTGTTTACAAGTCGAGCCCAACATTAGTGCAGATCTAACAATTCTTTGATGATTCAGCTTACAGTACTAGCTACTTCTTTCATGTTCACTGTTCTCTGTCATCCGGATCAGTGTAAACTCTCTCTCTCTCTCTCTCTGAATCCTAGAGAGAAGAGAGACCATACCAGCTCTTCCATGATGTCTGGTATGTAGTCATTTTTTCCTTTGCTTCAACCAAGCAAGTTGTACCACTTTCTCTCGACAAAACTTTTGAAAATTTCTTGCTGAACCGTCAACTGTGGGAGTCTCAATTCCTCCTGATTATTCATATGTATGATCTTCTTGGTTATGTGGATGGTAGCAAGAAGTGTCCTCAGCAGTATTTGGACGATGATACGAGTCTGAACCCCGAGTATATTACTTGGAAATGGCATGATCAACTATTGTTGAGTTGGATTATCTCGACCCTCAGGAAAACCATACATAGCCAAATCGTTGGCCTCACATCGTTATTTGAGATTTCTCGAGCAATCCTAAGCAGTGCATTCCCGCTCGCGTATTATGCAACTCAAATCCCAATTCCAAGATTTGAAAAAGGGCTAAAAAACTATAGACGAATATTTTCAAAGCTAAAAATCTCGTCCATTAACTAGCCATTGCAGGTCGACCTGTTGTGGAGGAAGATCTAATTATGCAACTACTTAAGGGCCTCCCAAATGAATATCAAGCCTTTAGGACTTCGATCTCTATAAGATCTGAGCCCTTTTCCCTCCAAGAACTCCACGGGCTATTACTTACTCAGGAAGCTGAACTTACTGATAATGATGATCAAGATGAAACCATGAATACATCAGTCAGTGTCTCTACCAAACAGCCATATGGGAAATCAAAATTCTAGATATCGGAACTGATATAGTCAAGGGAACTATAGCAACCGGTCTAGAGGCCGTGGTGCAGGTCGGTTCACTGGTAGGGGACAGAAACAACAAGGTGACAATGGTTCTAAGCATGAGGTTACATGTCAGATATGTGATAAACCAGGCCATTCGGCAAAGTATTGCTTCAAAATTATGAACTTGTTTCTTCAGGACGAACAGTCCACTCCTCAAGCGTATATTGCAAATTCATTCTGTGTGGGTGACACACAACTTCACGAATGACTTGAATAATCTGTCCATTCACGCCAACTATCAAGGCTCTGCTGCATTCAATGTGGGAAATAACTCAGGTTTGTCCATAAAAAACATTGGTACCTCTGTATTTCAGCATTTGAATTCTAAACTCATTCTTAAAGACATGCTTCGTGCCCCAGAGATAATGCACACTTTAATTTCTGCTCACAAATTTCCCAAAGACAATGGTGTGTCACTTGAATTTTACCTTACTCATTGTGTTGTAAAGGATTGCAAATAAGGGAAAGTCCTTATTTAAGGAACAAGTGATCATGGTCTATACAAGCTTCCCTTAAGTTGTGTGGATAATAAAGAGGTGTATGCTGCAGAAACCTCTACTCTTGAGCAATGGCACAGATGTCTCGGGCATCCAGCTATGAAAGTAGTAAAGAAGGTAGTCGGTGTTTATGGTTTTCCGTTTGATAAAACTTTTGAAAATAATGTGTGGCTTGTCAGAGAGGAAAGCCAACAATCCCCCTTTCAATAATGCCTCTAAACACGTGTCCTATCATTTAATTATTATTCATTCAGATGTTTGGGGACGGCACCAATCAACAATGTGGATGATTTTAGATTTTATGTTTTGTTTGTGGATGGTTTCTCAAAGTACACGTGGGTTTATATGATTCAGCATAAATTAGATGTGTGTGATGTGTTCAAGAGATCAAATCTCATTTCTAGAATATTTTGGGTAGAAAGATAAAAAATTTTGCAATCAAATTGGGGTGAAGAGTTTCAAGCCCTAACGAACTACTTAATGAGTGTGGGATAGGAGACAGGGTGTGTTGTCTGCACATGAATAGAATAGGATTGTGGAAGCATCAACATATTGTTGATACTAGTATAATATTAATCGCTCGGGCTGGTGTTTCTACCAAATTCTGGACATACACTTGTAATACTACTGTATTCTTGATAAATGGGTTGCTATCAAAGCATTTCAAGATGAAAAGCCCCATAGAAATTCTTTTTAAAAGCGAGGCTGACTACAAATTTTTAAAGGAATTTGAGTGCACAGAAAGCATAAATTGGATTTTTTTTCACCAATGTATTTTATTGGGCTATGCTGCTAATCATCATGGATATTATTGTCTTCAACCTTTCACCGATAAAATATTTACCTCACGCCATGTAGTTTTCGATAAAAATATTTTTCTCGCATTGAACTTTGCATCCCTCACATTGAGCCAAATCAAAACCTAGTTATACCTATGTCATCCGTTCCTGTTGACATGAACCATAGGACGCCATGAAGGATCCAACTCTGAATCAATTTCTAAAGAACCACGATCACCCTACCAAGTCTTTCTATAAACCATCACCAAGAGGAGTCACCTATTTCTCATGAAGACCAACATGAGTCTAGTTCATCTCCTATTTTTGAACCACCACTGAGTCAACCTCTTAGAACACACCCTATAATAACCTGTTTTCAGGCTGAGGCACATAAGCCTGAAGTATATATGACCTCAAAATATCCCATCCCATTGGCCTTTCTTGTTATCATGCTCAGCCACCATGAACCAATTGTCCTCAAAGTCAAAATTAAGTTGATGGGACATTAGAGAGTTAAAGGTGTGTTATGTAGCCAAAGGCTATAATCAACATGAGTGTTTGAACTACTTTGAAACCTTCAGTTCAATTATAAAACCCACTACAATTAGATTAGTCGGGTGATAAGGCAACTTTCTTAATGTTTTTCTGCATGACACTGAATGAAACTGTTTTCATGTATCAACCCCTAGGGTTTAAGGATAAATTTCATCCTACTTATGTATGCAAATTGCGAAAAACTCTGTATGAACTAAAACAGGCTTCACGAGTTTAGTTTTCTCGGCTAAGTAATTTTCTTTAAACTTTGGGTTTTCAAGGGTCCAAGACAGGCACATCCTTATTCATTTTCAGATTATGAGGGCTGATTATTTATATATTAACATACGTGGATGATATTATTGTCACGAGGAATGATAATCAGAAAGTTGATGCTCTTATAAAGTCTTTGGGAGTGGAATTTGCTCTAAAATATTTAGGACCTTTGCATTTTTTTAGGAATTGAAGTTGTATTCCTGAAGGTCTCCGATCCCCCCCCCCCCCCCCCCACCAAAAAATAAAAAATAAAAAAATTGGATATCTTATTGAGTGCATCTATGGAAGGTGAAAACCCATTTCCACACCTATGCCTGTTAATTTTAATGTTTATGGAGTAGGGTCTAAATTTCAAAATCCAACTCATTGTCGCAGTATTGTGGGCATGCTTTAATATGCAACCAAGACTAGGCCAAACCTTTGGTTTGTTGTTAATAGGGTCTGTCAATTCATGCATGAACCCACAGATTAGAATTGAGAAGCTTTGAGGAGGATCTTAAGGCATCTAAAACACACTCTCCATTATGGCATTGTGATAAACACATCAAGTCTAGCAGCATTGTTATGTACTCTAATATAGATTGGGCCAGATGTCCTATAGACAAGAAATCTACTAGAGGATATGCTGTGTTCTTTAGAGATAATCCTATTGAAAAATGATCATATTGTTCTTCTAAAATGTTAAGCTTTTAGAAATGCCTACTAAATTTTCAAAATCCTTTTCATGTCCAAAATTGTTGATTCATGACATTTTTAGGATAATTTTATCCTTTGCACAAACAATCTTTTTGATGTTTGTGCAATAGATATATACATCATCCAAAGTTTATGGCATCTCAATAACAAGGAGATTCACATGAAAATTTTGTGAACCTGATAATATTCACATAAAAATGTACGGACATGGCTAACTTGAATTCCAACACTAGAGATTCACAATTGAAATACGTGAATCTTCTGAGATTCGCAAGCTTAATGAGAACCTTTTAGAATTTAAAAGTTTGAGCTCAAAAGGTTCATTCCATACATTTGTGGATGCCTTGCAGTTTCAAATGTGAAGTTCATGCAAACGACATGCAAACCACCTTTAATTAAAAACCACATAAAGTCATGATGTATGTTTGCAAATGTATGATATGACTTTTGCAAAAGTCTAACATTTGCAAATATTATATGCAAACCTCTTGTTAATGCAATACACAACTTTTTAACATGTGGATGTCTTAAGGTTATTTTATGAATGCCCTTACCATCACTGGTTCGAGTTCAGTATATTTGCGCCATACATTTTTAAACGTGTTCTCCTGACGTTTGTGTATACGACCTACTAACCTTCTTTGTATATGCAGACCTTTCTCAGTTGCAGACCTACTGAACATTCACATATTCAGCATGCCAACTTGTCAGGTTCGTAAATATTCTCATTACCTTTGCAAAATCTCCTAACCCTCACAAATTACGATTGTGAAGCTCCTTATATGCATTAAATGCAACTTTGCACATGTATAAAAGTTGTGATTCATATTTGAGGGTCATTTTCACATAGCTTTAGGGTTCATTTGCAAGAGTTTTATGGTCCCCAACCTATTTTTTAGCAAGGAAGGATTGTTCTTCTGTGAGTTTTGTTGCATGACAGCATATCATTGACAAGATTTTAAAGTTTGACATATCACTAATGGCGAGATTTTCTGGTAAGCACGAGTTTCACTTATTCTAACAGTTGAATCAATTATTTTGGAAAAAAATGACACGATTCTCAAGTTATTTTTGCATATTCAATAGCTTATTTTATTTTTTTATTCAATTTCATGTGAGTATCCTTTGCCCACCTTTTTTCTTTAATGTGGTAAGCTTCTATCCTCAAATTTGGTCATGTAAAAAATTATTTATTTTGTATTATAAAGATGACAAGAGAAGAAAGTGTCATGAAAACACCAATACCTACTGGTCGATCAGATAAACATGTAGGATATGCATATGCTATAAAAAGGCTTATTGAAATTTCTCTTTCTACTATAAACCTTGTATAGTATACTATAGTTTCTCTCTTAAATATTGATATTTTCAGAAAAAATACTCAGTGGTTGATGATTCATACATTCCTGTACGACAAAAGGTTAATTTTTGAATTAATAGAGAACCTATTCTATGACCAAGAGCATGGGTTTATGATGTAATTTACAAAAAATGCAGCATTAGTAAGATGTGGTTGAGTTTAATGAGATCAAACACTACAAGAAAATACCTCATTACTGACCATAAAAATAGCGATGATAATTTATCATTGTCAATAATAAACTAACTCTAACGATAAATAATGTCATAGTAAAAATGACTATAGTCGATGACATAAAGTCATCACTCTTATCCAGTCGATAATATGAATATGAACACTCGAAAGATGGCCGAGACTAAATATTGTCAACAATATTATTGTCACCTCTCAAATACAATGATAAGTAATCATCGCCAATTATCCTTTATATCTTTAAAGTATAGACAACAATAATTATCATTGCATATATTCTCATTGACAACGATAATTATCGTTGCAAATATGTTATTATTTGTAATTTGTTGACGATGATAATTATCGTCGTTCATATGCTGGCAATATATTAAAAATGATCAGCAAATATCGACGATAATCATCACCGCCCATTGTTGATGATGTTAAACTATCCCTAATATTATGGTCGATGATAATTATCATCACTAATAGTGTAACATCAATGATGATAAAATATCGTTGTTGATGTTAAACTTATCCCTAATCTTATGGACGATGATAATTGTTATCGTGAATTGTTTAACAACAATGATGATAAATATCATCATTGATGTTAAACTTATCCCTTAATCTTATTGATGATGGTACACATCGACGTCTATAGTGTATTCCTAGTGCTATTGATGACGATAATGGCTGTTGCTACTAGTCTGACATCAACAATGATAAATATCATCGTTGATGTTAAACTTATCCCTAATCTTATTGACGTCAATAATTATCGTCATACATAGTGTAACTTGAACTTATCCCTAATCCTATTGACGACAATAATTATCATCGTTTACCTAGCCAACTAGATCTTCCTCTGGCTAAGTCAATTCCACATAATTGCTAGATTTCTTTTAGGAATTTTCTCGAATGGCTTGAAGATCAGGAAACACCTATATCACATATATACAATTGTAGTGATGTAGGGTACGCGCGCAACACAAAAATTTCAGAATGCTATTGTGTTAATATCACGAAAATATCTAGAAAATACAGGTTGCAATTATTTTAATTTTTAACTTTTAGAAGCTTCATTTATTTTTATAAGCGTTAGCAAACACAAAAAACACAATTGATTTGGTTCAAAAACTGAATCAAATGTTTAATTTTTCAAAAAATTGACATGTTTCTAGGATTTTGTTGGATTTAAAGAATCAACAACTAAAGATGTTAAAAAATTTCAGCAAATTTATGTTGGTTGTGGATTGTGGCTCCTAAGATCGGTGCCTTCTTTGGGCATGCCTCATATTTTTTATTGTTCTATACTTTGACTTAGCATCTTTTTTGTTTATGCTCTTCTCTTTCATTTTATTATTTTTACTCACTAAAAAATATACTGTGTTTGAAAGTACTTAAAAATAATGGGCTGGATGAATTATTTATGTGGGTCCAAGTGCCCAAATCCCTCTTTAGATGTGCATTTATCCATGGAATGTGGGTTTTGTACGCCTAATGGAATGTTTAATTGTTTTTCATTGCTTGTATTTTGTCCTTGTAAAATAAGCTACTTGGCATTGTGTAGTGATCATCTATATGAAACTTATTTGAGATTAGATTTATTCATTTAAGGAATTACTAAGCACACACTGTTATGAAATCCATACTCCTATACTGTTATGGTTTTCTTTTCATGTTATCCTTTTGGCTGTCTTCTTTGCTAGTCGAACTAGGTTAGTTGAAATCTTTGCATATTTCTAAAATTTATCTATCATATCAAGGTGTTATTTACTACTTTATAATTTTAAGATTAGTATACTGTTATAGGTTCCATTTTAGTGCTGTTATGGATGTTGCTTTTGCAGTCCTTGCTTCTTTAATTGTTGTGATAGTGGTCTAATGATGACCTATAGTTTGTACTTTTCTTTTACATGCATCAAAGGAATTTATGAAACATGGCTTTAATTCTATGGAGGCAGGATGTTGTTTGGAATTGATATATAGTCCTTGGTGTGGGCTGGCTGGAAGTTCAAACGTAGAAGATTGTTATCAATCTTAAGCTACTCTTGTCGAAGAAAAGGAAAATCAATCTTCCTCTACTGGGTGCCATATTACATGAAAAAATATGTTGACCTTCATATGTTGGCTCAACTGCTCATATTCATATGTGAGGCATTAGTAGGCTAAGCATCTTTCCCCAATTATGGATGACCCAAGACTATATAGTTGATTGTGCAAAAAAGATTCTTTTGGATTAGGTGATGTATTGAATCTCTCAGAATTGTTTAAGTTATGAATTATGATGCAAAGGATATGCCATGCTAGCCTTTTATCTAGTAAATACATCATGGACAGAAGTCTGAATTTGTTTCACCAATTTCATTGGTCATCTGAGCTTCTAATGGTTGCATTTTTAAATCACTTTTTGAGAACAACAAATCTATCATGTACGTTATGCATGTAGCAGCTGTTTAGGTCTGCTTATGTAGCTCCAGTGAGTCATAATAGATAAAAGTTTTGCACTTATATTTTTTTATATCATGGATAATGCACAAGAACTGACTCTGATATAGTTAACATTCGAGTCACTATTTTTGATAAGTATATTTGTTTTAGAGAATTTAATTTGCAATTAATAGTTTTAAAGGGCTTTGATGATATTAATGGTTTGGGCTTCAAAGATGATATATCAAATGGTTGCCTTGTTGTTGGGAAGTCATATGGATTATTCTGTTTGTATGTTTGAGTTTCGTGTGGAATATATCAAATGGTTGCCATGATTACAACAATATCTTTAAGGGATATGCAACTAAGGACAAAGCTATAGCCAATGTTCCAAAGCATATTTTTGTTGCATGGTGGGGAGAGATGTGCAACATATTATTCAACTATTCAAAATGGATGATAAACTACCTGTTGGAGTATATATATATATATATATATATATATATATATATATATATATATATATATATATATATATATATATATATATATATATATATATATATATATATATATATAAACAATTGATCTTTACTTCATCCATGTCAAGTGTGTAAGAAACAAATCTAATAGAGCTAGATTGGAGGCCAGTCATACTAGTGGGGAAAAATCATACATGCAACATCGAAGAGAGAATGTACAATCATTTGATTTCATAGGTGTATGATAGAAATTTGTTCATGTTAGTGAGAACTATTGATTTCTATATAACCATAAATTATAACTTAATTTTGCTCTCTCATGTTTAGAGTAATGCGTCAGGAGAAGAAATGGGGTTGATTGAGATATATAGATCAACCCACACTAACCATTGTGGCAACTTTCTGAGCGATACTGCAACCAACAATTATGTAAGTAATTTAATCATTCTATGGTCTTGTATATGTAACTATGTGTTATGACTGTTATTAATTACAATATACATTTGTGTTGCAGCATGAAATGACATGACTGACATCACAGAACTCCAATATGAAAGTTCTTGTGATACTTAATGAGGTTCTTGGTACACGACCTGGGTATCTCAGAGGCATGAGAAGTTGTGCCATATCTACCCAAGCATCCTCTACCAATACATCGAACAATGCCCTTAGGCATGCACTTTAATCAACTCAAGAAGAATTGACGGCCATTGAAGAAGAGTTGGCGACCACCAAAAAAGAGTTAGGCACTTTAAAGGGTATAGAAGCTAGGATGATGCAGTTTGAGGGAATGGAGGCTAGGTGGGCGCAGTTTGAGGGGATGGTTCAAACGATTTTACAATAATAAAAAAATTTATGATGTATTTTAGTGTTTGATTGATGATTGATGTTTCTACTGTTTAGGTTAAGCAAAAATAAAATGATGTGATTTCTTGTGTTTTTTGTTTTCTATTGTGTGATGTTCTTATTGGGGAACAAAGAGTGAGCTTATGGATGTTTTAATGAGCACATATGTTACTTATTATGGAATGATCGAGATTGAATTTATTTACTAAAAGCTTGATTTGAACTTATTTACTCAATAATTGCACAAAGAATCAAATGCTGAAATAAGCAGGGACAACTTTTTTGAAGGTACTTTCACAACATTTTATGGATGCTTTAATGTCATTATATGTTTGCTAACTTTGCTTGTGATTTTTTATTGATAAGATAATAATTAGTGTTTTATGATTTCATAGGTGTATGATAGAAGTAATGATATTGTTCTTATTTTGCTTGTTATAGATTTTGGCTACTTGCTATGAATTTTCATCATTTAAAAAAGAGGGATCTTTACTGCTTGAGCAATAACTATTTGCTTCTGATGGAGCTATAGAATTTTCCTATCACAATTCAGATTCATGGATAGAGCAGGTAACTACAACTGCTTTTATTGGTAGATTTCTTTTAATTTTTTTGTGTGCTGGCCTGATCAAGGAGATTGGTAAGAATTGGCTATCATGCATTCTGAACTTAAATTTGAATGTGTTTGCATTCATATCATTAGCCAATTATGCATGTGTGGCACAAGCATGATCAAATTGTATATCATCTCTTGTTGCTTAAATTCCTAAACACAATGTCCTATTGTTTCTTTTACATGAAAAGGTGCAAATGGATTAGGTTTGGTTGGACCTTTAGTTTGAATCTATCGAGTTGTTCTTGGATATGGATGTTTAGACGTTTCAGTATTCATATTCTAGTCGAAGTCAGACTTGCAATATATGATCATTTGGATTTGAAGCTAAATTCATATAGGTAATTTTCGCTGCATCTGCATTCTGAATAAAAGTAAGTCACTTACACTTATTAATTACAAGCATGAACTTCCATCAGAAAAATTACAGATAAGACATTAGTTAGATTCATTTTATGTTCTTTTGTGGCGTTAAATGTCTTGCATGAATGTGATTCTAAGAAACATATCGTATTTGGGCTGTAAATTTTATTTAACCATTGACTTTCCATGAGGTATTCTGCATATGAATTAGTAAACAATCACATGTAGATATAATCATTCCCTCGAATGTTCATTCATTGAAGAAAAAATATGAATGTGAGGGAATGCAACATATAGATAGATGAAGCATATTTGGTTCGATCTAGCAAATAGAAACAATACCTCTAGAGTTTTACTTTATGGAAAATCAATGTTTGTGGTTCAATTTTCTAGCAGTTAAATCCTAGTTTGCATATCATCTTTTCTATTAGATAAGTTCATGTGTGATCTTTTGAAAGGCATGCAGAGAAGTCCTACGTCAATATCCTTGCCTTGGATTACACTATATGGAATCATTAGTCCTAATATTTGATGGCAAATCCAAACTGTTTATTTTTTATTCCACAATAGTGGATACTTTATTTCATTTATTAGATTAGTTTGTAAGTTCAACACATCCATGGAACCATGAATAATGGTATGCTTATGAATGTACTTTGGAGGAGTGACACAAAGTTGGAAAATAACAAAACATGAGTAATATGTCTTTAAAATTCCTTCAACATGCATAATTTGCCGTCCCATGTTGTACATTAGATATATGTATCTGCTTTGTAATTAATGATATGTTATAGAAAATATTGCCATTTTTATGTCAGATTCCCGAACTTTGTGGCTTCAAATGTTGTGCTCCTCAGTAAAAGAAAAAGAGAAAAAGAAAAGGAAAAGGAAAAGCAGATAGATGACAAATTTTTGTTTTTAATATTGTCTATGTAAATAATTATAATTTGTTTGTATGATCCTGGAGTATGTTGGAACCACAAGATTTGAAAAGACTTGTTACCAATTAATTTTTTCACCTAGCGTTGCTTTTTTCTCTCCATAAAGCTGTTGATTCCACTTCTTGTTATTATGTGTACAATGTGGTGCAGGAGAACTGTTGAATTGGTGGATGGACCACATGTTTCATATATAACACCTACTGCTCTTGATAGATGGGAGAAAACGTTAAATGATCTATTTATGACCCATCCATATGATATGTATGCTGCTGCTTTAGCAGATACAATTTTCAAATTTCTAGTAGATATCCAGGCATTATAAATTAACAAACTTAATGTACACTGCTTCCTGTGCCTCTGCTAGTACCTTTTATGTAGATGTACATGGTAGCACATTAAATCATGCTTGGGCATCGTTCCAAGTGCTATATAGTAACTAAAGAACATTACAAACACAATCTGGAAGGACAAAGCTGCAGATTGTTTCTCAAACATTCATTTATTGTTTTCCTTTTAATTCAGTGTTTCACTAAAAATGAGTTGTATACCCTTTTACAATGTAATAGATTTTAGTTTTTTTTAGAGGATCAAGAAATTTTCACAAGTACTTAGGATGAGTTTATTAACCCCATGCTAAATTAGATCACTTTATAAATTGCTCCTTGCCATTTGTAGTTATTTTAAACAAGTGTTGGTGTTTGGCTCTTTCACTTTTATTTTTTGAATGACGTTTTAGTAAACTGCTTTTTTATTCTTTGCCTTAGTTTTTAAAGACAATTGAACTTGCATTCCTTCAAAAAGATGGGTTAGTGTTACATTGCTGAGAATTTGCAATCTTTGCCTTATATATATATATATATATATATATATATATATATATATATATATATATATATATATATATATATATATATATATATGTGTGTGTGTGTGTGTGTGTGTGTGTGTGTGTGTGTGTGTCCCTGTGCTGTGCTGTGATGACTTATCTATGTTTCATGGACTTTTTCAGCACTCTTCCTATTGAGATTTCGTACTACACAACATAATTTTGTTCATGAAGGTCTTTCATTTTATGGATCTAAGTGTTGGTCAAGCATGTAACCAGTTTTTGACTTTTCTTTATGATTATTGTTGCGCATTTGTTTCTGCTACCAATTTTAAGTGGTATCTTGGTTCAATTCGAAATGGTTTAGCATCTAGCACAATATGGCTGGACAATTCAATGAGTTGTCGAATAAATTTGATGGTTCTCTTATTAATTTATCTATAATTTACCACTTCATTCTGTTTAGCTTCTTCACTTTTCCACATGAACCTTCGTCTTTTCTCTCTCCCTCTTTCAAATTTGCTTAGTTACCCAATTCATAGTAGTTTTCTTTATTTTTTATAGAGGTTATTTTTCGGTAATAAGAGATTAGGGTATTTTGCAGAATCACCTTCTTCGGAGTTGTGCTCCAATATTTAAAGGCCTTATTGGCATTACCCCAAGGCTCCAGCTATATCTCTAGAGGGTTTAAAACCTAGAGGTATTGATTTTCTTTTTCGAGTAAGATGGTAAATTAAGCCTAGTGTGTTTTTGGTTGTTTTGCTCTTTTTTCCCTTTTCCTTTTTAGATTTGTGCTTATTACTTTTTACAAGCAGATATATGCATTATGGTTGTTGTTCGAACACCAATGGGTGGTTTAATGGTTTCTTTGTTATCCTTTTCAGCTACCAAACTTGGATCTATAGCTATTGAGGGTTAGTGGTGCTCGAGTGATGATTATCTAGCTCTTTCCATGATAGTTTATCTATTTTGTCATAAAAATTGAAAAAAACCCTTTTCTTTGATTGTGCAGGTTCACTTAAAAGATCAGGTGTCGACCTATCAGAAGTACAAAAGGTCTTCTTCGATAATGTTTTAAGTGCCAATTTGGATCAAGCTCCAGCAAGACAAGCCGCACTAGGCGTTGAGATACCTAATTTTGTTGTTTGTACAACAGTTAATTGTAACACCTTGAGAGTCCAAGTTCGGTTGGTATTATTTTTCAGAGAGAAAGTATACAAAGTTCACATAGAGAAAACATGGCTAAATTTTTTTCTAATAAACTCAATTTCTTTGACAAAGTTCATCATTCATAACATATGAAAATAATAATTACATGAGTATTCAAAGACAAGAAAATAAAACTAACAAATACTCAGCTGCACAATAGGAGTAGCTAATCACGTCTTGCCTGCACTAGTGTGCCTAAAACCTATAGTTGTAATTATACAAGGGGTGAGTCTACAACTCAGTAAAGAATATTTGTACATAATAAATGACTTTAACTTACAATTGTAGTGGGATCTAAGCCCCTAATCTGAGTTTAGTTTTTGACACACCATAAAAGGTTTTTATATTTTAATTTTTTCCACTTAACTCTCTTAATTTGCTCTTTATAGATTATAACATTAAGTCAGCTATACCAGTCATAGCCGTCTATGGGCGTAGTAACTCGTGTAAAATACCTCAATTCTATAGTATTGGCCAAACTATGAATCATACACTTCCAGTGATCCCCGGATCACCAGGTACTGTATTGAAACAATAAGGGGGACCCCACCGGTAGGGGTGGCAATTTCTGACACGACCCGCCAACCCGACCCGCCAACCCGCCTCTTAGGCGGGTTCGGGTTGGGCTTAAGCCAACCCGTTTAATAAACGGGTCAACCCGCGTAACCCGTTTATTAAACAGGTCGGGTTCGGGTTGGGGGTATGCCAATCCGCCATCCCGGCTGACCCGTTTAATAAACGGGTTAGGCGGGTGGGTCAACCCACCAACCCGACCCGCCAACCCGTCTGCCAACCCGCCAACCCGACCCGCCAACCCGGCCCGTCAACCCGACCCGCCAACCTGAAAACCCGTTTACCCGACCCAACCCATTTATTAAATGGGTTGGCGGGTCGTGTCGGGTTACCCGTTTATTAAACGGGTCGGGTTCGTGTTTGCCACAGCCGACCCGTTTAATAAACGGGTCGGGTTCGGGTTGAGGTATGCTGACCCGCCAACCCGCCAACCCGACCCGATTGCCACCCCTACCCACCGGTAGCTAGCCGAAAGGTCAAGCTCAATCTCGATATGGTTCATGCTACATCCTAAGCATAAATGACTTTCAACCATCTATGGTTGTCTAGATTCTCAGATACTGTGTGAATATAAAACCCTAAGTTGTAATTCAAGTTCATTACCTTGGCCTTATTATCAAGCTCAGTCTCACTCGTTCTCCCATGAGTGTTATCGTGAAATAATCACGATGGGTCTTATTCTCAATCCTAGAATGACATTATGGTTCAAACTTTATATCATACTAAATATGTAATGAAGTAGAGTCTCTATATTGTTAAATCACCGGCAGCCCACTCTCCATGGTGGCTGCATTCTCGCCACGAATGAGGTAGCTCATTCCACAGATCACCACTTCTGAGATTTAAGGGGTTAAGTATGTTAATCTCAATATAAATTCAAACGACATGACCAAATTCAAGAGACTCAAGGCTAATCACAATCTCATTATAATGCATGTTATTCGAAGATTATAACATAGATGTGTTATCATAAAATAATCTTTTTTTAATATGCATGACATATCATGACTAGCGTGTGCATATAGTCATCTCATTGCAATTAACTTATGCATGGTCATTCTATGTATATCATGTTCATACTCAAAACATGCTAATATACAACAACAATAATAACATGCAACACAATATAATTTATTCATAACTAAGATTACTTATAATATCTCTTACCTCGAATAAAAATAATGTACTCTGGTTGCAATTGAGTCTCAAGTGGCTCTAACAATAGAATCTGATCATCGCACAAGTATGGTCATATTAATACAGATACCTTCTTTATATTTTGACAAAATTATTAAAATACCTCTCCCAAGTTGCCTTGTCAAACCTTGGTCTTTGTGCTTCTAATTTGACTAAAATTATAGGACAAGAAGATTTCTCTCTATGATATGAGTCCAATGCACCAAACCTCACTCAATTCTGAGTTTGGAGTGCAAAGTTATGCCCATTTTACTTAATCGAATATTGGGTACACACAAGAGTAATTTGGTCATTTCAACTCTTATGATTTGACCTGACTCATCGTAGGTCAAAAACATGCTCAGTCTGAGTTTAGAGTACTAGGTTCACTGAACCTAGTCTCAACCCAACTAAGTTTGGTTTAAAAACTCAATTGGATTCTAAAAAATTTATAATAAATTATAAACTAAATCCAGATCCAATTATAATCTAGATTAAGAACTGTCAGACTCAATTCAGACCCTGATTTGATATGGATCCAAAACTAATCAATCCAACTATGGGTTGGATCCAGATCTAGCTATATATTGGACCCAAAACTGATCCAAAAAGTCTCAAACTGAATCCAGATCTAGTTTTGACATGGATCCAGTACCGTTCCATCTATTCCATACCAGATCCAGACCCAATTTTTGTCTGGATCCGATTCAACTTGGATTGGTCCAGACCGACTTGATCGAACTGAACCCAGATCCGGTCTAGTATAGATCGGACCATATCCAAATAGGGAACTGAGACCCTATCAGACTCGACATAGTCAGAACCGGTTCAATTAATCGAGTCGAGTTCAAAATCGTTAAGCAAACTCTGTTTGGACCGAACTGGATCAAGGTGGTCTTGATCAAACCTGACCTGGTTTGGGTTCACACCCAGATCGGTTCAGTCTGGACTGGTTTGGTCGGTCGAGACTGAGTTTTTTTTTTGGTTTGGTCTGGGTCGTATCCAGACCACCTGGTTTAATCTGGGTTGCACCCAAATCGCCCTAGGACTCGGCAGACCTGACTTGGTCTAGTTTTCCAGCTAGATCGATTCAGTTTTGCTGACCTATCTGAGGGTTTAAAAAAATTACATGAAAAAAGGTTATTGAGTTTGTATCCAGTTTCAAGTCTCCTATCGAGGAAACATTTAAAGAGGGGGGAGCCCATGACTATTGATTCTAGTGACCAGTCATTAGATTAACATCTAGTGAGCAGTCACTGGGTAGGTTTAAGAATCCCATGACTATTGATTCTCTGATCATTGCTAACCTATAGGCTTGATTAGAGGAAGCATGATACAAAGCCACTTGTAGTGACAATAATGAGATAGAGAGAGAAGGTGGACATCATGAGGGTAGAGAGCATAATGGAGGAATCTCAACAAAGAGATGATGCAAAGGTTGAGGTAGAGAAGAGGATAGATAAGGGAGAAAATATGCCTCAAGCAAATAAAAAGGTCAATATTAAGGTGAAGAGTTAGAGTGTGTGTGGTGAGAAGGTAGATGAGAAACCTCAACAAAATGATGAGGCCAATTTTGGGGCTCATAGAGATGTACTTTCTAAATTTGTTGATGTGTGTACAATAATAATTTAATTATTTGTTGATATATGTAATTGTAACTAGTATAGTACAATGAATCATATCTAATGTTGATTTAATGATTAAATTATGATATTTGAGTGTGTGAAGCATATTTGTAAGAGAACTAATTATATATTGCAATCCATAATAATGTATTTAATAATTTAGGCGTGCAATAGTAGATCAATTATTTATTGATGTATATAGTTGTAACTAGTATACTATAATGAATCAATTCTAATGTTGATTCAATGATTAAATTACGATATGTGAGTGTACAAATCATGTTTGTAAGAGAACTAATTATATATTGCAAATCATAATCATGTATTCAATGATTTAGGTGTGCAATAGTAGATAAATTATTTGTTGATGTGTGTAATTATAACTACTATACTACAATGAATCAATTCTAATGGTGATTGAATAATTAAATTATGATATGTGAGTGTGTATGAAGTATGTTTGTAAGAGAACCAATTATATATTACAAACTACTTACATTGTTAGCCTTCAAATGGATGATATTCACATGACATTTGTATTGTTATGTAACATCCAAATGGATGATGTTCACATATCAGAGTTAACATCTCAATTGATAAAATACACATGTTAGAGTGTGCATACATCAAGACATTTGTATTGTTACTTAACCTCTCAATTAATGAGGTTTGCATATTATAACCTGCAAATATTAGAACATTTGCGCAATTAATTAACCTTCCAAGTAATGAGTTGTGAACCTGATAAGATTGACTATTAATATGTGCATGAAAGTAATGGCCAGGCTGATTTCAACCAAAAAATACTAGATTTTTTTATAATATTGAATTTCTTTTTCTTTTTAATATGTAATAATGCAACAACCTCACCAACGGACACATTCAAACCGTACCAAGTGCTAGACAACTCGTTTGAGCGCAAGCACGAGCGTGTCTTAGCCTCCTAGTACGAGATCTAATATTGAACCACCATCAATAAATTCGATTGAACGATTACATAAAAAAAATTATTAATCTAAGTCTTTCATCATTAACATTGCCTTAACCGAAAGAAGCTCTAAGGAGTTAGCCTGTGCATGCATCGACGTTTAATTGCTCCTTAGAACAAAATTCAAGAATAAAGCATACAAATGAAAAAATCTTTAATTTATTACTTATGTGAGCAAAAACAGTGAAAATATTGATTTTTGGAAATCAATTTAATAAACTAAATTTTTGGTTAAATCTCTCAGACACATTATATTTTAAAAACATTATCAACATATGCCACTAAGAGAAATTAACTGAACATGAAATAGTTGTATTTAAGCATTAAACCATTAAAGTAATTGTTCAAATAAATAGTCAATTATTATCAAATCTAAAAAGAAACAAATAGCCCTTGGAATTTTGAAAACATCAGTCCTCATAGCCCCCTCCAACATCTTGCACTCGCTTTATAGAGCACCTATTTTCTAGAAAATATTTTATTTTGAAAGCATGAGACTTTGAAAAGTCACAATAAAATTCACATACCTAATGCAATATACAATACATAAAGATTGCATAATAAACATCAATCACTAAAAGACTGCAATCTAACATCTAATAAGTAGACAAACGATTTTATAAAAAGTTCATGCATTCACAATTTTAAGTCTAAACAAGCATGATATATAATTTCAATCATACACAACTGTATTTTAAATAGAATCAAAACATCCAATTATATGCATGAATCCACATAATCACATGATCATAAATAAAAGTGTAGTAGAGTAAAGTGAGCAAGTATTTTATGTTTCACTTGATTACCAAGGCCAACCTGGGTATGAATGTAGGACCAACACAAAACAGACTAGACTACTCAGGTGTTTATTATGCTATATATTTTAATTTTCTCGAGTAGCTACTGAGTTGTATCCCCCAAGAGCGGAGTCAGAGGCTGTGAGAAGTAACAATATACTCCAAGAGAAATCTACATGGGGCATGAAATCCACCACATTGATGATCATGATCACTCACTTCTGCAAAAGTACTTTATGGACATGCGTTCCTAAGATATAAGAAATAGTCCTGGTCTCCACTAAAGTCTCTGGGCTAGGGGACTGTCGAGGCATTGCCCCTTGCAACATAAAAAGAATAAGGCCCAGAGAGTTCATACTGCCTACCCTCTCTAAGGTAGACCATACCAGTCTTTTCGGTTCAACATACCTTGGTAAAGGCATACTCAAAAATATATCACAAGGTTATCTTTATCAATTAGGTCATAGGTAAATGCAACTACTATTTAGGCTAGTGCATTGCCATCTCACTATTTTCTCTTTTGAAACTATAAATTATTATTGTATCAAGCACTTCAAGTGCCCATGCAACCCTGTGGGATTTATATCATCCTGCATGCATTTCAACAACTACTGCATCTCGAAGCATAACATGCATTCTCATAACAAGAAATCATGACAACATGCTATTTAACAATTTATTCATGCGACATCACATAATGTCAATATTCAGAATAAGCATGCATCAATTTCACAATTATGAATCAAACTGAGAATCATAGTTTTAACATCACTATCAATTTATTTAGGTCTAGTGGCTAGAGTAGCCTGAAACGCACAATTGAAACAATATAAATGTAAATATAAATATACACTATGATAAAGACCTAATATACTATGACAGATACCTTGCCCCTTTTTGTTAAAAGGATATGACAAGTTATAGTTGTCCAAGAAAGCACGTGTGCTAATAATTTGTTGTGAACAATGACATTAAGAAATTAGTTTTTGTGATTGAAGAGAAAAAAAAGACTTGCTTTCGGGACTCACCAAGAACCATGAGTTAAGGTAAATGGTCTTTGGTACCTCTTTTCCTGCTAACCGCTTTTGCTTGTAGATGTGTTCAATTTTGATTATGAACCTTTTCAGATACTATATAAACAATATTTATAAAATATTAATGTTAGATTTAAATCAATGTATAGAAACAAACAAACATGCAAACCTAATACTTACATCACTAATCCACATTGTTTCTGTGCCAAATGCATACTTGTGCTCTGATTGTTCTGGTTCTCATCAACATGGTTTTGTGATAAATTATAATTGAATATAAATATGTTACACGTACTATAAATAAATATATAAAACACTAGTTGTTTCCTTATACATCTTACTAAAATTAGTTGCAAGCCTACATGCAGTTATTTGTCTATAACTTTTCTTTTATCATGTTTCCTTCTATATAGTTTATACATGTCTTGTCCACTCAATGCCTCTTAATGCAAAAGACTTAAGATATATATAGAAGATATAAAAGCAACAAATTTACCAACTTTCAATAAAGTCATTAGAGCAGTTCACTAAGAAACTCTTAATAAATACATAGAAACAATCCATTCAACAATTTTTAGTGCTTTCGCATGTTGTGACCAATTTCACCACATATACTGGACTTGTATGTCACAACATTCTTTGGTGTTGTTTTTCTTCTCTTCACCAAAGAGTCAATAAAAGGTTGTGTGGGATATTATCTGCCATTAGAAAAAATATGAATATATGATATGCAACTCTATACAAATCAACTTTGAAGTATTTCCTGCAGTAATCTTTTGATAGCTTTCCCTTATACAAAATGCATGCAATTTTATATGAAAACATAAATGTGTTTTCCTTGATATAATCTATGTGGCACAACTTGTTACTTTGTAGGTTTAGATATGAGAGCACATAAACATTGAAAGACCCCTTCGACATGTCCCAGTGCATGGTTTTTCATGCAGAGCACATCATGTAAGAGAGAGAACGAAGACGAGGAGGAAGAGGGGAAGGAAAAGAATGAAAGAAGGAAGAATCATACCATAAGAAGGACACTTTGGTATGTGAATCATGTAAGAGAGAAAGAATGAAGACGAGAAGGAAGAGGAGAAAGAAAAGAATGAAAGAGGGAAGAATCATACCATAGAAAGGACCCTTTGGTATGCGTAGTTGCACATCATGATTTTATAAATAATATAATATATCTATTAATGAATGAAACTCCATTATGTAAGTATCATGGTGCTCTTAAAATAAAGATGATGATGTTGATGTGGTTGTCTATGTGATCGAGTTCACCAAAAAGGACATATAAATGCACAACATGAATGAAGTCAAATAATAAATGCTGAGCCGAGTAGTGCAACAACTTTGTTATGGTCAACCACCGCTAAGTCATTCTCTCTCAGTGAGCAAAACTATTTCATGTTGTTTGAAGGATCGATCAAATGATTACCCCCACCATGTTCCTCAAGGAACTGCGAAACTGACACAATGGTGGATATATATTGCATACTACTCTGATTTAGGTGTCTGCCCTATGTATATAGATCCTCGTAACCAACCGTTGCTTGGCAGTTTAGTAATCAAGAGAGATAGTGAGATGGTAATGCAAATTACATACTTTGATTACCTCTTACATATTATTATGATATTAGATAATCATAGTTTTAGTATGAAACATATATATTGTTTATAAATGCAAGGAAGCCAGGCAAATCAAGGCAAGGAGTCCAAAATATAGGATTTCAAGTGGAGTGAGTGTTGCAACTGATTAGATAGATGCAAAGGTAGAATTAGCAGTTGCAAATGATAAAATCTATCAACTGCATGCAACTCAAACGAGCTTGAATTAATTACTAACAATAAAGGAGGTGATTCTATAGGTTCAAGAAGAGATGTCCATTGCGGAGGAGAAGCTTCTACAGGCCCAAGAAGAGCTTCTTGCTATAAAGGATTAGGAACTCCATGACCTTAGACCACGCATACATGATCTTCAACATCCACAACAATTACAACTCATAAATTTCTTGATTTCCTTAATTTTTAAAGAAACATAAAATGTTATATATATAACATATATTTTTTATAATGTAATTGAAACATATGAATAATTGACAATTACTTATAATATACCTTTTATAATGTTATAAGTCTTTATGAATGTATTGGCAGAGTTTGAATGAATAAATGTATTGACAAGATTTAAATGAATGAATACATTGATAGTATTTTAATATATTTTTATAGGAGCATGAGATGTTATGTAAATAACAAGTTTTTATAGTGTTTGAATGTATGAACATATTTGTAGGGTTTAAATGAATGAATGAATATATTGGCAGGTTTTTAACGTATTTTTGCACAAACATGTGATGTTATGTAAATAACATATTTTTTATACTGCGTTTTAATGCATGGATGTATTGGTAGACTTTTAATGAATGAATGTAGTGGTAGGATTTTAAGAAATGAATGTATTGACATGATTTTAATGTAATTTTACAGAAACATGAAATGCTATAAAAATTATTTATTTTTTATATTGTGTTTGAATATAACTTTACATAAACATCAAGATATTCACATATCATAGTGTGAACATCAGGACATTCACGTAGTTACTTAACTTCTCAATTTAAAGATATTCACATATCAGTGTATGTAAACATCAAGGTATTCACATAGTTACTTAACCTATTAATTTGATGATATTCATATATCAGAGAGTGCTAACATCATCACATTCACATAGTTACTTAACCTCACAATTTGATGATATTTACATATCAGTGTGCGAACATCAAGACATTCACATAGTTATATAACCTCTCAATTCAAAGATGTTTGCATGATCAGAGTGTGCAAACATCATGACATTTGTGCAATTAGCCTCCTAATTCAATGATGTTTGCATATTTGAGTGCATGAATGTCTTGATATTCACACACTCTGATATTCAATTATCATTAAATTAAAAGATTAAGTAATTATGCAAATGTCTTGATATTCACAAACTCAGATATGCGAACATTATCGAATTGAGAGGTTAAGTAACCACACGAATGTCCTGATGTTCACATACTGATACATAAACATCATCAAATTAGAAAATTAAGTAACAGTGTGAATATCCTAATGTTCATACACTTTGATATGTGAATATCTTTAAATTGAAAGGTTAAGTAATTTCATGAATATCATGATGTTTGCACACTATGATATGCAAGCAAATTGAGAGGTTAAGTAATTTATACACTCTGATATATGAAAATCATTAAATTGGGAGGTTAAGTAAATATATGAATGTCCTGATGTTCACACACTATGAGAACATCTTTAAATTGAGAGGTTAAGTAACTGCATGAATGTCCTGATGTTCATACACCCTAATATGCGAACATAATCAAATTGAAAGGTAAGTAACTACGTGAATGTCTTGATGTTCACACACTTTGATATGAAAACATAATCAAATTGAGAGGTTAAGTAATTGCGCGAATGTCTTGATGTTCACACATTCTGATATGTAAACATCATCAAATTAGGAGGTCAAGTAACTGCACAAATGTCTTAATGTTTACACACTGATATTTGAATTCCTTGATGTTTTTTCTAAAAATACATTCAAACACAATATAAAGAACATTTTATTTACATAACATTTTAAGTTTTTGTAAAAATATATTAAAACACTGCCAATGTATTTATTCCTTCAAATTCTATCAATATATTAATGCATACAAACCCAACCAATATATTCATTCATTCAAATTCTACCAATACATCCATACATTCAAGCACGGTATAAAAACCCTATTATTTACAAAACATCTCATGTTTTTATAAAAAATCATAAAGAATTACAATAATGTAAAAGGTATCTTAATTAACTACCAATACATTCACATATTAATCACAATATAAAAAAATATGCTATATACAAAATATTTTATATTTGTTTATAAATTAAAGTACACAAATTCATTTCAAATCTTTTTATATTTCTTTAAGAGCAATTTCCTATCATTAGCCTCTAGCTCTACCTCATTAGTTGTCGCCATCATTGTCTTTTTTGCCTCTGCATTTTTTTGGCCTCTTCTAGCTTCGCCTTCTTATCTTCGAGATCCTCATAGTATTTGATCATCAATATTCTTATGTATTTTACATTCTCCTTAAAAGGTTATTAGCAAATAACTAATTAGCTTACATTTCAAGCACCCAACAAAACTATACATAAAATTGTACTGCATGAATCTGAGCTGAATTCCTTTACCCAAGTATTTCATGTACATAAGCACAAATATACTATAATTATACTTGTACCAATTTTATTGTCAAAATCATGTACATGTACATTTTGAGTTAATAATCATATACAAAAGTAATTACTTATTATCTTGTTGAGGAATCACATGCATGAGACAAATTTGCCATTTAGTATAAACATTATAGCCAAACTGTTCTGCAAAATAATATACCTCATACCCAACATTATCCTACCTAATATGAGAGTAAACTAAAGACATTATTAAATAAGTTAATAGTTCATACTAGATTTGCAATGTTTTTATCTGCATTCGTTGTAGTCCCAATGGAATTGTATAGTCTAAACTCTTTTGCATTCATGTCCATCTCTCAAAGAACTCAATGTTGATTGTCCGAGTTGACAAAAATTAAGATCTGAAACATAGATCTGGTTGAAGACATAAACACACATCATATGTAGTATAAATATAAATGTACGTATACAATATAATAGAAACCTAATACACTATAATAGATACCTTATTACTTTTGGGAAAAGGATACCATAAGTTATATTTCTCGAAGAAAGCACGAGCCCCAAATCACCTATTGGGTTTGTTAGTCATTTGCTATAAATAATAATGTTAAGCAGTTAGTTTTTGTGGGTCAAGAGAAAAATATGACTACCTCTTTCAAGACTCATCAAGAACCACAAGTTAAGGTAAATGATCTTTGGTATCTCTTTTCTTGCTGAGCACTCTCGCTCATGGATGCGTTCAATTCTTGTTATGAACTTTTCTAGATGCTACATAAAAAATATTTATGATACATTCATGTTATATTTAAATTAATATAAATATACAAACAAATAAACATGCAAACCTAACACTTACATCACTAGTCAACAATATCTCAATGCCAACTGCATATCGTGCCCTGGTTCTTTTGGTTGCTGCACTAGTTGGTTCACATCCACCTATTTTTATGGCAAATTATAAATAAATATAGAAACACAACTTATTTCCTTATACATCTTACCAAAATCGATTATGTCTATAGGTGGTTGGTTGATTGCAACATTTCGTCTGTCAATTTTTTTATTAGGGGCTTTATTCATGTCTTGTCCACTCAATATCCCATATCGTGAAAGACGTAAGCTAAACATAGAAGATATAATAGCGGTAAATTCATCAACTCTTAAAAAAGACATTGAAACAATTTATTAAAAATCTCGATAAATATATACAAGCAATTCATTCAACAATTCTTAACAAATATATACACAAACATTTTGCAATAAGAAGTATTAAAATATATTGTTATGTGTGCTTTCGCCTGTTGTAGCCAATCTCATCATATATACTGCACTTGTATGGTATAACATCCATAGGTGTTGTTTTATGTATTTTTACCTTAGGTCACCCTGATTTATGCATTACCTTTGGTGGATAGACTAAAATAAAAGTTAATGTAGGATTGTGTGAAACATTATTTGTCATTGAAAAAAATAAAAATATATGATATGTATCTACATGTGCACTTTGGTGGTGCACAACTCTACCAGCCACATGACAATAGTGCATATATTTTCTTAAAAAAATCTGAGAGTAAGATTAAACCACATATGATTATATTGTCATTGACATGAAACCAATGCTTTGGGCTACATCTCACTTTCAAAAAAACAAATATGGGTATTTAACATCAATTATAGTAAAAAACTTTGATTTGTAGATTCTTTTCATACGTGACAAGTCCCTAGTATCTCTTCTTAAGAGGCTTCATATCATGTTGATGACACTATTTGAGAAAAAAAATATCATGTAGAAAATGTATGATGTTGTTGTAATTGAGGTAACAGAAAAGGTAAAGGCACTAAAAAAATGGACAATAACTATGTATAGGTGTCATACATTGCTACTGACATCAATATGAGGCCCATGATCAACGTCATAATTACAATGTTGATCTTGAGAATGAAAAATTGCTCTTGTAATGGGTGGCATGCACAAAATTTTGTAAAAAGGTTGTTTGTCAAGTGTTTCATGCAATATCCAACATGACAATTACACCATGTGTGAGGAACAATATACAAGAGCCCTAGGTGCCTATCTAAGATAACTATCAATTGTCTTCTATCACTAGACTCATTGTAGCATATGAATTCTTGCTTCAGACACTCGAATTTATGTCCATGACTTCTTAGACTTTTAATCTACAAATACAAATATTACAGAAAATATCTCATAAGAAGGATTGATACTATGCATTGACAATAATATACCCATGTATTTTTCTTTTATGAATATGCCATCACAAAACTGCAAGGCACCCATTTAAAAAGTCATTGATGCATTAACAAAAGGATAAGAGAAGGTACTTAAATTGATCCTTTTTATCAATCTCAATGGCTCCTAGAGTTCTTGAGTTTGTCTTTATCAAATAATCCAATTAGGCAAAAATCATCTTGAAGAACACTTTATATATACCATATAACACTTCCTTTGTGCATTCTTATCCATGTCATACTTGTTTATACCTAATCTCCACACCTTCCTCATGATTGATGTCATTAATGATTTTTCTTTGAGTCATCTTTGGGTTATCATGCAAGCGTTTGTAAATAACACCTGCAATCCACGTTGAATTTTTTTTCACTCGAAGGTTGCCTAATGAACCACCATATATATGCCTTCTTTCGTATGTTTTTACTTAAAAGAACACATCTCCACACACATTTGTGCAATGGATCTTCCAGGGACAATTAGCTATAGTATACGGGTTCTCTATCGTGCATACAACAATTACTCTATTACTACAAATCTTCAAGAATTTTATTTTATAGTTATGCTTGATCACTTGATCTTTCAAAATTTTATGATAATGCTTTACATCATTAAACATTTGGCTCACAACAATGTCTCCATCATTTGAGTATGTTGTTAGCCACTTAAAAGATTCTTGAACATTATGTTTTTTGTCATGTAACTCATTAATCATTTTAGATGCCTCCACTTCAATGATTTTCAATTGTTCTTAATTATATGAAAATCCACTGAACGAGAACCTATTCAATCACATCTTATTAGTAGAAAAAATTAACTCTACTGACCAATAAATGTTCATAGAGTATACACAACATACCAAAGGTTTGACTTTTTAATTATCATTTTTACATCATTTGCATTTGTCATTAATTATCCCATGTCATTTGTGTCTTGGTCATCTCCCATCGTTTGAAAGCCACCCTCATTTGACATGACATAGTCATCATCATCATTTGATTATCCACTGTCTACATAATCATGGATACCATTAATTGGTTGTTCAAATACACAAACTAAATTACAAGACATCATATTTATCTCTTTATTGACTCGCATGTATGCATCATTCCTACATTTTTAAATTTTGTGATTAACCACAAAAATAACACCTACATCTCAAGCATAGATTATCGAGTCTAACAACTTGTACCTTATTATGTTATCCACCTTAGAAGGTCAAATGTTATCCACATGATTGCAATGAACATCAATAGCAATGGTTTGTTGACATAACTGCATATTTTCTGCACAAATCTTCTAATCATGTACAACATTAATTGTTTGTGCAAGTTTTTTGTTATTTGCACGTATGACATCTATATCCCTAATTGGTTAGGGTAGCTACATGCCCTCTGCATGCATGTTACAGACATCCATATTGCCAGCTATTTATGAGAGTTAGATGTTTACCTCATGATTTCCCTGAACAAATGTTTCTTGATATAAATACATATTCTCCAAACATTTTTCATCGTTTGAAGAATTGCTTCTTCATTGGCTATTTCATTCATCAATTACCACACTTGAAGGTCACTTTCAACAAAGTTTTGTTTAACGGTGTCATATAGTACGATAAAAACAATTAAGTAAATATTAGTACTATATAACATAGAGTCTACATCATCTTCATCCAAAATGAGTATACTTATTTTCTCACTTTCTATGTCTGTAGAATAACTATACCTCAATCTCATATACTCTTCGATATGTCTGGTTTTATGAGACATCAAAGATATAAATTCTTTAAAGCTATTATTTTTGGATACCATTATAGATCTCTAATAAGGGTTATCAATGAAGCAATAGTGTACTTTAACCCTTTTTGAAGCCATCCTTAACGGCATACACCAACCACACAATATATCATACATCAAATGAAAATAATATATAACAAAAGGCCATCTATATAGCCATTATACATTTAATTAACATAACTGCATGCACCAACCATAATTTTTGTCCCACACTAAACACCAGTTAATTCAAGCCTAACCCTATTACCCTAATTGACTTGTGCACAATCAACTCTAACTTCATTACCCCAAAACAAAATAACCACAAACATATAATTTGATGTTAAATATTAAATAAAATACAAGCAAACAAACATAAATCATCTATGACAACAACCAAACACAAATATTATATGACCAACAAATATATAAAGGAAACCTTAATCCAACAAGAAAACATATGAAACTCACTTTTTCTTCTAAGTTTTTGGGAGCCGAAAGAGGAGAGAGGTTGACCAAAAAGTTGTTGCAACCTCGTAAGAATGCTGCAAGATGAAATGCCCAAGAATTGTTGTAAGGAGAGAGAAAATAATGTTAGGGTTCTAAAGGAATAAGGGTTATAGTTCTAACGAAAAACAAAAAAACAAAAAAACAAAAAAACAAAAAAATAAAAAAACAAAAAAACAAAAAAACAAAAAAACAAAAAAAGGAAAAAAGAACAGTCAATGACTTTATATATGAATCAAAAAGCATGCAAAGGTATGAATATTTACAAAATAACATTCACACGTTAAAATATATTGGCATTGCATTAACAAGACATTCACACCATATATTTGTAAAATTCACACCATACATTTGTAGACGTATGTCCAGACTTTATGCAAGTTGTAAGCTAAAGGAGGTTTGCATAGTATATGCACGAAGGTTGTGATGCCTATAAAAGTGTGATGTGAACCTGCATTAAGAAAATATGTGAAGGTAAGGACATTCACAACACATATTGCAAATATGAGACACATATGCAAACACATGTCCAAACTTTATGTGAGTTTTTAGTTAGAGGAGGTTTCATGGCATCTATACAAAGGTCACGATGTCACAAACGCATTTCCAGACATACATTTAGACTTTATGCAAGATTTTAGTTAAAGGAGGTTTGCATAGTATCCACGCGAAGGTCGTGACAACCACAAATGTGTGATGCAAACCTGTCGAGCTCATCAGAAAACATATGCACTCAGAGATATTAACAACAAATATTTGCGAAGGTCAGACATACATTTGCAGGCGTACACCTTGACTTTAAATGAATTTTTAGTTAAAGGAGGTTTCTATAACGTCTATGCAAATCTCAGAATTGCTACAAATGTATGGGGTGAACCTGTCAAGCTCCAACTTTTACATTCTAGAAGGTTCGCATTGGGCTTCTAAATATTAAAAATTTGCGCATTTCAGATGCAAATCTCTTATGTTGATATTCAAGCTATCCATGTTCGCAAATACTTTATGCTAATTTTATCATGTCTGCAAAATGTTCATATAAATCTCTTTTTTTGTTGAGATGTTGTGACATACGTATCTATTGTGTGAACATTAGCAGGTTCATTTGTGTGAAGGGTGAACGTATCCTAAAAATCGAGAATCATAATTTTGGGCATGGGGATCATTTGGCAAATTATGAGGCATTTCCAAAATTGCATCATTTTCAAGGATAGTATATAGTCATTTTCTAATTTTTTTATTTAGGTGTTATCTACCATCAAATTAGTACAGGTCAACCTTTGAATAATCTGATTCTAATACATAAGGTCCTTTTAAGGATTGAAAATCAACAACCCATAATTTTTAAATTTTTAAATGTTATAAAATCACAATCATCAAAAAAACATAAACCAAAGGTGCTTCCCAAGAAATGGAATATGTCGAACACATCTGCATAGTTAAGTCATAAAAAAAGTGTCTAACACCAATGTAATTTGGGTATGCATAACCATCTCTCTCTCTCTCTCTCTATATATATATATATATATATATGGGTTAATATTGGCTACTAATTAAGGTACAAAACTAATGAGTAGGAATTATTCTTTTCTTTACAAATTTTTAAATTTTTGTATATCAAATGTTACAGATGTGATCTACGTGGTTTATTTTAGTAGAAAACTTGTTTTGAGTCATGATTATGACAAGTAATTAGGTTTTTAAAGGGGTCCAAAAATCAACAGCTCACGATGTGCCAAAATATCATAACTCAAAATATCACATTTTACATCAGAAAAGCATGATCCAAGGTCTGATCCTTAGAAAACAAACCATGTTGAACACATCTATGTGGTTAGATTCAATTGATACAACTTGCACCTATAATTTCTAGCTCATTAGTTTTGTACCTTCATTAGTATATATATATATATATATATATATATGTATATATATATAAAGTGGTAGCTGCTTAATCCATATATATGTGCTTAAACAAAACTCAAGTGCGCTATGCATCCATCGTGCGCGCGTTATGGGCACTCAACATTATTTTTTGGCTTTTAATGGCTCTGTCCTAGTTTTGTTGGGACCTTTAGTGATGCTTCAAAATGTCACTCATGTGCGATATAAAAACAAATATTTTTAGTGAAGTTTTGAAGCGTAGTTAAAGTTCTTCAGCAGAAATGAGACGGTGCTTCAAAAGCCTAGCTAATGATCCTTTTGCATCTTTTGCATGCTAATCATACATCACACGCACGATGGATGCTCAGTGGGGGTATGTTTAGTTTAGGCAGCGGTGGATTAAGCCCCTATCATTCACTATATATATATATATATATATATATTATGCGTGAGAGAGAGAGAGAGAGAGAGAGAGAGAGAGAGTAATGAACATTTTCACAAATAGATCCATACGAGATAAGCACGTGAAGAGGGGAAAGCTAACCTTTTTCTTTGAGCGGTATTGCATCATCATTTACGTGAATGCTGCCCCTTGCGCAATGGGTTAATGATATAGGAAGCTGGGCACCCTTTCCTCAACCTTGTCATCGTGCCTTTGGACTTTTATACGCCAAGTCTACCACCATTAGATACCTTTCATTCTCCACTACGTTGGGCCGCTTCTTTTTTAACTCCAGAGTTCAATTTTCAACCAGATATGCGGCTGTAAATCAAAGTTCAGTCACGTTACCAAGTACAGGTCAATTGCAAAATGATAAGGAGGCATATGTCGTTTGTGCATTCGAAGTATTATAGGGAGGAATCCCTCGATGGAACCAAAATGACTAACTTGTCTTTTGGCGATTTTGGGGGCGCGTAAGGGACAAGGGGAAAGTGTTCAATTTCTCTGTGAGGCAGCTGTTTCGCTGACCAGTTGCGGATAAAAACAGGCGAGAAGATGACACACACGCACTATATACTGTCTTTTGTTTTTTGTCCCTTGAAACGCGGCTCTTGCTTCCTTGCAACACTCTCTGTCCGATCATATACAGTACAGCCACTTCATGGACGCCAATTGTACTTTACTTTTTAATTCTTCCTTGAGTTTTAATTGACAAATATTGAATTCAACTCTCTCTCTCTCTCTCTCTCTCTCTCTCTGATCTCCAAGTTGAGCCTATGTTGTACTACAATGGAATCGAACCACCATCCAAAATAATAAATTTCTGCATGGCATTGGCTGTATCTGATTAGACAAAGATGCTTATATGTTTTTTGTTTTTTTTAAATTCATTAATAAAGCAAATTGAATGTTTATATGGTTATAAATAAACAGCCCACAGCCCGCGGTACCCATCAAGGTTAAGGCAGATCAGGTCATATTGAATACAGCCCACATATATGGTTTTGAGTTTTTGCTATTGAATCTGACAAATATCTGAATTTGACAGATATCTGAATCAGTTTACATATAAAAAGCAGATTTAGTATGACCATTTTCCCGTCTGATTCTGAATCTAAATTTGAATCTGTTCATCCAGTATCAGGTTGGTCGAATATGATTACGTCCCTGAACAATGGTTTTATTTCCTGAATACCAAAATCACAAGTTCCCTAATCATAAAAATATCCAAGACATTCCAGTACCGCTATTCCATTTTTCCCCTTGACTAACCAAGCCCAAGGAGTGATGATCAAAGCTTTGGAATGGGCCAGTCTACTCTGAGTATTTGAACCGATGGTTGGCCTTAGGCACCTGTTTTCATGATATAGTATAGCTTCTGTCATTTTTTTTAAAAGCTAGCGCTTACCATTTTTTTTAGGTCAGATTAGGTGATACGTCAAAACACTAACTTTTTTGTGTTTTGAAATCACCACCATCAGTGATCCTCATCTTTGTGTAACGACCAAGTTAACAGGAAGTCACAAGTTCAAAACCCACAGGTAGTGTCTCTTACCACAAGGTTGAATCTGGGTTTTCTCCCTGGTGGCAAGGAGACCTAAAGCCAGCCAATATGCTAAAAAAATCTCTGTAATGATGACATCAGCATGTTTTGGTGAGCACCACTGTTTGCACAATGAATGGTATGCTCCCTAAAAAAAAATGCCCTCTTTGACATAGTGTTCACATAATATGCTCCCGTGCTGCATCAGGCATGGCCCACACAGCAGCCCATCTTAGCATTTCTTGAGATGGAGCATGGTCTCCATCTGGAGAAATATTGAGATGGGTGGCTGTTAGTGGTTGTCACCAGCGCAGCGTCGCTGAAAAAAAAATGCCCTTTTGACATAGTTTCACATAATATGCTGCTGTGCTACATCATGCATCGCCCACACAGCCATCCATCTTGGGATTTCTTGAGATGGGTGTGGTCTCCATCTCGAGAAATATTGAGATGGGTGGCTGTTAGTGGTTGTCACCGGCGCAGCATCCCTGCATAAAAAATGGCCTCTTTGACATATAATGCTCAATTTCTTCCCAGCTATGATGGTAACGGGGTCCTCTTATAGCTGAAGGCTCAGGATCGAATCCCTCTGCCATATGGGGCGGCTGTTGTTCTGGTAGGGGTCCGCCTAACCCGTGCTTGCCTTTCAGAAAAGAAAAGAAAACAGAATGCAGCTGCAAATGCGCTGACATAGATGTATTATTAAGTGAAGCATTTATGCGAACGGGGGAATGAGTTTGAATTTAAACGGACCACTGACCGCCATCAGACTTAACAGTTTCTGACAGGCCCTTCTGATTTCATAATTTTTAAAGGCAATAAGATATTATAATAGGAATAGCAGGACAAGCTTCAGAGCTCATCATACAAACTCTCCGGCGGACATCACGCTTAACACTTGCTCTCAACTCTTAAAACTAATTTTAAAAAGCATGTAAGCAAACTTAGTGCAGCATTCTCAAATAATCTTAACTTTTGGTTATAAATGCAATAGAGGCCTGTTTGGAATCTCGGCACTGGAATGGGTGTTTATGCATTTGGGATGGGAAGTGAGGCCCTTTAACATTTGTATTTACACTAAATCATGAATTTGATAGTTACCACCTCGATAGCTGCCAGAGCCAGGATTTGGCAGCTGCCACTTCTTCAAATGCATAAACTCCATAAACACCCGTCGCAGCTACAGATTCCAAACAAGCCCTAGGTTTATCCAAGTAAGAAGCACATATGGTCTGCGTGAACGGGTTCTATATTTATATATTTATATTTTCATATGTGTTAATATTTGGTGTTATTGAAGTCAGATAACTATTGAGCTGAAAATCATAGGTTCTAGCTTTATTGACTCAATCAGAGCATATCACTACAAGAAAAACGTGGATTAGTGACAGACGCTATCCATCACTGATATGTCGCTAATCCGTTGCTAAACTGTTTAGCGACGGATTAGAGATAGATTAATGATAAATAGTGTTCGTCGCATAATCCTGATCGCTAATTAGCGACAGAACGTATATGTGACTACTTTCGTCGCTAATTTATGATGGATTAGCGACAACCATGATCCATCGCGAGTCCGTCGCTATTTTAAATTAGCGACGGATAATATCGTCGCTAAATTTAAAAAAAAAATTGCTCCATGTCGGGTGGTATTCCGGCAGCAATAGGCCGGCCTGGTCCTCCAGCATCGGCGGGCAACTCCGACTCCTCTTCTTCCTTGCATTCCTCCGCCACGAAGTCGCCCTCATTGTCGGAGGACGACGGTTGGTCGTTGTCGATCGGCCATCACCATCGACTGTAGTAGCCGACCGCCGGCGACAACGGAGGATGGTGGCGGCCTACAAACAGATATATAAAAAAAACCACCCATTTAGTCTCGTCGGTGGTCCTATTTTTCCCTTATCCTCCACGCTAGATGTATGATGATTCATAGGGGGGAGGGCTGAACACCATCGCCACAAGCATCGCCGGAGAATGGGCGACAACAGTCGATTACAAGAACGAGGAAGGTCGGCACAGTTGGGTGCTTTTCGGCTCTACCGACAATATAATTGTTGTATGTCGAGGAGGTGCTGGTGAGATGCATGGTCGCCGGAGAACCACCATCGCTAGCGGTGTTCAGGCTAGCCTCTGGAGCCAGTGGCCGAAGGGTGGAGCCCCTTCATTGGCTGGGGGTATTCGCTAGGGGACGTCACCGGCAGACGGGGGACGTAAAAGCCCCGATCGTCGTTGCCAGAGAGGCTTACGCTGGGGTTGAAAAGGGAGCCAGTCTCCGTCGACGTCGCTGTCGGTTTAAATTTTGCACAGGGAGAGAGAGAAAATTTTGCACCTAAGATGGGTCGGTTTAAATCGAAAAGTAGCGATAAAAAATTCTATCGCTAATCCGTCGCTCATTAACGACGGAATTAGCGAGGAAAAACTTTCTATCACTAAGTTCACAAATATTTCGAATGTTAGCGGCAGATAGTTTTCTCTCGCTATTTTGTCGTAAATTTGCGATAGAAAAAAATCTATCGCAAATGTCTGTCGCTAATTAGCATTTTTCTTGTAGTGTATAGATATGTTCAACATGGTTTGTTTGCTAAGAACAAAACCTTAAATCGTGTTATTTTAGATCTAAGATTATGGTTTTTTGAGTCATGAAATTTTGGAGCATTATGAGCCGTGGATTTTTAAAGCCCTTAAAAGTCCTACTTGCATGTTATATTCATATGATTCAAAACTCATTTTTACTAGCCAAATTTGATCTACAAAAAAAAAATAAAAGAATATAAAAATAAAGTAATTTATACTCAATAATTTTGTGCCTAGAATAGCACCAAATAATCTCTCTCTCTCTCTCTCTCTCTCTCTCTCTATATATATATATATATATATATATAATTGGAAGTGAGTAACAACAGATGGGGCAACTGTTGGATGCACAATCATGCAAAGCATAAATCAGAAAAGACCCTTTAGCGGCGGTCTGGAAGAAAACCTCTTTAGCGAAGGTAACAACAGCCACTAAAAAGAAATTTTCTATATATATATAAAGTGTAGCAATTCCTTCTTTCTTCTTTGTTCCAAACAAAACTGCAGATGTTATCTACATGCTATTTGTAGATAACATATTTTTGTCGAAAAACATGATCCAAGAACTGATTCCTACTAAATCAATCATGTTGAAGACATAAATTAAGTCAAAACAACTTGCATCTTGAGATTACAACTAGATTGTACCTACTCTCACTTAACAGAAACCATAAATTTTAAGTTTTTTTTATTTATCAAACCTTATAGATATGATTTATATACATTTTTTTAGTAGAAAAAAAGATTTGGATTATGTGTTTGTATGTAGGTTTTTTAAGATCTTCAAATATTAAAGGTTTAGTTTTTCTCTTTTTTTTTCAACAGAGAAAGCTGGGGTTAGGCAGACCGCTACCAGTAATACAATTAACCATATACCATTGGGTTCGAACTTGCAATGTCCCAACACAAGGTGACATGCACTAACTGCTCCTGCCAGACAAGTGGAACCCCATTGGTAGTTTTTTTTTTTATGACAAGGAACCATTGCCGAGAACCGGGTTACAATGTACAAATTTTTTTTGACATAAAAATTCATATTAATTTTTTTAAGTTAGAAAAGCACGATGCAAGTTGTGATTCTTAAACAAACAAATTATATTGAACCCTTCTTTTGTTTAGGTTTGATTAAGAAGATACGACCCACAGCCACCGTTTCTACCAGGTAGGTGCTCATGAACCACCTTATCATTACTAATATATACATCACTCAGGACCAATACGATGACATTTTTTGGTGAAGAAAGTGTCTCGAGCGTCCAAAACTGATTTTCGAGATGTATCATATTAATGTCAATTTACTTGTAGGAAACTCAGTTAACGCGTACCACTGGCTTAGACAATCGAGCCTGCACTCTGACTCAAACTCCTTTGGCTCCTGCTCATTGTCGTATTATTTATAAATAATTTTATTCATGGCAGAGTTGTAGTCCTAAATAGTATAAGCAGACACATACGCGTTATGGTCCAAAGAAGGAAGGCATTTTCAGCCTCTCTCTACCTGTCTGACTCTCCATCACCCTCGTAGCCAGTGCATTTCTTCTTCTTCTTTCTCCTCCTTCTGCTCCCTTTCTTTTCTAAGTCTCCTAACAGTTATGCAGTACCAACCAAACTGAGAAGAAGTTAGAGAGTTTGGGATTCGCTAGAGATGGAAACCAGGTTCAAACTCCGGGTCTCCCGATTACTTCGATCTTCTTTCCAATCTTGCCGGCCTGGAAACCCATTCGACACGGTACAAGAACCCGTCTTCCTCGCCAACCGCGACCTTCTCCCGCTCCTGCCTCTTCAGAACGACCTTGTCCGGCTGGGCCTTGGGTGGGGTTGCAAGCCCAGAAGACTTCCTCTGGGGGGTTTCGCAGCCACCACTACGACGTCCTTCTCTGATACAGACGGCGTCTCTTCGGAGGATACTGATTCGCCCGCTGGTTACCGGGAAATGGTGGAGACGCGGAGCGTGATGGTACAGCCGAGAGCTAAAAACCACGAAACTTTTGATGAAGATCAAGGCAATGGTGATGGAATTATCAGTGACACGATCTCGTCCATGTCTGCTGCGAATTCTAACTACTGGATGGATGAAAACGACGTTAGTAACACCTGTAGAAGTGATCACAAGAAGGAGCTCCACAGCGAGAAGAAGATAAAGGAGGAGAAGATGAGGACGACGACCAAAGAAACGAGGCAGAAACAGTTGCGGACGAGAGAGTCCTTCAATGTAAGAAGTGGAGCACTTAACAGAGACAGCAACCTGCTCAGCACGTCCTCTTCCGGCACGGGGTGGTTCAGTAGCCTGGAAGAGTGGGAGAGGGTCGACGAAGAGACGGAGGCTCTCTTCTCCTCGAATAGTGCCTCGTCCGAGTGTTCCGAGTTCCGCGTTGTGGATGGAAGCTGCATTGGTTCATCTTCTACGCATCAGAGGTGCCCCAGGAGGAGAAGAAGAGGGAGGAAGAAGCGCAACGCGAACCGTCCTCAACCGCTTCCTATCGCTTCTTCTTGCTCTTCTTCCTCAGCTTCTGCTTGTTCTGCTCCATCTTGTTGCCAATGGGCTCCGTCGATTCCTTCTACGGTCAACCGCAAGGTGAGGGAGAGCGTGGCCGTCATAAAACGATCGAGCGACCCGTACAGAGACTTCAGAGAGTCGATGGTAGAGATGATCGTTGAGAAGCAAATCTTCGGCGACAAGGACCTGAAGCAGCTCCTCCACTGTTTCCTGGCTTTGAATTCTCAGCATCACCATCCCGTCATTATCCAGGTCTTCTCAGACGTTTGGGAAACCTTATTCAGCGTCTAGCTAGCTCCATGATCGCACTTTTGTCACTCTGCTATGCATATATCCCTTTTTCTCATTTTTCTTTTGTTCAGCCTTTTGACATTTTGTTTCTTGGTCTTCTTTCTCTCAACTGTTTTCTTCTCCTTCAGTTTCATGTAACTGCGTGCAAACCTCTTTGTGCTGTTCTCTTCAAATGCTAATCGTTAACTAAGATGGTGTTTTAGTCTGTTGTGGCTTTGGTTGATACCTCAAAAGGATGGAGATCCGATGAACGTGGGGATTTCCTTTGTCATTTATTTTTGCTCATTTCTGCTCTCCGATGGGGTGATGTTTGCATCTTGTCACTACAAGGATGAGTTTCGTCGCCGCTATTGCTCTCTTTGTCGTCGTTATAGACCCATAACGGTGATAAAAAGTGGTCATCCAGTTTTGGCCGCTATTAAGTAATAATGACGATAACTATAGATTGTCGTTAAAGGATCATCCCAATAACTATGACTTAGCCTATAATGGCGACGACACTATAGCGACGACTACCCTTTAATGATGACTTCATAGTCACAGTTATAGGAGATAATGACGATAATTAAATTTTGTTATAGCCTGTAACAACAAGCATGAAGTCGCCATTATAGGCTTTAACGGGGTTAAGACCTATAATAATGACACAAGAATGTAATCGTTATAGGCCTTAAAACTGCACAAATAAATTTTTATATTAGTTAAATTTTTTTTTAAAGAATTTGTATATGAAATATACATTCAACTTCAAACATTACATTCAACCAAATTCAAACAATAACAATGAATATGGAATCACTCAAACAATAACAATTACACGGTCAAATGAAAGTACATAATAACTTTTAATATTCACTAACAAAACCAAAAGTTCAAGTTGCCCAATCATTGAAATGATTGGCTGGAATCTCTCTCATCACTAGCTCAATAGAATCACTTAGTGAATTAATCAACCAATCAGTTTCATATGCCAACGAACTAATCTTACTTCTCTTTGCTTCTCTGCCATACAAAAATAAAAGAGCATGTTAGTACCTATGACAATTATTAAGAACATAATGCTCAAAATCATAAACACTCAAGTAAAATGTGGGGCTTCAATGTTTTACTGTCTCAAAGATGAAAATTTGTACTGCCAAATATAAAAGAAAACACATCAAAATATTATTCACTTGCTCTACATTAATAAGAATTTAAGATAAATTAACAAAGCACTTGATAGAGGCTTACCTTGTAGTCGAAGTTGAACATGCCCTGAGAGAAATGTGGCTCATTTACCAGCTGCACAAGAATGCCACAAAAAATAAATAAGTAAATAAGAGTATTTAACAAAACCACTTCTATTCTCAAATTAGGTAACATTATTTTACACTTAATTATTTCCTGAAAAGACAAGCAACTTAATATGATGGTAAATATAAACATAAAAAAACTTTTGATTTAGCATATTTCATTTATTATAAACCCATTACTACATATATATATATATATATATATATATATATATATATATATAGAGAGAGAGAGAGAGAGAGAGAGAGAGAGAGAGAGAGAGAGAGAGATGACGAGGAAATGGGGCATACCAAAATCGTGGAGAGATCTAGGATGGGAGGTTTAGTCTGAGCGATGCCACTATATTCAGCATGTCCTCTCTGAACTTTCTATTTTCTTGTATCTTTCGCTCCAGTTGTTGTTTGAGTCGCAACTGGTTTATCCTTTATTTTTTTCTCTCTCACTCCGGTTGTTATTTGAGTTATTCGAGTTCTGACTGTATCGCCTCCAACTGAGAAGATAGTTCTGAAACTCGAGTTTTGCCTTTGGATGAAATGGTAAATTTATCCATCCCTCTCACATGTCCAGACCGCTCCCCAATAACCTTCACAAAGACTTCTCACTGTGACATCAATGTGCCTCCTTATGCAAAACATGTTTCATCATCTTCAATATTCACATATCACAATTTTTTCTGCATGTCAGTGATATATAATTGGTTATCAATAACTAATGATAATGTATAAAATAGAATGAATGAATGTGACACTACAAAGTGTGAGTTACTTACATAGTTCTCTGATACTTCACTGCAGATGAATGTCTTGCGATCTGAATAAGTGTATGTCTCTAAGTAAAACTCACTCGCCGTCAGTTTTTTTCTTTCATTTAAAGAGTCTACGAATAACAAATTTAGAATCTATTACATCAAACATATTTAACATTGTACTACTATATGAAAAAAATTAAACTTAGAGAATAAGAAACTTATGCTTATATTAAACTTCTAGAGGTACAAAGACGATTCAGTAGTATGTTAGACCGTCTGTTGGGCTCTGTTCGCTGAATTTTTCTTGGACGTCTTCTGTTAACCAAACGAAGATCAATTAGTAGACGAAAATCTAAAATTTGAACATTTATTTACTTATAAATATATATTCAATATTTTCCATCCAATAGCTTCTAGTGAAAAAGTTGCAAAGATCTTTTCACACTTCATAGTCGATTCTTTTGAAAGGATATTCTTCTACTTCAAACATTTGTAATGTCTTGTAATGCTTGTAGGATGTTTCTTGCGCCCTTTTCTATGATAGTTGAAGTTGCTTATCTATGACAACATGATGATCAACTATATTCTCATCTAAAGTAAACTCTGTTTGCACCAAATTATCAAAAAATAGTTAGTAACACTTTTTTATGGACTAATTTATTTATCAAAATATATTTAGGCAATATACTTACAAAAATTGCCTCAAGCAACAACATCTTCTCGTCGTCTGTGACTTTTATCTATGTCTGGTGTGTTGGTCTGGCATTTTCCTTGACGATACACGTAAACCTCCTAGAGAATTGTGAGGCACCCTCGCCCATGACCTAGGCTTAACGGTTACTAAAGCCTTTCCTTGCTTGAGTTGCATTAGGTGGGCTACACATTTGTTTTTCTTATGTTTGCACTGGGAAGAACCTGCCGTTATTAATTTGTATTTACTTACATATATTAATAGCAATGACATCAATAAAATTTTAATTATACTAAAGAAATACTTGATTAATATTTGCCTAAGGCCACTGTAAATGGCTCTAGAGTTGCATTGGATTGTGGTGTTAGGGGGACTCCTCTTTATCCAATGAAGTATCACCTAAGTGTAATCTATGTTCAATCTCGTCAGGTAGTGAAGCGATCCTGAAGGAGGAGGAATATACATGTCCTCATCATGCAGATGACAACATCTATTAATTTTATGTAAACAATATTTTCTTGTATTTTAATCTTTTTTTTCAATGAATAATCTATTATATTATTTTTTTGACTCAACATTTCAAAGTGTGAAAGTTTTACTTTGCTTGATTTTCTCCCAAGTTATATGTTAATTCTTCTGCATCTTAATTCATTAGAAGTGAGGAGTTCCTCTTACATTGTGTGTTAAGGGCTGCAACTAGGCTTGCATTCTTGAGGCTTAGCTAAAACAAACTTTCATGGAGCATGGGATTGGCTAGCCCAAGCTCAAGCTGGGTAAAGCATTGCTAATACTACTACTATCACTCCTACTATAATTGCCACTATTGTTACTGTCATCTCTATCACTACCATGTTTTATACCAAAGATAGATAATAGGTAAAAGTGCATAGTAATATCCAAACATGCAACCGATTAAATCGAGAAGAGCATTGCAGGGTATAATCCTAGTACTTCATATGAAAAATGAGTCTAAAAAGCATATACATATAAATTTCTATATATACATTTATCAACTCAAGCGTGAACAATGCTAAGCCTTCATGTTAGGTTGTTTTCATACAGTCTTAAGTGAACTCTATTAGATTTTCTTTTAACAGTAAAGACATGATGGCTCTGTCGTGGTTCTTTTTGTTTAGTGGTGGCAGTGCTTTGATATAGAAAGACGTGATGACTCTATATCTAAAAGAGCAGAAGCCTATTTGGTAAGAACTAATTAAGAACTTATCATTTGTGATTTTCTCTTTATCAATTTTATTAATCTTTTATTGATATTTGTCTAAGTGCAGTGACTTATATTTTCCCTTCTCCTTAAGAAACATGGTGTTGAGTTAAATGCACTTGGTGGCACAGTTTCTGTAAGTCCATTAGAAATGAATGCTATGGATAATGAAGCAGCACCTGCAATTATAGTAAATCAGGGGCTATACTACCCTGCCACTAATAGCTATTATGGGTATTACGGTACAAGTAACACCTTTTCTTATGGTTCCTGTCAAAAAAATTTCTTTTCAGGTGTTTTTCTTTAATTTTATATTTTTTCATTTTTATTCTCCATTAGGTATTGAAGCTGTTGGAGATTGGGAGGACCACACTAGAGTTTTATGATTGGATGACCCATATCTTCAATACTCTATAAGCTTTGTTAATATTGTATTTTGTATTGTGTGCATGCCCTTTTCTTTGTCAAATATTTCTGCAGGGTAGTATACATGTCATGACATGGTTTTGCCCAACCCAATTCACGTGCTCTGACGCCTTTAGCCCAGGTGAGCACCTTGCTGGTGAAAGAGACAAAAAGGATCTTAAATGTGTGGATGTTTGCATGCGAAGTGAGACTTCCTCTCACAATGTGGGGTCACAACCCACCCAGGCTCTCATTAAAGCATTAATCTAGCAATGCATTTCATAGTTAGTTCATAACCACACACAAGTCCAATGATGTTCATACATGCCTCAATGTATCATGTCATAGCATGATAAAATATAATATTCAAATGCAAATAGATGTATTTCTACAACATGCTATGTATATCATTTTGTGTAGGCATCATAGCCAATTCGAGAGGCAATAATCTTTATTGAAAACATGAACATCATGATCACATGCTTCTATTCATCATATGCTACTTATGCAAGTTCTTTGAATCAAGTATAACCTCATGTCATATGCAACTTTCATTTTTCGCATAGCTTTATTATTTCATAGGCAATTCGTTGTTAGCATAATATGAACAAGTGTTATCATATGGCACTCGGCCCGAGCATAGACATAATGTATTTGTGTAAAGCATAACATAAGTATTTCATTCACTATGTCAAAGTGTACTTATTACAAGCATGAGCATAGGTAAACACGATTTTCATGAGCAATGTCTTATTGCTAATTCCATGAGCATAGACAAACGTGATTGTTCTATAAGCAGTGTCACCTTGCCTTTATCATAAGCATATGTAAAAATATATGCAATGCATTTATCATATGCATAAATACGTTCATTATTTTCATATTGCATTTATCTCAAGTATGAGTATAGTCAAGTATATCCTTTCTATGTGCAATATCGTATTGCATCCATTGTAAACATATGCATATACATATTGATTCTATATGCAATGTTACATTGCTTTAATCATACACATACATATAGGCAAAACTAATTCATTTTTTGAGAGAATCGTATTGCATTGATCTCAAGGCAATTAAACACTTAATTTTGAAAGTGTATGAGCATCTAATCCAATATGATGATGTTTTTATGTATGAAAAACTTAGGCTCACTCATAACCCTCTCAAGTATGAGTATGAGAGAAGTTTTGCAATATAATTCACTTTGGCTTTTGCATAATATATTTAGGACAAAATAGTTTGGAACGTGTAGCTATAGACTCTATTCTTATCCATTGCAATAACCTGATTTTTGCAATGAACCCTTTCGTCTTCCCATTTTTCCTCTATCTTCTTTTTTATTTGTTTTTCTTTTCTTTTCTTTATTTTTTCTCTTCTCTTTTTTTTTTGTTTTTGCAGCTAAGGAGCCGCTAGATGCTGGTCAGTCCAGCTAGTATTGGACAGGTTCTGGATCAGATAGCCCGACCTGGTTCATACCCTACCTAGATCGAACCATTCGGTATCGTTGATTTGAACCAGCTCGGTGCAGACCACCCGAACCGGTCTGCTCAGTTTCAGGTTGGTCTGTGCTGACCCAATTGGATCCAAGTTTGAAACAGCTACTGGTTCAGATCTGTCCGTTCTTGGCATGGTTTAGACCTAGTCTGGACCACGGCTAGGGTTCGAACTGGGTCTATCCAACCAGCCAACATTTCATATATATATATATATATATATATATATATATATATATATTGAGTGTTTCAAAATATATGTATGGTGAGGGCTTGAAATACATTTGTTGTTTCAAGTTCAAGAGTCAAATCTCAAGCAATGTGAGAAATAATATAATAATATAATAAATAAATAAATGAATATATATATATATATATTGATTTCTTCACCTTTTTGAAACAAATCTACCGTTATTATTTGAGACAACTTTCTTTCATCAAAAAACTTAAATAATTTGACTAAGTCATGAATAAAAATAATGGCTATCTATTACTCTTTTCTTCATAAGTTATTTTGGACTTTTTATTATAAACAAGAAATCATTTTCTATTTTGTGAATTCTATCACATTCACACAAATTTTCAAGACTACTTCATAAATGAAAAACTTCATGTATTAAGTATGATAATCTCATAAGCATGACTTTGTTGGAGAGAAGCAAAATTTGTTAGATGCTTATAAATTTCAAGAATGATAATTTCATAAAAAATAAATCACTATTCATGATTGATCATGGTTTTGAAATGATGAAACACCATTAGAGTTGGTGCACATCCATTTTAACCATGGTTTTTGCCAAAATCGTGTGTGAGTCAAGAAAGTGTATACATAAGAAAATAATCATGGTTCATACCATGAGAATTCCTTCTCCATACCCACATGTATTATGAAATACATGTTTGTATGGTTGAGAGAGAGAGAGAGAGAGGAGTTTGAATAAACGTCAAAATGCATAAAATATAAATTTACTTACCTTATCTTGTTGTTGCAACTAGCTTGAACCACTTTACTCTTGGATCTTCAACTTAAAGGTGGTGTAGGATAGAGTTTCTCAATGGGCACCCTACATTACACTCAAGTGGAGAAAATGAGCAAAACCCCAAAATCCTGAGAGAGGGAGAGAAAGAGAGAAAGGAGAGGGAGAGAGTTCTTGGATGCCTCTCCTCTTCCTTTTGGAGTGATATTTATAGGCAAGAAGTAATGATTACAATGAGATATGTGGTTTAGATTATTTATAAGAAAATGGAGGGTTGGGATTAGTCCAACCCTCTTCAAAAAAAAAATCTCCCATATATGACCCTTAACTTTCATAAACATGTGAAGACTTTCACTAATTTGGAAACCTATACAAATACTAAGGATTCTAGCCTTTTTCTCTTTGTATTTTCCTATGATTTGTTGAGATTTCTCTTGAGATCTTGGTAGAATTCTATTGGCTACAAATCCCAAGACAATGATTAGACCAAAACTTCCCCCTTGGTTAGACTCAAGTTTGTTCCATTTCAACTAACTTTAACAACCTAGTTACCATTTTGTCATATTTTATTATTTGTTAGTTTCACTGTTTGTTGATATTACTTTTAAGAATCTCAATTTATGAAAATTCCATATTAGTCCTTACTTTATTTTTTTGAAATTCTATTTCATGACTTTTCTACTTTGGATCTTTTAATTAGATCTGATCCAATTGGATTTGATCTAGATCCAAATTAGATTCAAACTCTACAATAACACTATAATAGATTTTTCCTTGATTTAAAATCATAATCTAGAAAATAATTCAAAAGTAATTAGTCACTTAAGGTTAATTAAACATAGTTTCTAATTAATTATGATTATTTAACAATTAAACATTGGTTTAATTATTCTGGTTAGTTAATACTAAAAAAAATATAAACAACCTTAATTAGCTAAGATAAACATTAAATCAATATTTTCACAACTTAGATTTTTCACATTAAAATTCCTCTTTATTTTGATTAAAATTTTAGAAAATTTGTGGGTCTTACATACAACCCGTTCAACCCCTACATACCTGGACCTGTCATTGGCATGGATGGCCAGTTTGTAGGATCTCAACCTTATTGCAACGATCTACATTACCAACATACAATTTCTTCTCCCAGTTATTTCTTAGTAGTTGTACAACCTAGGCTTGACACTCGCACTAGTAGTTTACTAGATGCTTCACTACCTAATGTTTCTATATACATATTTATTATTATCAAAATCAGTTCCCAGACAATCAAGTTTTTGACTTAGGTATGAGTTAGATTTGCAAATTATTCATAATGCAAATTGGCATATAGATCCCCATGTTATTCATAAAGCAAATTGACATATAAATCCCAAAACCATGATCTTGAGTTTACATAATGTGCATATAGTATTCAATCATTGCTAGCAGTAGAAAACTATTTATACCATAAACAAACTTCAACAAATCTAGTGAACAAAAAATAAACATAAATATGTATTGATCTATAGAGAAAAACAAGAATTTTCTCTACATCTCTATGGAACATAATAAATAAAAAAATCATAATAATAATAGTAGTAATAATAAAGAAAATAATCCAAGATTTAGAAGCATACCAAGATGCACAACTATCCTTACAACAAGCCCCATGTTGATTTTAAAGTTCCATGTATATCACTAAGGGCAGAGAGAGGCTCATAAAAACCTTAAAAAAGTAGATTGAATGAACACAGAGAGAGAGATACACACGCTCATAGAGGGCAGAGAGAGGCTCGTCAGGGAGAGTCGCCCGACCAAAGAGGAGAGAGATTATAGAGACAAAGAGAGGAACGATGGCCCAACACTATCACTCGAGCATGGATCAGAGCTGGTGGCCGACAGTGTCATCCAGAAAAATCACAGAGAGAGAAAGAGGATATCCTCTGACGATAGTCAAGCGGTGTCACCCTGTGCAAGGGTCGAAGGTGGCGGCCGGCGGTGTCACCTAGAAAAATCACAAAGAGAGAGAGAGGATCGATCCTCGGTTCGATGGTGGTCAGGCGGTGTCACCCGAGCAGGGAGGGAGGAGGCAGTTCAGCGGCGGTCTAACAATAGAGAAAGATCGTAGAGGGAGAGCGAGAAAAAAAAAAGAATTAGGGTATGATACTGGGCCCTAATTATAAACCCTATAATGGCAACACCTGAATGCCGCCATTATAGAGTAAACCTTATAACGGCGGCATTGAGTGGCCTTTAAATATAACCGTAAAAGTGATTTAACAACAATATTTAATAGCCATACATATCACCATTAATGATACATCAATAACGGCGATATACAAGGTCACCATTATAGAGTAAAACCCTATAACGACAATGTCGCAATATTGTCATTATTGATCAATAACAATGACATTTAATGGTCATTAAATATTGGCATCAAAAGTGCTTTAACAATAATATTTAACAGCCACATATGTCAGCGTTAAAGACAATATATAATGATGACATTTATTAATCACCATTAGAGACATATCTTTAACAACAATATATAAAGTCATTGTTATAGATATATCTATAACGATGATATATAGTCACCCTTGCAGCAATTCAACTCCAGCAATAACGACTTTTGTGTCACTGTTAATGAGTCGCTCTTATTGACCCTCATCCTTGTAGTGTACGATGTAACCCATCCTATTTCAAATGATGGGATCTGTAGGAGGCTTCGGCGGAATACAAATAAAAAACCCGAACCACTCCCATGGGAAATCAATCCTGTGGAAAAGCGGGGTCCACTGTGCAAAAATGGAGCTTTCCACGCTTGCACTCTATGGTGGTGGGGCCCGTGGAAATGCCATAGGCGCCTTTGCCGAAGCAGGTTATATGTTCCCCCCCCCCCCCGAACAGGGCAGTTAGCTACATCTCATGATCGGGGGTCCCAAAGAGCACCACGTATGTAAGCATGTGCGTCTCGTATCCCCATGTTTGTCAGCATTAATTAGCGTTGGAGTTTGATGCGATTGCAAAGACTTAAGTACCCTCTCCTCCATTGGTGCAAAAAAAATGACGGTTCTTGAAAAGGAGTGGTTGTAAAGACTTAAGTGCCCCGAAGATGATTATTTAAGACCCAGTCTCTGCACTGCAGGATTATCCGAGAAAGAAATCTCCCCTGGAGGAGGCCATGAACATCAACCCTCTTACTCTCTCTCTCTCCCTTCTATTTCTGCTTCTGTGCACATCCATTAGAAGATCATACATTGCTCCATCAAGCACCGACTGACCTGCACATTGACTGTTGTGGAGCCTGATTCAAAGTTTTTACCCTTACAGGAGGAGGGTCTGGGGGCTCCTCTCAGCGTGGGTAGCATCACTCAACTTGAAGAGTTGTGGAGTTTGATTTAGAGTTTTTACCCTTACAGAAAGGGGGGTCTGAGAGCTCCTCCCAGTGTGGGTAGCATCATTCAACTTGAAGAGTTATGGAGTCTGATTCAGAGCTTTTACCCTTACAGAAGGGCGGTCTGAGGGCTCCTCCCAGCGTGTTCATGGCCTTTTGCCCTTACAGGAGGGGGGTCCGGGGGCTCATCAACCCTCTCTCGCTCTCTCTCCCTTCTATTTCTGCTTCTGTGCACATCCATCAGAAGATCCTACATTGCTCCATCAAGCACCGACTGACCTGCACATTGACTGTTGTGGGTCCTTACTGATGAGCTGCCTCTAAATTTATTCGACTCTGGGTCCTTACTGCACTTGAAGTTGAGTCGTTGTATTTTTTGTTATTCGGTGGGTGGTGAGGCCCTCCTCTACTCTCTCAAGACTCTTAGCTTGGGCAATCTTTCTTTTGATGATTGTGGTTGTAATGTGTCGTTGAAGTTAAAATGGGGAATGAAATGACAATAAAAATCGCTGAAAATTTACAGAAATAAACTAGACTCAATAACGAAGACACCACTTTTTACGGATTTGGAATATGACCTCCGGTTAGGGAGATATGGCCCTGACAAGTTGGTCCTAATTCGAGTAGCGATTTGCTTACTGAATAACACTACAAATCGCTATAGCGATTTGCGGAAGACACTACAAATGGGTCGCCATCATATTGCATCGTAAGAATTTACAGAGCCGGTACTGAGATCTCATGTTCGGGGGTTCCAAACCGCGCCACGTATAAGATGCAGACCGGCATGTATCCCCATGTGGGTCGCCATCATATTGCATCGTAATTTGGTGCCGCAGCAAAGACTTAAGTCACCTTTACCGCCATTCGCTTCCTCTTCCTCGAACGGACATAAATGCCCTCCTTCTAGAAAACTGAATCGTCGGTTCGTGAAAATGACAAAACTGCCTTCCATCAATATCGCGGGAAAACGTTCCGCAGAGTTTGCGTATGTAGCAAGCGTTATGTTGTATGATACAAATAGTTCAAAAAAATCCTTTCTCGCTCTAAGCACTCTACCGGAGATTCTTTGCTTTCATCTCGAGTTGCCGGAGCATCCTTTCCTTTTTACCAGAGCATCTATTTTCGTCTTACGCGCAGTCGCAGCATCGTTGCCACCTTCTGTTGCGTATTAGTTGTTACTGTTGCTTACTCTACAGTTGGAATATCCAAATTCCCATCGTTTCGGTGAGTTTCGTGTAACTTTTCTTTCTTCAATCTGAAGATTGGTTCTTATACAAGGATTTGTATTATGAACCCAAATATTCTGACGATTTCTAATGATGATGATCGTGTATTGTGTTGTGCAGGTTAGCAATGTCTGCGCCTCATCAGATTAGAGATACCTCGTCGTTCTATGGGTTGTCTATTAGAGAAGTGATCCGCCAGTCCCATCTATCTAAAGTTTTTGAAAGATACCAAAATATACTTAAGATTGAGAACGATGAAGACAGGGAAAAAGCCTTGGAATCGTATTTTGCGGAGGATTATCCATCAGATATCGAGGCTGCGGACCAAAGAAAGAACTCTGAAGAACGAAAGATGCAGAACAAGGATGACGAAGAGAAGGCAAAGGCCAGAAATATTGATGAGAATATAAATAGAAGGCGGAGGATTAACGCACAGCAGATGGAAAAGAGGAAGAAGAAGGCGGAGGAGTGGGAAAGGGATGTTAGCAATATGATGGCGGAGGCTCATAGGAGAAACTTGGAGAGTAGAGCAATGCGACACAAGGCAAGGCTACTGAAGGAGGCGGAGGAGAGGCGAAGGCAAATGAATAAGGAGGAGAAAGAGAAGGAACAGAATATTCCTCAGTTTGAGGAAGAAAAGGAAAGGCGAATGAGGGAGTTGGAGTTCGACGAAGCTAAGGAAATGCAAAGGCAGCAGAAGGAGAATGAGGAAAAGAAGGAAAGGCAACAGAAAGAGAAGGAGGAGAAGGTAGAGAAGGAAAGAGAAAGGAAGAAGCAGGAGGAAGAATTGCAGGAAAGAAGGAAACAACAACTGCAAGAGAAAGAAAGGCGGTGGAAGGAGAAGGAGGAAGAAAAGGAAAGGGAAAGGAAGAAGCAGGTGGAAGAACTGCGGCAAAGAAGGAAACAAGAAATCGAAGAGAAAGAAAGGCGGCTGAAGGAGAAGGAGGAGGAAGAAAATGAAAGGGAAAGGAAGAAGCAGGAGGAAGAGGCGAAAAGGGAGAGACAAAGGAAGCAGAAGGAGGAGGAGATAAAGGAGAGAGAAAGGAAGGAGAAGGAGGAGGATGCGAAAAAGGAGAGAGAAAGGATGCAGGAGGAGAAAAGGGAGAGAGAAAGGAAGGAGAAGGAGGAGGAGAAAAGGCAGAGAGAAATGAAGCAGAAGGAGGAGGAGGAGAAAAGGGAGAGAGAAAGGAAGGAGGAGGAGGAGAAAAGGCAGAGAGAAAGGAAGCAGAAGGAGGAGGAGGAGAAAAGGGAGAAAGAAAGGAAGGAGAAGGAGGAGAAAAGGCAGAGAGAAAGGAAGCAGAAGGAGGAGGAGGAGAAAATGGAGAGAGAAAGAAAGGAGAAGGAGGAGGAGGAGAAAAGGGAGAGAGAAAGGAAGGAGAAGGAGGAGGAGAAACGCGATAGAGAAAGGAATCAGAAGGAGCAGACAGAAAAGGAGAGAGAAAGGAAGCAGAAGGAGGAGGAGGAGAATAGGGACAAAGAAAGGAAGCAGAAGGAGGATGAGAAAAGGAAGGCGAGAGAAAGGAAGGCGAGAGAAAGGCATGCGACAGTGGAGCCGGTAGAGATGGAGATTGAAAGGCAGTTGGAGGCAGTGGACCCACCAGAAAGTCCCAGGTTGGAGGGAGAATAACAGAAAATAGCGACCAAGGTAAATATATCCGTCCTGTCTGCGAAGATTTAATAATATGTTTAGCGATTTTGGTATAGCGATTACTGTGTTAGGTATTGATATTTATAGCGATTACTGCGATAGTATGTCTGCAACCGATATTATTTATAGCGGTTAGTAGAATAGTATTTATAAGTACAAATGAAAGTAATTTATAATTTGTAGGAATAATATGTTATTTTGTGTTACAGGGAGGTCACAGGAGAAGTAGAGCACCAGGTAAAAAGCTCGGAGGTCGCTGTCAATGGCCTGTAGTTCTGTCTTGGTATGGTCAACTAAGTGCATATCAGAAGGACCGACTACGAAATATGCACTTCGGTGGCCTTTTGGACCAGCAATATTTTGAAACTTGCTGGAATACCATGACTCACCTGGTAAATAAGTGGAATGATAAGACTAACACATTTCAGTTTGATTCTTTTGAGATCACCATGACTCTAGAAGATGTGGCGAGGATCACTGGCCTTAAGTGCGATGGCAGTGCTGTCCTATTACGGCATTCAAACTATAACGCAAGGGGAAACTGCACTGCCCTTCTAGGAATGTCAATTCCACATCAATGAAGGTCTCAGTTTTTCGTAATAAATGGGAAGGCCACTCCGCTACTTGTGCATCTGAAACAGCTGACCAAGAGTTGCGCGGCTTCCTTCTATATTTTTTTGCTCTTACATTATTTTCCGATTGTTTTGGTTCGAGAATAAGTTCCATGTGGCTGCAGTACCTGGCAGACTTAGACGAAGTCGACAACTATGCCTGGGGTGCCGCTATGCTCGCACACCTGTACAGTCAACTCCACCGTACAAGTAATGGTACGAAAACAGTTGGCGGATTTTGGCCATTTGTTCAGGTATTTGTTGATTACATACTTAGTATTTGTAGACAAATCTCATTGCAGTCTGTGGCGTTGCTAATAATATTTTTTTTGTTAGGCCTGGGCGTTGGAACATATTATCCCATTGCGTCCACGGTGTGGCCCTCCGATTTGTGGTTTTCCAAAGATCGGTCGCTGGGCCAGAATAAACGTCGCAGTTTATAATGCTAAGTCCATTTTAGATGGGCTGCAATTAAACGAGGTAAACGTTCTAAAATTGTTTACAATCGCGTCAGCATTTACCATTGAGTATTATAAATCGTTGTAATGTTCAGCATTCTTAAGTATACATCGTTGCAGGATTGTCTTCCGTAGTGCATATCGTTGTTGCCATATCATGCGTAAATAAATTTTAATATATTTGTCATTCGTTATTAAAAAGAATTACCAATGTACAGGTTTTGTGGAGACCTTATGGAGATGGGGGCGATGATGAAGACGTTGTTGCGGAGGCTGCCAGATTGTCTGACCGCGATTTGTGGCTATTTTGCAATTTTGAAGCCGAGTTGCAGCAAGGTAGTCGAGTTCTCCTACAATCTGGCTTGGGGCAGTCTATCTCAAATAAGCCTTTGGAGGTGAGAAGGAAGATGAATATTGGTGGGGGCAAGCACGTGAATTGGAGCGATCGCTACAGGGACGAATTATTAAATTGGAACTCAGGTGGTTTCCCTGCCGTACCGTATGATCATGAAGGACGACAATTTGATCCCTTCTATTTCGAAAGCTATTGGGAACCAATGCGGCGAAATCGGAAGATTGAGAAAATTGTCAACCCATGCCTCCCAACTGTCCCTTCTCATGTTGTAGCCCAGCCTCTACAACCAAAACGTCGTCTCGCTCTGGTTAATATGACTAGTCCATCAGTAACAAATCATGAGGAAGACCGAACACTTGCTCCAAAAGAGAAGACTGTCTTTGCCGCAAGGTTCGAACTTATTGAGAGGAAGAATAAGAAATTAAGGACAGAAGTAAGCACTATGGGCATTCAATTGAATGCAGTGGTGGACATGATGACCAGTCTTCTTAGGCAAGGTTTCGCAACGAAGAGGCCACCCAGGATAGACAGTCCACCAATAAAAAGTGAGAGACAAGTCTATGAAATTTCATCAGATTCGTCCAGTGACTCGGAATAAATCCTAGATTTTCATTTTTATCACGCTATACATTTGTTGTAATTGTATAATGAGTTGCGGTAACGTGAAATTCTTTTACTGTTTAATTCTTTATTATTACATCTTTCCGACTTTGGGTCTCGGTAATAAATAAACTTTAAACGAAAATAGATGTTTCTTCAGAAATCGTGGCATTGCCTAACCTCTTTGGCATCGCTAAGATATAGCATTTCCGTTTAGCAATCGCTGTATTTGTCTTCGCCTCGAAAGAATAGCGCACAAAGTATTGGCGATCTAAGCCATGAACAATAATTTAACGAGTTCTGACAGCACAAAGGTTTGTATCCATATACGATAATCGTGAAAATGTATTTGTGTTAAATAATCAATAGATAAGGAAAGAATTTGTTGCCATCGCTGGATACTTCGTGCTTTGAGTCAGAGAGCGATCTGTGGCATCGCAGCATAGTGATTTATGGGTATTGTTTGAATGTCAAATCACACGTGGAAAACGTATTTTTGAATATTTAAAACTTAATGAGCAGCATGGAAAGATGTATTTTTGAATAGTTCGAATGCAAGCATTTAATTTGGCGGCGGTTATAAAAAAAAGGCGGCATGCGAAAAGCCGTATTTATATTTTTTTAAACGCAATCAATTAATTAGCTTCGTGCTTTGAGTCGGAGAGTGATCTGTGGCATCGCAGCATAGTGATTTGTGGGTATTGTTCGAATGTCTAATCACACGTGGAAAACATATTTTTGAATATTTAAAACTTAATGAGCGGCATGGAAAGACGTATTTTTGAATACTTCGAACGCAAGCATTTAATTTGGCGGCGGTTATCAAAAAAAGGCGGCATGCGAAAAGCCATATTTATATTTTTTTTAAACGCAATCAATTAATTAGCGGGCTGTTTTCAAAAAATGGCTGCACGTTAAAGGACTTTACCTTTGTAGGTGAGGACGGCGTTTCAGTATCTCCGTTGCAAATGTGCCATCAATATCTCCGTCCAGGCATGGCGCCGAAGAAGGGGACAATCAGAGCAGTACGACCAGCCATGGCGGACAAGAAGAGGACGAGTGGAGAAATACGACCCGTCACGACGCCAAAGACGATGGGAGCACTACCACCGGGCATGGCGGCAACGGAGAGGACGATGGTAGCAAAACGACCAGGCACGGCGCCAGAGGAGTGGACAAGGGGAGAAAAACGACCAGGCAAGGAGCAAACGGATAGGAGGATGGGAGCTAAACGACCAGGCACGTTGCCAATGGAGTGGACGATGGGAGCAAAACGGCCACGCACGGCTCTGAACAAGAAGACAACCACATCCACAGTACCAGGACTAGCGCTTAAGAGGTATATTTTTTGAAACGCCTGAGCGGTTTAGTGAACATTTGGCTTTTCATGTCGTATTTGGACTAGTGTTGTTTACTGTAGACAATAATTTCAATGTCCAATCCTGAATACCACGCTCATGGTGCACTCAGTGCAACATCCACAGTCTCGGGTGGGCAGCAACGCCCTGACGAGTTCGTAGATGACATCGAGCAGATGCAAGATGAATTTGCAGATGGGAACACTATCAGTAATTTTGTAAGTATTTGTCCACTATCAATTTCTAGGTCATTGGTTTGCATGTTCTGAAGTTCGTAACTTTGTGCAACCAGACAATGTATGATTTTGTCAATTACATTCAGAGCAACCCAACGAGCAATACAGTACGCATCATCAGCCCGTATTTCATGGTATGTCTGGGCCGCTGTTGTTCTGTTTGCTTTCATGACGTACTCACGTTTCTTGGTGGTTAAACCTTGCTATTTCGTGCAACAGATGTACGTCCGGCGAAAGCCATACGACATAGGATTCGAAGATGCACTACCTTGTTGGAACAGCGATGATGAGTGCATATACATTTCGAAATTTGGAAAGGTAAGTGAACAAACCTCTTATCCAAGGTTTATTCGTAACATCCCCATCACGATAAGTCTCTGGAACGAAAAATGATTTTATCGATTCGCAGATTTTACTTCCTACACTCTGGCAACATCCAGACCATTGGGTCCTATACGAGATGAAGTTTCAGCTAAAACAACTATCGTGCTACAACTCATTGGACTGCCACAGTGGCGTAGAACGCGATGCTATGCATTTGGTAAGCTTGTACCTAAAGGTGAAGTAGCTATTCGAGGTGGACCGGACTGTAATATATTATCCCTTTTTCACAGGCGGGATTCCTTAACGGGCAAATGGGTGTCGACATTGGTGAGTGGATGTTGCTCTGTGCTGACGATGCTCCGTTACAAAGTAATGGGGTCGATTGTGGCATATTCGTAATGAAGCATATTGAAGCAATATACAATGGAGAAGAACCTTGTTTCCACGCTGTATGAGCTTCGTATCCGATGTTATTGGGTATTCCTGTTATATATTGGTTTCACATTACATGTTTTGTTGCAGGAACATATGCCGGTAATACGCGACGAAATATGCAGAAAATTGATTGAGTTTAAAACAAACGGCAGACAGAATAGTATAAAGTGAAACCTATCGATTGCTCTGTCTGTACAACCTAACGAGCCCCTCCATCACCATTCTCGCCGTCCTCCTCGACAGCAACCCAGTCGGTGCAGTCGCGCTGAGGGTGGCCAGCAGGAGCTCCGCTAAGTCCTCTTCCTCTCCCTAGCGAGGTCTAAGCGGATTTGTCGTTCCGGTGACGGGTGTTCATCTCGTTCCGTTGACGGGTGTTCTATGAAAAGTAAATTGTATTCAGAAATAGTTTTGTGTTGTATACGCATAACCAATGCTGGTAAAGTTGTTCTTAAGCAATGAAGAATACTGTACGGCGAAAGATATTTCTAAATATCGCATTACGTGAACTTATCAATAAGAAAGGTTTGTTCTTAGAAATCGCTGTATTGATGAACCGACGGTAATGTACACCTAAGGCAATTTCTTGAGACGTACTTGTGGATTTATTTGAGACCCAAAGATTCGGTCCAATCGCATTGACTACGATTCAGAATAGCCCTCTGGCATGACATTGTTTTCATTAATGCGGACTGCTTTTTTATTTAAGATTTGCTTTTGGTTTAATGAAACTGACGTATATACTCGAAAACTGACGGAGGGTGATAGGACGTTTCATTAATATTTGAATGACACAACACACAGTTCCACTTTGCTTCGCGAATAAGGAACCAACATAATCGACAATTCCTGCATAAACGACTTATTCTTGAATCGAGTGCATAGGCGGCTTCGACGCAGTTGTCGTATCCGTCTATACCTTTTTCATAGGTCTGTAAGATCATAATTGAAGAAACCGTCGTTTAAAATTCAAGCAATTTTCAAATGCTGGCACAGGTTTTCATGGTCGTAGCAGTGTAGTTTGATGTTAGACCACCAAGCGTATCGCTTTGTACTATTCGTAAAATACGAACGCGACATTAAAGCGATGTTTAAGCATACAACATTTCATAGCGATGTTGAATATTATCATTTCAAACATTAGAAGTCTTTGTTCATTGCACACATCGCAGTCTCACCCTGCGACTGTCAATCACGCGGGTTGAGCGCATATCTTTTATCAATTACAAGCCTTTTAGATCCTCGCCTCCGTCAGTTTCTCCTCCGAAATTAGAAAGGACGTCAACTTTTTGCAGAGTTCTTCGCGGAATCCGGGTATATCAACCTGCAAAAACAGATTGTAAACTAGAAGCAATAGACATGCCCTTAATTCCCAATAACATAGGCCAAGGAATGGCATACAACGTCGAAACAGGGTTCTGCACCATTGTATATCGCTTCAATGTACTTCATTACAAATACGCCGCAATCAACGCCATTATCTTATAAAGGAGCCTGGTATGTCGTGCGATAGATCCACTCGCTGACATCGACTCCCAAAATGGCTATGAGGAAACCGATCTGAGAATAATGCGACCGAAAGTAAATTCATGACCCCAGTACACTACACGATACTCATATAGATGAAATCTTACGAGATGGGAAATGTCTAGCCATAAACCACTGTCAACTTCCAACGAATTGTAACACCATAGTTGTTTTTCGCTTAAATCCATCACATATAAGACCCAATGCTTTTCAGACTGCCAGAGTGTAGGAATCAGTATCTGCAAATAGATCGAAAAAATGTTGTTACCACTGTCACGCTGTAATATTGCACTGTAGGTTTGTTTGCTTACCTTTTCACTTGTCATAAGGTCTCTGCAGTGATTACCGTTAACCCAATAAGGTTTGCCGTCTTGAAATCCACTGGAGTATGGCAAACAGCGTAATATAGTCTGCAAACCAAAAGAAACATTGCTAACACCAACGTTAACATACGAATCAATTGGACTAAATCAATAATGAAAAGCAACATAAAATACAACCGATATACCATGAAATATGGGCTGACGACGCTCACAGTCTGGTTTGGTGCGTTGCTTTTAATATAATTTACGAAATCGGATATAGTCTGTTTGCAGCAAATATGGTGTTGTATTGATCATACGTACACATGACTTACGTTTATAGACAACTACTACTAGTTTCATACTAACAAAATTACTGATCATGTTGCATTGTGCAAATTCACTGCGCATTCGGTGGATGTTCGACTGAAATGAATGCGGACATTGCAACGACCGATATTTAAATTACATTATATAGTACACAAAAACAAATCTCAAAAAATGCATGAAAGAGACGGATTTTGCTGAACATGTAGACTATGTGTAGAAAATATACCCATGATTCGCCATTGTTGGTCGTGTAGCTGTCTTCGTCTGCCTCACCGACTATAATTTTCTATGTTCGAGGGCGGATCTCCAGGTTTATGAAGGAACCATCGGTTTGGTTGTTGCTGGTTCACGAAGTAGAAGACAAACACACCTTCCAGTGCTTGTGCGACTATTTATGACCTAAAAGATGTACTGCTCAACCAACATGATCAATGAATACTGTACGACAACTCAAACATTTATGGGTATCCGTTGGAAAATACACATTGAGTAGCCTTTTATTTATAATATATGGATACAACTTTTCATAAGATAACAATAATGATTTCAAAAGGCAAGTGGAGGTGTCGAGAACGCGAAAGATTTGCTGGAGAAGAAGTTGACTGGAGGTGTATGGCGATTTGTGGTTATCGTTGAATAGCGATCTGTGGCATCGCAGCACAGTGATTGACAGTTCTACGCTGCGATGCCACACATCGCAGCACACTTGAACAATCCTTCGCATCACGCTAAGATTGACAGTCCAACAATAATCAACAACGTTCTACGCTGCGATGCCACATATCGCTATTCAACGATAACCACAAATCGCCATACAGTGATGTCATCATTCGCCTTCCTGCAGAAGCAAAAACCCGCTATCTATCGATTTGAACAAATTCAACAACGAACCGCAAGTCGTCAATGACAAACGACTATAAACTCTAAAAAAATCCGGCATTGTGGAGATCGGGTCATGCAAAGAGGCATGACAACTAAGTTAATAGCCCACACGAGATTCCTGTGTCCCAAACCTATCTGTCGACTGCATCATAGCCTGTCATGAAAGAGAAAATATTAGACACTGAATTAAGTTTCACAAGAAATGCATACCTCCTCGCAACATCGATTACATACCAAAAGCCTTGTAAAACTGTAGCGATAGTTGCTGGAAATCTGGTCGGGAGGAATGTAGGTTTGAACATTTGCCAGTACTTCTGCAGGGTATTGCTGCATGATGGACATTACACGAGTTAGCTATTTGACAAGCTTAACGCAATGGGAAGCAATATAATGTTTTACATACCTGTTCATTTGAAGGGCTTTGTTGTTTTTTATTACAGGTTGGTTGTTTCTTAGTCCTTTTCTTGCCAACCAATTCTAGTGCACCCTTTGCCCTCCGACGACTGCGATCAGAGGCAGGTTTTCTTTTGATACCCTGCGCTTCATGAATATGTCTATCATAATCAACAACGTTCACTACTGACTTGTTGAAGATAATGTTTACGCTTCGGCGCAACTTCTCGGGAGTGTCAAGCGAGACATATTTTGACCTACGTTGTTCGATCCCATTATCTTCGGCTGGTATTCATTCGTTGCAACAGACTTAATGTGAATTAACTCCACGTTTTCAAGTAACTCCGTTGTAACTTTTCTCACACATGCATAGCCTTCTTCGCTTCTCGATGCCAAATCAGCAACATGCATGAATGACCTACACAGTTGTTGGTAACGGGAGGCTATGTGGCACTTCTCGTCAACACCAGATTTACTCGCATTGTCCATAACGAGCATTTCAATCTTCGCGCATCTCGTCCATCTTCGCATTACGTAAGACTCAGGTATTTCTTGTATCTTCTCTTGATTGAGTGCCTTTAATGCATGACAGCATAGGATACCTTTGAATTCATATATTTTGCACGAACATTCTACCCTTCCGTTGTCGACATTGTACGTGACATGCGCTTCTTGCCTTTCCTGATGCTTTTCGCCCTCACAAAAAATATGGTATTTGTGCATATTCTCGGTTTGCACCAGTTCTTCTATTTTGCAATTCATGACATGCAACACCTCTTTCTTGATCCATTCAAATACAGTTAGTGTATACAGAGCTGCAGGTCGCATCAATATTTTCATGCCAAAAGTTAGAGGTCATGTATTGAAGCATTTCACGTCTTGTTCAAGCTCATTCTGTCTTAGACCGTCTACAAATAATTCATATTGTTCCATAAAACGAAACATTGTTAAACATGAATACAGGGTTTTCTTCAGCGTGGCATGCATAGATTCGGCTCTTTGTGTGCTTATCATACCTGCACAAAAGTATTGTCTTCCATATGCCAATGCCCACTTCTCTTTTTCTGCATATAAATTTTGTAACCACAAACAGTCAGCAAGGTCGTATGTCTTAATCATTTTGTCCCAATCTGACTTAAAGGTGACCTCGTCTACGCTATGAAGTACACACCTTGTAAAATGTTTGTCAAACCCTGTATTCTGATTAAATATGTGTCCTATGTTCTTTGCTGCATTTTGAAAGATATGCCACAAACACAGGCGATGATGTGCATCTGGCCACACATGAAGCACTGCAGCCGCAATTGTGTGATCACCATCTGTAAGTACAGTTTCAGGATGCTTCCCGTTCATTGCCTGTGTAAATACTCTGAACAACCACTCAAAGGTTTCCTTGGTCTGGTCATACACAAAAGCACCGCCTAATATACAACTCTGTGCGTGATGGTTCACTCCCACAAACTGCGCAAATGACCACTGTTCAGTGTTAATCTTTACTGTAGTATCAAACACAAGCACATCATTGAAGCATTCATAATCTAATCTAGACCTTGAATCTGACCAAAACATATTCACGGCATATCCATCTGCGTCCACTTGCATTGCACTAAAGAAACCATGTTCATTGCTTGATTTATTCTGTAAGTAACGAACCAAACAACATATTTCTCCGTTCTTCATGTTATCTGTCCTCTTCCTGCTCAAGTGGTTTCTAAGATCCAAAGGTGTGAATGACACATTTTCGCGACCACCATCTATGCGGGTAAACAAATTGTATGTCTTCCTTGGTGCAATGCCGGCGCTATCGGCTATTTCAGCCATTGCAGCATGAGCTACAATTACTTTACGATGTGACCTTAGCATAGGAGTCATAAATGATGCAGATAAATCATGATTATGATCACTAATTAAAGTACGCACGACAAATTTCCCATTCGGATGTCTTCTCAAAACCAATCTTGCCTGACATCCACATCTTGATTCTGGCGTGCTTCTAGTTGGATTTCCCATTGATTTCTTTCAACCTTGCTTGGAACAGACATATGTCTCTCTAACCAAGACACCCTGTGCATTTTTTGACCAAGAAAACCTTCTCACACTGAAGCCAACTTTTAAGGCATAATCATTGTAAAATTTATATGCATCTTCTTCGTTATTAAAATGCATTCCTTCTACAGGAACATAGTCAAGTGCAATTCCATGTACATTCCCAGTTCCTACGGTTTTATTAAGTGTACTGACATCAAAATCAGGATCATTATTGAATTGCATTTCTTCTCCTGGAACATTGAAGTCAGGTGTACTTCCGTGTACATTCCCGGTGCATACACTTTTATTATGTGCGCTGTCATGGTAGTCTACCTCATCATTGAATTGCATTTCTTCCACTGGAACATTCAAGTCAATAGTGGGTCTAATGCCTGCACCCTTCTTTTCATGTGCATCGTTAGTGCAGATGTTCAATTCTTCAGTTGGGTCATAAGTATAGATATTCAATTCTCTAGATCTTTCTATTGATTGAGCTACATCGTCTTTATTACAACCTGATGATAAGCTCAATAATGTTTTAAGCAATATATCAATTTGTGTTTGCAGTAACATGGCAAACAAGTCGATATTATCTCACAAAAATGAGAGTCTGTTACTAATACAGCGGTTTGAGATACAATGCATATGATGAGTGAATGTAGGATACCTAATGGGGTAGAGGCCCTTCCTAGCATCTGCAAACAAACATTCCTGTCAACAGGTCTCAGCGTCTTACAAATATCGATAAGTTTCCAACCTTCGTAAGAACAAGATCTACCTACAATAACCAAACAAAGCCTTAATGACACACAAGACGACATGCCTTCTTCATCGATAGCATGATGCTAGGAAGCTACTTACGCCGCCTTGATGGAACTGGTTGGAATGTTTGTGCATCATTGCTTTCTTCCTTAATGCCTAACAACAACGACAAATAAAAGAAGACAGTGGAATGTTTTGTAAGCAATATATCAATTTCCGTTAGCAAGCGGCATAGGTTTACTACGATTTAATCAGGATGCATATAAGAACGTATACCACTAGGGTTACGCAAGTCAAAGCAACAATTTAATGAATGAAAGTATCAAAGCAAGTGCGGTTTGATGTTTGCTTATGCTGAGCATCGACGTGTCGCTTACCATGCCAATAAAATAAACATGTCGTACATGTGTGTTGACGATAACGCTCTCATAATATCCACGAGGCTCTAAAGCGAGTTCAATAGAAGTCGCTGAGAGAGCAACGATATGCATGCGAAAATCGCCCCACCATGCGTGTCAAGATGTGTTTCTGCACCCAAATGTTTTCAAAGTCTGTGTACAAATATCTTACAAATACATATTACAAAACATATAATATCTTACAAAATGATATGTATAGCGATTTGTCAGATACTGAAAATTGATACGGCAGTTCAGTATTTATAACTTATAACTTGACGATACAAAAACATACTATCTAAAAGGTCGATAAATATATCGCACAATAAATTACAAATCGATAAGGAAGAACTTGAACATAATAGCAAACAAATCGATATTAACTAACAAAAATGTATCTCACAAAAACGAGAGTCTGTTACTAATACAGCGGTTTGAGATACAATGCATATGATGAGTGACTGTAGGATACCTGATGGGGTAGAGGCCCTTCCTAGCATCTGCAAACAAGCGTTCTTGTCAACAGGTCCCAGCGTCTTACAAATATCGATAAGTTTCCAACCTTCGTAATAACAAGATCTACCTGCAATAACCAAACAATGCCTTAATGGCACACAAGACGACATGCCTTCTTCATCAATAGCATGATGAGATGAAAAGCTACTCACGGTGCCTTAATGGCACTGGTTGGAATGTTTGTGAATCATTGCTTTCTTCCATGATGCCTAACGACAGCAGAAATGAAGAGAAGACACTGGAATGTTTTGTAACACAAGGCAGACACGAGAAGGCGACAGTGTGTTGTACAACAGGATAAAAAACAAGGCGGAAAGCTCGACTGGAGACGAAGGCAAAGTTTGCGTTGATAATGGGAGCAACTGTTACAGCAGATGGCGCAGGCGAACGTCTCCACTTTAAATGGTTAACATCAAACTTTCTGGATGAATGACTTTTTTGTCCTTTTCCCCACCCATCGTTTCACAACTTTTGAATGGAGGATATTTTTGTCATTTCCTCGAACCGTCATTTCAGGGCAAGAAAAGCAAGTAAGGGTGATTAAGTCTTTGCAACAGCACCAGAGTCCGATGCAAAGTTATGTCAACATACACGGGAATACGAGCCCCATGTGCATGAATACGTGGCGCTCATTCGATCCCCCGAACACGGACGTGGGATTCAGTGAATCATCAGGGGCGAACATACACAACCCTTCCCGCCTTTGCATTTGAACGAGATACAGGCTTGCTTATGTGACACTGGTCAATCACATGACAGCATTTCATGGGCCTCACAACAACAGAATGAAGGCCCCACTCAGAACGCTGTCGTGTGATTGGCCTATGTGGCTAGGTTCTTAGGGCGGGTATGTTGCACCGAGCCTCTTTCCTCCCAAACAAAATCTGGCCACCCTCTCATGGAAAGCCTTTTCACTGAAAGGGGGTTGGTGCCATTGATTTTGGGGTTCTCTTTCCTCGAGAAAAAAAAACCTACTGTTTGTGTTGCCAGGGTGGGGCTCTCAAAAACGCTTAGTGCTTTGTGCGTTTCTGTCAAAACCCTACATGACACACAGATACCACCTTAAAGTGATCGTTGTATCCAGGGAAGTGTTTTCAAGTCAAGGCTTGACAATATTTTGCCAGTATTCATTCCGTTTTTAGCACTCTAGTCTAGGCTCTGGAGGAAGAAAAGAAAGAGCGCGAGAGTAAGACATATTGTGTTCACATTGCATGCAACGACAATGCATGGTACAGCGCTGCTGGCAGCCACCCATCTTGGCATTTCTCGAGAAGGGCAGGGTCTCCATCTCGAAAAATGTTGAGATGGGTGGCTGTCAACAGAAGCAGTGGCGCTGCATGAAAAATGCCCTCTGACGTATTTATGCATTTCATCGGAGACAGAAGAGAGCAGCCCATGACATTCTTTGTGGTCTAGACTTTAGACAAAGCAGGCACCCGTACTTGGTCCTTGGATGCAGGCATGCCTTTCGGCTGTATGTAAGCAACTACCAGAGATGCCTTCCACCCGTGACACTAGCGGTAGAGTAGCCAACATTGCAGGCCCTTGACCCTCCATGCTTGTAGTGCAGGTGCAGCCTAGTGTAACAACCCCCTCCAACGCTAGACCACAAGCTTAGTTTTATCATATTTCCCAATTAATATTGTTAAAATCGGTTCACAAGTTGAATGGGCTTCTTAAAAGAAATGAAAATATCGAATAGAATCAATCTTGAATCGGCTCTTTTTTATCATCAGATGACATGCCATTAAAAAATAAAAAGATTTTTTTTAAAATTATATATTAAAAAATGAATTGAATCGACCCTAAATCTGCCCCTTTTAAATCATCTTTGGGCTGATTCGATCTGAATGGGCCGATTCAGACCAATTTTGACGGCATTAATATTCACCACCTGAGAGGCCTAGCAACAGAACATCGAATACTAGATTTTTTCACATGTGTGCCTCCACAAGAACGAAAAAGAAAAAGATTTTGGCTATGTCAATTTATGGCCAATGATGGGAGGGTGCAAATGTACTCATTAAAGCATCTCAAGAACCGATTCTCTTGCATAGTCAACATGGTTTATGATATATCTAGCATGGGTTTTCATCACCTTTGTGAAGTTGGTCGTGCAAACTTGGAGGCGATCTTCATCATGGAAGATGTTAAAAATGTGGTATGGTTATGTGAATGCAAAGATCCCGAGCATCATGGGTAGATCAATACTCATTCTTGTTCCTAAGGAAGCCAATGCAAAGAATATTGGTAGATTTTGTCTCATTTCTTTGGTTGGTACATATTTGAAAATTATTTCAAAGGCATTGGCATCTAGATTAAAGCATCACATCAGTTTATCTGTCATTCGCAAAGTGCTTTCATTATGTGATGAAGGTTGTTGAGTCCCAATATGCAAAACACCCGAGGGGGTGAATTGGGCATTAAAAATTTTTACTTTACGTAAGAGAAATTGCTAGAGATAGAGATAAGAAGATAATTCAAGACACCAAATTTATAGAGATTTGGTCAAACGTGTCCTACATCCTCTCAGCCTCGCGGTTAATCTACTAGCTTAATGGTGCTAGTAACCAATATAATTGTTTCACAATAACATAAACTTTCTCAGTTCATAGTAGCTCAACCTTAGAGCTTACAAACAAAAATAAATTGAAAACAAGTTACTCTTTTACAATACAAGATTTATATACAATGATAATCAAGAGTGAAATAAACCCAAAGCAAAATGCATAAAATATATCCAACACAATCAAAGAAATTCAAGATAGTTCATTGTTAGAGATCTTTGAATAACTTGAATGCTTGAAAGCTTTTGAATCTTTGAGGTCCTTGAAGGTAGATATGATTTCAATAGTCCCAAAGCACTCCTCCACATCATCAGTTTATAACTGAGGATGGAAAGTCATTGGGTCAGAAAACACCTTTATCTAATGGCTAGAAGTTCGTTAAAATCCGCCTGTTACGTTTAGGAGTTGACTCTTCTTTCCCTGAGGGTCGACTCTACATTTGATGAGTTGACTCTCTACTTGTGAGAGTCAGCTCTTGTTAATACAATGAATTGATTCTTAAACATGAGGGTCGACTCATTCAAACTCATGAGTCGACTCAAGGATTCACAGTTAAAGAGAATGCATTCTATTCTTTAAGGGTCGACTCATCCACCCTTGTGAGTCGACTCAACCTTCTTTGAGGGTTGACTCATGATCTATAGAGTCGACTCATTCTGCATAGAAAATGTGATTATCATTTGGATCTTTGAGGGTCGACTCTTAGAGTGATTATATATGCATTGTGCTTGAGTTTGTGTCTTAACTCATATGAATAGAAGCCTCTTCAAGAGTCAACTCTTCTTCACTAGAGTCAAGAAACTTTGCCAACCTTGCTCTAATTTAATCCATTGAATATAAGTATTTTTTTAAACACATTTTGAATATTTTTAGCTGTATTTTGAATTTTATAGGCATATGATTTAAGATCAAATCCTTGCACACTTATTATTCAAATATTAGTCTTTGGAGAGTTTTGTAATCATCAAAATCAATCTAGGAGCTCAACAAAGGTTGCATAAGGTGTGCATCTTGGCACATGAATATATGCATTCCATTAAGCAATCAGATAAGCCTACAAATTAACCTTGAGAAAACATTTGATTCGCTTGATTGAATTTTTTTGCTTAATTATTTGAGATGTGAACTTTTGCCATAAATGGCTCTCTTGGGTTGAAGGACTACTTCATGCTACCTCCATTGTTGTCTTTATTAATGGTGAGAAGGGAGAGTCCTTCAAACCACAAAAAAGATTGAGGCAAGGTGACTCTTTTTGCCCTCTATTATTTATATTGTCCATGAAAGCATTGTCAGTGATGACTAACTCAGCTGAACAAGTGGATAAATTTTAGGTTTATAGAGTATCCGATTCAATTTTTATTACACATTTACTTTTTGTAAATGATCTATTGGTGTTTGGGGAGGCTAATGAAGAAAACATGTTGGCTTTATGGGTGATTCTAAGATGTTTTGGGGAGGTCTCAGGTTCGAGAATGAATGGGGGCAAGAGCCAAGTATTGGTTCTAAATGAAGAATCTGGTTCTATGCAAAATAAAGTGTGTAATATTTTTTAGTGTACATCAAGTTCTCTTCCTTTGACATATTTGGGACTCCCACTTCACTTAAGAGTCTCTCATCAAATATATTGGGGCAAGGTTGATGACCAAGTGAGGGCGAGAGCCCAATCTTGTGTTGCACATCTTTTGTCTAAGGGGAGTCGTATTAACTTGGTGAAGTTTAACATATCCACCATGGTTCTCCACTTTATTCAAAATTTTAAGATGCCTAAGAAGGTGGAAAAATGGTTGATTATGATTTTTTAAATATTTATTTAGAACAAGAATTTAGAGAGTAATTCGAGATCCTTGGTGAGTTAGGCGGACATCTTGACACCATTGGAATTTGGTGGTTTGGGCATTCAAGATATCTATAGATTTAATATAGCTCTACTTGCTAAATGGGTGGGGTTGATTTTCAAGAAGGGTACTCTTTCCATTGTTTTTTTTAGAAAAATACAATTTATCATAATGGACTTGAAATTGGTTGAAAAATTATAAATGGCAAGGGGGGTCCAAAATTTAGAAATGGTGGATTATGGTGATTGATGATTTTTGTCAATTTATTAAGGTTCGGTTGAGTGATGGTGCTCGTACTTTCTTTTGGCAAGACAAGTGGATGGGCGATCATTTGCTATGGGATGAATTTTTTGATTTGTATCTCGTGGAACATAGAAAATTTACCAAGTGATATTGGTTTACCTAATTCTAGCGTTTGGAACATAATATTGAGAAGGAACCCCTCTGAGGTGGTGTTTCAGCAGTGGTCTACACTCACTTCAGATTTGGCCATGGTTTCTTTGACGAAATTATGTGGAACCTGTACCATGATGGTCAGTTCTCGATAGCTTCATTTTACATGCATTGGGTATCCCTTTCTGTGTTTGGATATCAAAAAAATTAGTATGGGAGGAGTGTTACCTTTGCGGGGATCGTTGACAGCTTGGTAAGTCATTCATGGAAAAGTGTTGATGGAAGGTAGGCTCAAAGAACATGGTTTTTACATGGCCAGCCGGTGGTCTCTGTTTTGCTCATGAGGAATCTACTTAACATCTAGGAGTGTCCCTTCATACAGAACCTCATTTGGCTGCCTTGGGGAGACATGGATATAGCCCAGGACATCATTTTGTTCCCTAGATAGGTCTTGATTGCTGATTTTCTCAGGTCAAAGGGTAAGTGATGGGGGTTCATTTGGCGAGTATAGTTGCTCTTGGCATGGACCATCATCTGGTTTAAGCATAACCATCACATTGTTAGGAACGAGGAGACCACCTGTAGGGTATGCAGGAAGTGGCTTAGCGAGGCTTTGAGTTGGATTGGTGCTAACAAGGTGCAGATTTGATGCATGTTTGCTGCATCATTTTATCACCTCGAATAACCTTTGTTAATGTTATGGTTTTTTATTATTATCTCTATTTTTTCTCTATGTTTTGTGGTGGGTGATACCTCATCACTATTGCTTCTTTGTTGTTTAATTGTTGTTGCAACTTGAATGGTTTCTTAATGAAACATTTTTTTGTCAAAAAAAAAAAAGATCTTCAAAAGAACAGTATTTGACCACAATGACTCCTACTACAACATCTCGATGAAATGATGTTTGATTTCTATGTGCGTTGTTCTTCAGTGAAATACAATGTTTTTATGTCATTGAAATAGCTGAATTATTATCACAAAAAATCTCTGTAGGATTGACTTGATTTTGGTAGATATCTTTCAAAAAATGTCTCATCCAAATAGCTTGGCATGCTGCTACTGTTGTTGCAACATACTCTGCCTCAAATGATGATAGAGCTATGAAATTTTGCTTTTGAACTCCATGAAACATCACCCGATCAAAATTCGAAGACAAATCCGCTCATACTCTTTTGATCATCTATATAACCCGATCAATCACTGTCAGTAAAGCCAAATAACTTAAAATTAGTGGTTGGTTATACCAAATTCCATAGTTGGAGCCTTTGAGGTCCCTTGAGAATTCATTTGACGTGAGCCCAATGGCAATGCCGTGGTTTGTGCATGAATTGACAAGCTTTGTTAATGGCATAAGGTATATCTGGTTTAATAAATGTAACATATTAAAGATCTCCAACAATGCTTTTGTACTCAGTAACATTTTTTAATAGGATTTCGTCATGTTTGGATAACACGTTAGGTGCAGCAGGAGTGATCATGGGCTTGCAGTCAATCATACATGTTTTTGTTAAAATATCCAAAGTATATTTCCTTTAACATAAAACCATTCCACCTGTAAAATCTAAAACAACTTCAATTCTGAGAAAATAATGTAGTGGACCAAGATCTTTAATAGAGAATCCTGATGCAAAATTCTGTATTATTTGATTTATTGCAACCTGTGAGTTTCTTGTAAGTATAATGTCATCAACATAAACCAAGATGAACATGTACAACTAATTGGTGTGACAAATGAATAAGGAAGGATCTGTCAGTAAAGCCCAGTCTACCTAAATAGACACCAAGTCTTTCAAACGAGGTCCTGGGAGCTTGTTTCAGCCCATAGATGGCTTGACCAAGTTTATACACATAGTGAGGATGACTTCTATTTTCAAACCCTTGTGGTTGAGACATGTAAACTTCTTCTTACAGGATGCCATAAAGAAATGCATTGTTAACATCTAATTGATGTAATGGCCATCCTGAACTAACAACAATAGATGAAATCATTCTTATAGACATAGGTTTAATAACTGGACTAAAGGTTTCAAAGTAATCAACACCTTTCTGCTAACTATATCCTTTTGCAATAAGCTGGGCTTTAAACCTAACAATTGTTCCATCAACATGTCTTTTGATTTTGTAGATCTGCTTGAAACCAAGTAAATTTGTGGCCTTTTTTGGAGGAACAAGAGTCCATGTTTGATTTTGATGTAGAGATCTAACCACTTCTTCCATAGCCTAATTGCCACCTAGGATCAAAATTAGCATGGTCAAAATTATAGGGCTCATTTCAATCATATTTTATTTCACTTAGGAGAGCAATTGGGTGTCTTGGTTTAAAAAAAGTCTAGGTCATAAGGTTCCATCTTGATATCTAGTAACCATATGATAAGATCTAGATAAAGTGTGGTTAGAGAGATCTACTATGAGAATCAATCCAGAATAAGATGAGGACAACACATTTTCACTAGATCTCTCTTCTAAGGAAAGTTCTGAAGGAGAAGAGGTTCTTGATTCTGAAAAAGGTTCTAATGGGGACATTCCAGACATGGACGGTTCATGTGAATGCACCTTAGGAATGGATACTTCCTCTGAAGATTACATGGTTGACCATAATCTATTAGATTAGGTAGTTGTATGAGATTAACTGGTTCCCTATGGTTAATGGTTTCAACTAACTTGCTTGACAATTTAGAATTTTGAGTATGGATCCAGTTTGTAACCTCTTTTGACGTGAGGGGTTATTTCCTCCTAGCATACATAAAGTTTTGTTCATCAAAAACCACATGTCTATAAACAAAAGTTTTCTGAGCTACTAGGTCATAACACATGTATCCTTTATAGTTGGTTCCATAACTCAAAAAAACACCATGTTTGGACTTGGGTTTAAGTTTGGATTTGACGTATGGGACAAGGTATGGTTAACAAGTACAACATAAAACTTTAAGGTGTTCATAACCCAAGACACGATTGAAAAAAAGTTCATAGGGCATTTTCTGACACAAGGTTGCAGATGCTAACCAATTAATAAGGTAAATGGAGGTTTTAAAAGCATCAACCTAGAATTTTTTACTAAGACCAACATAAAATAATAGAGTCAAACCAGACTCGACAACATGTCTATGCTTCATCTCAATGACTCCATTTTGTTGAGGGGCGTGAGGACATGAGAGCCACCTTTTAATGCCATATCTATTTAGAAAATTGCTAAAATTATCTCTAACAAATTCATCCCCACTAGCACTATGAAAATTTTTTATTTCTTTTTCAAGTTATTTTTTCACAATATTACTGATGTTTATAAAACAAAGAAAAACATCTGATTTTCTGCTCCAAGAAAATAACCAATAAAATTTTAAGAACTTATCAACACGTGACATATAATATTTGAAACTTTTCCAAGATAGAGTAGAAGTTGGGCCCCATAAGTCAACGTAAATGAGCTCCAACGGAGCTTGAACAAAATATTTAGCTTTATCAAAATGCAATTTATGATTCTTACTGATTGCACAGGAAGAGTATAGTTTCATATTATTATTCATAAATGAAATAGATCTAGTTTTTTTAAGATTTTTCAAAACTTAAAAACCAGGATGACCTAAGCGACAATGCCAAATTTCATCAGAAAACTGAAACTTATTTGCACCTATTCTAGCAAAAGAAATTGTAGGGGATAAAGCCTTTTGATCACATCCTCCAGATGGCCATGAACATAGTCCTCCTTTAATCGGTCCTCTTAGGAGAGTAGTCTCGCTCCTTAATTCCTTTATACAAAACCCATTAGCATCAAACTAAAATAATTATTGATTATCTTTCAAAAATCTAGATACTGATAAGAGATTTTTCTTGATAAAGGGAACAAGAAGCACTCCTCTTAATTTAAAGTTTTTATTTTCATAATGCAAAAAGGATTACCTATACTGGTAATATATAGTTGAGTACCACTTCCAACCATCACACCATAAGAACCGTGATACTTGGTTTTATTTATCATACCTTGATCTTGAGCAGTAACATGGTGTGAAGCTCGTGTATCTGGGTACTAGGCTAAATCCTGCATGATGTTGAGTGTCATAGAAGCAAAGGCTTTCATGATGTCATAGCAAGTGTGAGCTGTGTGATTACGATGACCACAAAACTAGCAAATAGCTTGTCTTTCTCTCTAATTTTTAGACTGATTTTGAGGAGGATGTGTGGGACCAAACCGACCACCTTGATTACTAAAATTTTCAAAAGATTGACCAACCTCTATGGATCGACCTTTACCTCTTCCAAAAGATCCTCCTCTGCCATGTCCTCTCTGAGACATAATAGAAGAGGTTTCTTCTTGTAGAAGTTGGTTGTTTATTATTTGTAACCTCTTTTCTTGATTGATCAACATTTCATAAATATCTATAAATAAGAAAAGGTTATCTTGAGTGGTCGCCGAAGTGGAGTTCGTTCTTTAATTAAAGGATATGATCATTGGATTGAGATGAATATGCATGTTCTAAAGTAGTTCATGCCTAAAGAGCAATAGAGATCTGAGTAATTTGGCCTAACCTAGGCATAGTAATAGTGGCATGGATCCAACTTAAAGTAAGTTGATCTGTTCTCTTCCATATCAAATACTCAGGATTTGGTTTTATATCATTCCCTTTCACAATTGATTAACTTGGTGCAGGGAACGATCTATTAACATATTTGAATAGATCCTCGGAAAACATAACGACTTCAATTTGTGACTTCCATACTAGATAATTATGTCTATCAAGCTTGATAGATACCAAGGAAGAGAAGCTTTCAAATTTATTGGTGAACACTATCCACTTTGTCAGAGACTCGCATATTTTTGGAGGAAAATCTCTCTCGATATTTTGAGATTTTTTTTGCTTCTTTCATAACTATATGATTTATGAGGTATGGAAAAGTGTGCTAACTCATACAGTTGTACGGTTCTAATACATGAATGTTAGTGTAGGGATTTACGCTAATCAAATAAGAATTATAAAATGTGAAAGCATATGTTTTGTATATATGTTTAAGTAAATAATGTGTATATGTATTTTCAAATGATGAATACACATGTTTTAAGTTTTAAATTACGTAAACATGAATTTTAAATGTTTAGAGATATTGAATACACATGTTTCAAGTTCAAATTACGTATACATGAGTTTAAATGTTCTAAGATATAGAATATGCATGCTTCATGCTTTAAATTTTATATATATATATATATGAATTTAGACGTTTTAAGATATTAAATATGCATGCTTTGAACTTTAAAGTGTGTATACATGAATTTTAGATGTTTGAGATGTTGATTATGCAGGTTTTAAGTTTCAAATTATGCATAGATAAATGTAAGATATTTTTGAGACATTTAGTATGCTTGTTTTCAGTTTTTAAGCCATGCATGAAAGGATTTTAGATGCATAGTGATTTGTGGAATATGCAATTGTGGAACTTCGAATATGTGTATATGGACTTTGGTTTCTTTTAATATGCAATTGAGAAATCCTGGTTATTCCGATTTGACCATATTGAGATTCGAGCATTGTTTATATTGACTATATTGATTTTTTGATATGCTCATGTTGGTTTTCAAATTTGTATGTATGGATTTTTGAAAACTTGAATGTTTGTGTATTATGAAAATCCATAAAATGTATACATTTGTGGTTTCTTGGAAATTGGATATTTGAGAAACCTGGTTTCGGTAAGTGGATATGTGTCATAGATGTGCTATACGCATATGGAAATCTGATTATGGTAAGTGGTTGTACTATAATAGAGTACTTATACAAAGGCATTTCGGTACCATGGAATTTGGATTATGGTCATGCTTGTGTTTAATGCATATTGAAACATGATGTTACATATAACTTTTATTGTATTATGCATGTTATGAGTTATTTTTATGATATGTCAAAATGGCACATGTGAAATTATGAAATGCATGCATAAATTGTTTATGGCTCACAATAGAGATTGTGGTTCATAGAGCCCAGTTGACTATGTTGAATATATCATTAAATGGCATTATAATATGTTAAAATATTGCATGTTGGGAATTTATGGATTGCATGCATAAATTGTTTATGGCTCATGTTGGAGTTGTGGTTCATTGGTGCCTTCATGGTTATGGATATGTGGCATGTGATGATTTATATTATAATGCATGTGAGGCATGCATGTACATGTGTTAGCTTTGAAATGAGCTTGAGTTGATAAAAACTCCTATAGCTGCGAAGGGTGCATAATAATAAGTGATGTACATGCACACATAATAATTAAGTGGGAATCGCCTTCACAGGTAAGATGCTCAACTGGTTTAAAGACATCGAAGCATACTGAATGAGTTATGATTATGTAAGGTTACCTTGGGGAGATCTTTTAACTATTGAGCCACGAGCACCAAATTATTTGGGCTCACGTGAATTAATGCAATGAATAATAACTATTAACTCATTTTAGTCGAGTGGGCTTACCTTGGAGAGGCTAAGTGGTACACACTCTGAAAGACATTATGATTTTATTGAGAGCAAGGTATCTCACTGAGTTTCCAGTACTCAGATTTAAGGGGCCGAGACTACCAATGTATCTTAGGTGGTAGATCTCATACTATTGTAGTAGTCTTGGATATATCTGAAAGAGTGGAGAGTGGCCTATAGAGAATTCTCTCTTGGTTACGGATCGTTCCCCTTTGGATTCATTTCATCTAGTCATTCAGGATACTAAAATACATGACATAATAAATACATGAATGATCTTGGCTAATTGGACAATGAGTAGCTCTACGAGTATCCTCAGGGAGAGTGAATATCAAAACAAAGACCTTATGTTTACACAGTTACTTGGAATGAAAATATATCTTGTTAATGCAAACAATCAAGAGTGGGCATTTGCATTACATTGCATGTAAGAGTGGACATTTACATTACATTGTATGCAAGAGTGGGCATTTGCATTATATTACATATTTTGAATTATAATACTTGTTCTTAAACATTATCATGAGATGTGGAGATAGTCGTTTGGGAAACTATGGATATGGCAATGAATACATTATGCTTATCATGATTATGTGTTGATATTGAAATGAATGCATTGTGCTCATCATGATTGACAAATATCATGATTATGTGTGGATATTACAACAAATGCATTATGTTTATCATTATGGACGTATATCATGATTATTTGTTGAGTGAAAATGAATGAATTATGTTTATCTTGATGGATGTTGTTGATGTATATCATGGATATATGATGAATATTTGATGTATTATTTGTTTGTTATGAATGTTTTGGTTATTTACAGTGATATGATGTTGGTGTATACCTACCAGGCTAGATATAGTCTGACAACTTATATTTTTAGGTGATGAATGATGTGCTGGACCTTGGATGGCATGATGCGAAGGCGGTGTTGAGAACCATATCTTTTAGAACTCTTGGATAGACTTAGGATTTAATTAAACCTATTTAATTCTAAGTACTTGTTGATTTGACTCCATCATCTCCATTTGATACAATTATGCTTAATTGTGGGAATGCTTTATGCATGAGTTATGAATGATTTGGTTTATGAATGATTAAATGTATGGATGATTTGGAATAGAATTTTTAAGTATAATCATTCTATGGTAGATCTTGATCAAGTCCAAATGGGAATTGAATTCAATCCTATGTTGTTAGAAAACACATGTAATCTGCCTAAAGTTTTTAATATAAAAAGATATTTATGATTTTCGTTGTGTTTTAAGTTTAAAAGGGGGCAAAAATTGGTAGGTATTTTTGGGTTATAAATTTTTGGGTGTTATAGAAGTAATGCACTATCTTATATTATATAAAACAATCATAAATAGTGATGAAGATAAAAGTTATGACTAAATTAGACCACCTACCTCTATTGTCTTCATTTTTTTTGTAAATAACTAGGTCAGTGCGACAATTATATTGTCAATAGATGTTTCAGGCACATCTATCCTAATCAATGGTACATCAACATCAACATCAATATTTTCTAAAGTTTGAATGTTGTATGACTCATTTTCAATATAATTATCACTAGTATCACCATGTAGGTTGTCATCTTCATCAACTTGTTGTCTATCAAACTCAAAAGAATCTTCAGGCTTTATCCTAATAACAAGTTTTCAGTCTTTGTCAATGTAATCTTGCACATAAAATATGTGTTCCACCTATTATGCTAATAATAAAGATTTATTTTTCATTCATCTATATTTAGAATTCTCAACCTCTTAGGTTGCCTCATCCACTCTACTCGTGGTCGATTGGATCAGTACCTCTATCATGAATTGTCTGTTTACTCATCTGCGTCACCTCCCAAGTGTGCACAGTGGCTAAACTTTGTTCCTCCTCTTTACATCCAGTGTGCAACTCAACCTCGAGTATGTTCCACCTTCATTTCTTCTAGTTCCACTTGACTTCTAAGAACCACAAAGGGGACATAATCTCCGATGGCTGTGGATCTATCAAACACTAACTCAGAGAAACTGATGGTAGAAAGGGGCATTTTGTTGATGATTCAAACAGAGAGATTGGCTGTTGCAAAACAACTCTGAATGGATTCAGTTGTAATATATGATCTAAAGTAAAAAGGCTTAGTTTTGGGTGCATCTTTGTCTGGCCCTCTACTATCGTACTGTCTGCCATCATCAAATATAATTGTGCATCTCCCTGTCTGAGGACTCGAGTCATCTGGCATGTCTTCATCTAAGTGAAAGGTGCTCAGAGTGTTGCAGTTAGAGTGATCCTCTCCCTCGCGTGTAGAAACTCCATCTGCATGTCTTTGAAATTTCACTCACACTACCTCCCAATGCCACATTTGCCCCCTTCATGGGCAGTACAAAAAAGTCGACTGCAAAGTGATGGCCCTGTATCTATAATGGGCCCTTCAGGTAGCGAGCATCACTTTTCCCTCTTCACTTGACACTCCCTCTCTTCCCTGAGGCGAGGCAAGACAGACTGACGGAGCACGACGATGGAAAGTGTGTAGGCAATGAGGCACCCAACATCCTTGGTGGCCATGATGAACGAGATCAGTGGCGGCATTAGTAGCTAGATCCAACCTTGGGACGGTTGATCCGAGCTATAAAAAGACATATCTGATCCAGCAGCAGCATATACAGTTCTGACAGTCAGACACTCTCATGTTTCTAGATGACTATGGTCCACAGACAGCAGATCAGAGGTTGAGATTTTGATATGTTATTCTACACTAGGGATGGCAGTGGACCAGGGGAAAGCGGGGCCCCGCCCCGTTTGGACCGGGGATGAAGGGTATGAAACGGGGATGGAGGCGGGGACAAAGGTTAAAATCCATCCTCGTCCAGGGGTGGAGGCGGGGATGGACGTGCACTTTTCCCCGCCCGCATCGTCCCCGCCACAATCCCCGCCCCAACCACTTTTCTCCGCAATATCCCCGCCCTGCCTCATCCCTGTTTGAACCGGGGATGGAGGACATGAAACGGGGATGAAGGCGGGAGTGGAGGATAAAATCCATCCCTGTCGAGGATGGAGGCTGGGGTGTAGGATAAAATCTTGAGGCGGAGCGGGGGTGGAGACCTTGTCCCCCGCCCCGCCCCACTGCCATCCCTATTCTACACTTCCTATAGATCCAGATTGCTTTTGGAATCGTGTGAAATGGACAAGTATTGATGGAGATATGACCCTCCGAAGTTGAGCTCGAGATTCTATTAGAAATGTGAGTTTTGATTCACAAACGTCTATGTCTCCAAAAATTCCAAATAAACCATATCTCAAACTCTAACTAAAATGAGCATACCTGTAAAAAATCACAATTTTAGGACCCATAAATCGTTAGATATGAAATTTCTTCAAAAATTGGCTGAAACCCTATCCTAGCATGTAACCTAAACCAACAACCAATTTGAAAAATATGATCTCCCTAACCTACATAAATTAAATTCTAAAATTTGTATTGTGGTTAAAATATATTGTATTTTACCTAATCCAACAAATTCATGATTTTTGGAAGCGGAAATTGGACGTTCTGATTTTTGTTTAGGAACCTATTTTGTAACACTACAACAAAGCAGTGGATTAGCAACGACCTCGTTCCGTCGCTAGCCGGCTTAGCAACGGATTAGCGACAGATAGCTTATGTCGTGAATTTTTCGACGCTAACTGGCAATGGCATAAATCTGTCGCCAGTTCCGTCGCTAATTGCGACAGAATAATGAACGACGGATTCTGTCGCAAATCTGCCGGTACTAAATGGCGACCTCGGCTTGGTGACAGATTTACAGCCGTCGCTAAATTATATGTATAGCGACGGATATATCTGTCGCTAATCCATCACAAACAAGAAAAAAATGAAAAAAAAATTGAAAATTAAATATCGAGAACGCTACAATTTATATTTCCTGTAAATAAAAAACAAAGTACACATAAAATTACATATAAAAGGAAACTAAAACAATTAATCATTCCACTTTAAAATTAACAAGTTTAATTATTTACAATTCAACAATTACATTTTCGAAACAAAAATAAATAGAACAAATTCAACACATTAATCTAATCATTGCCAAGATTTCGTGTGTCTTCTTGTTCATTGCCTTGATCTGTCCCTTCAGCTCTGCTATGCTGATTATTGCTAGCAACCTACACAAGAAAAGAACAGTTAGTATTCATAAACAAAATATATTGAAATAAATTATACACTATATGTGATTCTATTATGTGCTCATATGTGTTCTAAGGCATATGTGATTCTATCATGCTCATATGTGCTCTAAGGCAGGCAAAAAACTCTATATGTGATTCTATCATGAATGATATGTGTTCTAAGGCAGTAAAAAAACTCTATATATGATTATATCATGCTCATATGTGTTCTAAGGCAGCCAGAAAAACTCTATATGTGATTCTACCATGCTCATATGTGCTCTAAGGCAAACAAAAAGCTATATATGTGATTCGATCATGCTCATATGTGTTCTAAGGCAGTCAAAAAAACTTTATATGTGATTCTATCATGCTCATATGTGCTCTAAGGCAGGCAAAGCAAAAAACTTTATATATGATTCTATCATAAATGATATGTGTTCTAAGGCAGTAAAAAAACTCTATATGTGATTCTAGCATGCTCATATGTGTTTTAAGGCAGTCAAAAAACTGAATATGTGATTATAGCATGCTCATATGTGTTTTAAGACAGTCAAAAAACTAAATATATGATTATAGCATGCTCATATGTGTTCTAAGGCAGTCAAAAAAACTTTATATGTGATTCTATCATGCTCATATGTGCTCTAAGGCAGGCAAAAAACTCTATATATGATCCTACTATGCTCATATGTGCTCTAAGGCAGGCAAAAAGCTATATATGTGATTCGATCATGCTCATATGTGTTCTAAGGCAGTCAAAAAACTAAATATGTGATTATAGCATGCTCATATGTGTTCTAAGGCAGTCAAAAAAACTCTATATGTGATTCTACCATGCTCATATGTGCTCTAAGGCAGGCAAAAAGTTGTATATGTGATTCTAGCATGCTCATATGTGTT